>NC_083379.1:8372941-8686764 GCF_031755915.1 Ziziphus jujuba
TTCAAACTGTTTCATACCATGGTAGAGCGTGAAACAGGAAAGAAGCTTAAATGTCTCCGTTCAGATAATGGAGGCGAGTATACTTCCAAAGAGTTCGATGCCTACTGCAGAAGACACGGCATTCGACATGAGAAGACGGTCCCTCGCACCCCACAACATAATGGAATAGCCGAAAGAATGAACCGAACCATTATGGAAAAGGTCAGAAGTATGCTCAGTATGGCTAAGCTGCCAAAGCCATTCTGGGGAGAAGCTGTTCGTGCCACCTGCTATTTAATCAACAGATCACCGTCAGTACCGTTGAATTTTGAAATTCCGGAGAAAATGTGGTCGGGTAAGATTCCCTCCTACTCTCATTTAAGAGTGTTTGGTTGTATAGCTTATGTACATGTATCCAAGGAGCTCAGACAGAAGCTCGATGCAAGATCTACTCCATGCATCTTTATAGGATATGGAGACGAAGAATTCGGATACAGGTTATGGGACCCGAAAACAAAGAAGGTTATTAGAAGCAGGGATGTAGTATTCCAAGAAAACCAGAAAATGGAAGACATTGAAAAGCCCAGAATGTCTCCTAATTGTAGTTCTAGTGCCGAGAATTTTTTTCCTAATCTAGCACCAGCACAAATAGCCACAGAGGATAATGAGGTGCATGAAGATATACCAGAAGCAGACCAGGAGGAAGAAGGGGATATTGAGCAGGGGGAGACTCAATCCTCTCAAGCAGCTGTAGGGCCATCACAGCGGTCAGATGATGGTACACCTCCTGAAACCAGTGGTTTACAAGTTCGGAGATCTGAGCGAGGCCGAATTCCATCAAAGAGATTTCCAGAATCTGAGTATATTCTGCTTACTGAAGAGGGGGAGCCAGAGAGTTTCCAGGAAGCTGTTTCTCATCAAGAGAAGGAAAAATGGCTGCAAGCAATGCAAGATGAGATGGAATCCTTGCAGAAAAATCATACTTATGAGTTGGTTGAGCTTCCAACAGGAAAGAAGGCATTAAAGAATAAATGGGTGTTCAAGCTCAAGAAAGATGGCAGCGGAAAGGTGGTGAAACATAAAGCCCGAATGGTGGTCAAAGGATTTCTTCAGAAGAAAGGAATTGACTTTGATGAGATTTTTTCACCAGTGGTAAAAATGACTTCAATTCGAGTCATTTTTGGTTTAGTAGCAAGTCTAAACCTAGAGCTTGAACAGATGGATGTGAAGACAGCATTTCTTCACGGTGATTTACATGAAGAAATCTACATGGAGCAGCCAGAAGGATTTGAGGTTTCAGGGAAAGAAAACCTCGTATGCAAGCTAAAGAAGAGCTTGTATGGCCTCAAGCAAGCACCAAGACAATGGTATAAGAAGTTTGACTCGTTTATGGTGAGTCAAGGTTATAAAAGGACTGCAGCAGACCAGTGTGTTTATATTCAAAAATTTTCAGGTGGAAACTTCATTGCACTTTTGCTATATGTGGACGACATGTTGATCGTTGGACAAGATGCAATGAAGATTAGTAAGCTGAAGAAAGAATTGTCTAAGTCCTTTGATATGAAAGACTTAGGACCAGCTCAACAAATTTTGGGAATGCAAATAATCCGAGACAGGAAGAAGAGAAGGTTATGGCTATCTCAAGAGAAGTATGTTGAACGGGTGATAAAGAGATTCAACATGGATAAAGCCAAACCGGTCAGCATTCCACTTGCAAATCATTTCAAGTTGAGTAAGAGATTGTGCCCCTCATCCAAAGAAGAGATAGAGGATATGGCTTCAGTACCATATTCTTCAGCGGTAGGAAGTCTGATGTATGCAATGGTGTGTACCAGACCAGACATTGCTCATGCAGTAGGTGTTGTGAGCAGATTTCTTTCAAATCCTGGAAAGAAACACTGGGAAGCAGTCAAATGGATTCTCAAGTATCTTAAAGGTACATCGAAGCTATGCTTGTGCTACGGGGGAGGTGATCCAATCTTAGAAGGCTATACAGATGCAGATATGGCTGGAGACCCTGATAATAGAAAGTCTACATCAGGTTATCTCTACACTTTTGCAGGGGGAGCTGTGTCATGGCAGTCAAGATTGCAGAAGTGTGTTGCTTTATCCACTACTGAAGCAGAGTACATTGCCGCAGCGGAAGCGGGTAAGGAAATGTTGTGGTTAAAGCGTTTTCTCACAGTATTGGGCATCAAGCAAGAAGACTACAAGATACATTGTGATAATCAAAGTGCCATGGATTTGAGCAAAAACTCAATGTATCATTCCCGTACAAAGCACATTGACATCCGCTATCATTGGATACGCGAAGTAATAGATCAACAGTTGCTGAAACTGATAAAGATCCACACAAAAGAGAATCCAGCAGATATGCTAACAAAAGTTGTTGCTCAAGAGAAGCTGAAGCTATGCAGAGACATAGCTGGAATAGATGGCAGATGACCATCAGTTTTAAATGCGGCTGGAGGGGGAGAATTGTGAAGTCCAGCCGCACCAACCAACCTCACCAACCACAGCCGCACCAACCTCACCAACCACAGCCACCATTGTTGACAGCCACCATTGTTGACACCATTGCTGCACCGATCAACAATTGTGGGCTAAGAATTGTGGCCTTGTAAGCCTATAAATAGGCTCCTTCCCGTTCCATGAAATACAAGCCAAGAGAGCAAGAGAAAAACTCCAAGAGAGAGAGTTGTTTAAGTTCCAGAGAGAACTTGAGAGAAGAGTGAGCAATTCCAGAGAGAATTGGAGAGTGCAGAGAGAGGTTCCACGTGAGAATCCTCCATGAGAGAAGTTTTTATTTTTGTATTCTATTTTTAAGAGATTAATAGAATTCTTTTATTTTTCTTCTCATATTTCTTCTCTAAAGTGGTCAGAGAACCACAACAAAATCATGCATGTGAAGCATGTGAATATCTAGGGAATCACGAACTACCTTGGAAAAATAGAATACAAAGTCTGGGTATGGCGTGGTGTGCACAAAAAGAAAGATAAGAGGAAAACCAAAATGAGGGATTTTTACCTCGATTATGATAAGTCCCCTGTGGATGCGTATAAGATGTTTAATCATTGAAGCGGCCTTTATTGGCAATCTTCGGATGCCTATGAGATCTTGTTTACGTACAGGTTGGCTTGGTGGCAAAGTTCGGTTATTGCAGTGGGGCTAGATGGAGGAGGAGGAGGCGAAGACATTTAATTAAAAATCATGGAGAAAATAGCTAATTCTAGTACCACACAAAAGGGCTATTAGATTTGGATTTTTGAACAAAATTAGAACAAAAATTGCTATCAAATAAGGTGACTTTTGAATGATCACAACATCATATATGTTACAATATGTTTAAAAAGTTTAATTCGCATCACATATAAAAATCTCTTTGATCGGCACCATCTCACTCGCTCTTGTAAAAGGTGGACACATTGGTAGAACAAGGAAGAGCAGGAAGAGAATGCTTGACCATTTTCCAAGAATACTTCATGGTATCCATGAATGCAAGGTACAGAGGGAACTGCAACAGAGCAAAGACAGTGACTAGAAGGAAAGCAAGGCCGTAAATGAGAGTTGTAATCCATCTCTTCTTCAAATGAATTATGAGCACGATCGTGGCCGCGAACGCAAGCATTGTCACCGCCACAGAAAAGAAGAGGAATGTGAAGCCAAGGGTTAGTTTCCGAGGGAGGGAATAATGGAAATCTTGGAGCTGAAATGGGGAAGTAAGAATCGAAAGGAACATAACAACGGAAGTCAAAGAGCTGGCCAGGGAGAGAACATCCATGACTGTGAATACCAAGAAGAACGGGTCATGAAGCAGGATGGGAACCCCTGTATCCTGATTCGAACCTCCCGGGACGGTATAAGCAGCGGCAAAGGCAACGGTGGCGATGAGAACAGCCACAGCAGAGCACGACTCAGAGGTCCGCTTAAGCCAATCCTGAGCTTCTTTGAGGAGTTTCGAATGTGTTCGACGAAAGAACTCCTGAGCAGTCTCCCCTTTGTTGTTACGATGCATCTCATAATGGGGTGGAACAATCTTTCGGACACGCTGCGAAATAATTGCAAATGAAAAAAAAAAAAAAAAAAAAAAAAAAAACGAAACAAAACAAAACAAAACAAAAAAACAAAAAGTGTCAATCTGGATTGGATTTTAACAATAAATTAAGGAAAAAAAAAATAAGGGTGTTAATCAATTATCATTTACCTCAAACCAACGCAACTCTTCTTGCAACTGGAGTGTAGGACCAGGGAGAGTACCTCCAGTGTAGTACCTCATGACTCCAACATGGTGTAAAATTGTGTATCCATTGTTGTCTATCCTTCTAACCAACCTAGTCATCGGCAATTGCATCTTCTTTACGTGACGAAAGATCTCCAATTTCCGGTGTTTAATGGCTATATGCAATATATTCTGCCCTGCATCGCTTACATGTTCCACTGCCTGAGGAAACACTCTTAGAATCTCCTTAACAATTTCAACTATCCCGTGGCTTGTAGCGGTAAGAAGTGAGGTAGGAGGAGCAGGTAAATCGCGCAATACAGGAGGTATTGTTTGCTCATTTGTTTCTCTTTCAATTTCACTGCTCTCGGATACTTCTGTGTTAGGATTTGGAAAACTTTTGTCGTCCATACCAGGAGGAAAATCAGTTGAAGGAAGAAGAGAGCTAAATCTGCGAGGAGGAAGAGTAGTACTCTTAGTGCGAAGTCTTTGCTCTTTTCCTTTCTTATTTTTACCTTGCCTTGCTATGTTTTTTCCTTCTTCTTCATCATCCTCTCCTTTTGGGAGGTTGGAAACTCCAAGAGAAATCTTGCCTCTGTCTTCTTTGGACAAATTTATTTCCCACGTTGTATCTTGTTTTATAAGCAACTTGGCTAGTCTGAAAGCCGATTCATGCTTTCCATGTTCTTTATACATTCTTTCAATCGTTGGCCATGCTGATCCAAATTAAAAATTCCAAATTAATTAGAGAGATGACAAAGAGAGCTGAGGGAGAGGAATCAAATTTAGGAAAATATAAAAATAAAAATGCACATACCTCTAAGAAATGTCCATATTGAAATATTTAACTTTGTTAATACTGCCAAAAATATTAATCTCTCATCAAATTCATATGTAATTCAAAGAGCATGATCATTGTTAAAGCCGGCATATGGGAAATTAATGTATACCATTATCATTCATACACATATATATATATATATATATATACACACCTGAGGCAAAGATGGACATGCAAACAGTAAATGCTTGAGGCATCTTGCAATCTTTAGGCTTACGATTGTCTGGATCCTCATCTTCATCATCCAATGAATCGATTTCGTAAGAATCTATTTGATCTTCTCCCTGGTAACCTTCTTTCTTCCTGGTGTTCTCATACGTACTCGGAGCACCTGCAGGGTTTTATATTCCACAATGCGTTTGGACCACCAATGATTTAGTTGCCAAATAAATTGTAGCAAATTAAGTTTGGATATGCTGGAGTTAAATGAACAATTGAGATAATAAGTGAATCTAAAATGCTTCGTCATACATAAATAGATGCAACAAGGGACGAAACTCAAAATTCGGATAATAGAAAGTTATTGTAATTAATAACAAAGACAATCTAGAAGAATTTGGAAAATTTTATATAAAGGAGAACAATGTCAATTTGGCTAAATTTGCAATGAAAATTTTAAGTAAAAACTCTGTAACAGTGACATGTCAATTAATTTTAAGTCTAATTAAAATGAAAAATCCAAAATAAAAATTGAAATTGGGAGAAAAGGAAGTATCATACAGTATCTAAAAATCAATCTCTTGAGTAATCCATAATTCCTTCCGCTCATGAACGCCAAAGGATTGCTTGACAATAGTTGAAGACCTATTTTCCCAAATCCATCTCTTTCAATTACTAAAAACGGATATTTTTTAGCTATTACAAAAGCAAGATCTGCACCACCCTCAACAAAAATTCAAAACAAAGTTGAGAAATTTAGTCACTTTTTTTTTTTTTTTAATTTCAAATTTTGGTCAAGAAGAATATCCATTAATTCGAACTTAAAAAGAAATAAATTAAATTTACCAAAGAACTCAGCAAGAATGACCATGTGAAGAATGTTAGTGCGGTCCTTCCTGATTAGATGTCGTTGGAGATTGTCTCGGTCTGTCATATGCACTGCCAAAGCAAGGAGGTCAAACATTTGTCGTTGACCGTTATGGGCAGCACGAAAGAGAGGCGTTTCTCCAAGCTCGTTGGCCGTATAAAGCAAATCTTGAGCCTTCTCTAGCAAATACCTGGCGAGTCCCACCATATTGGTGGCAGCGACCTCGTGGAGAATGGTGTCTCCGACGGCGTTTTGAGCGCGGATGAGTGTACAAAGATCGTGCTGGGGCTGCCTGTTGAGGATTTCTCTTGCTATGTTTTCATGGCCCATGTAAATGGCGATGTGAAGAAGTGTGTCTCCCAGCACCGTTAACTGCTTTGGAGGACAAGCCGGTAATTTTTCATATTGTCTCAGCACTTTGTCAATGTCGCCCCTCATTAACCCTTCGTACAGATGTTTGAAGTTCCGGTACAGTTGCGCTTCATCCCCTCTTTCCATTTCGGACAGCTCTAGCGTAAGAGAGAGAGTGATCTAGACAGTGTCTAACACTTAGAATGCACATGTTATTAATATATATATATATATATATCAAACAAGCATTTTAATACATGAAAGTAACTTTTTTTATTTATTAAAATTTAAAATTTAAAATTATAATTATTGATCACTCATCATAAAAGGTTTTTTTTTTTAAATAAAATATTAATATATTATTAAATTTATATTAAATTATCTTTTAAATTTTAAACCATGTGAATGTTTACTAAGGAATACCATAACAGGTGCTAAACCAAAATAATCAACTTTGGAAAAAAAATTGAATTAACCACTAACAATAATATTAATATATAAATATATATATATATATATATATTTTCTTGAAACAGACTAATAATAATTACTAGTGGCTTTTTTCAATATTTAGGATTTATTTTTAAAAATATAAAAAAAAGTATTTAAATGATGTAACAACATAGAGAATATCTCAAGTATAATGATTAGACCAAAGTACTTGCAAACAGTAAAGAGTGGAAAGAGGTGGAGTGACACTTAGAGATGAGAAGAAGCAAAGGATCAAATTGATTAAAAAATTATTTGTACGCTTCTTTGTATCCCTTTTTTTTTTCTTTTTCTTTTTTTTTTTTGCCCTTTTTTCTCTTTTTCTTTTCTGTTAAATGCTTTTTATATTCCAATTTTTTTTTTTTTTTGACTCTGTATTAGAATATTTGCTTTGTCCTTTTTCTTTTAGACCCTTCGCTCTCATCAGATTCACAAGTTATATGTGAATCACGTGTTAGGTTTAAATTACTTTAGAAGCTGGAAATACTCAAATCTTGACTTTAATGAGTATGTGTGAATCATGTGTTAGGTTTACGTCTAGATATATGGTATACATTTTTGTAAGTAGTAATCATAGAACATTATAGAAAAATAGATTTAGCTATGCTGAGAATGAACACAAAAATTGGTTAATCCAATGTAGAAAAAATGTATTCGTCTATGGTGAGGATGAACAAAGAAAATTTATTCCTTTTATCGGGGCAAATTGGCTAATATATATGCCTCACAAATATTATTTATTCATCTTGTCTATCAAATATCATCTTCTCTATTATCTTTTGTTCCTCTGACTCTATTTAATTTTATCTTTAGCATTTTATAATTCTACAATTACCCAAAAAAAACAAAAAAAAAAAAAAAAAAACTCTTTGTAAGTGAAATTCAAACGGATATTATCTGTAGCTTTCATAATTCAAGGAAATTTCTATAACTTCATGGCAAATTATTGTGTCTTTTAAAAAGTAACTGTGGGATATCCAAGCTAATTAAACATTAAAAAATTCTACCAAATTGTAACGCTCTTACAACATTCAAATGCAGAGCAGACAGAAATAAAGATTTCTAGCAGACCAAAAAGAAAAAGAGAAAGAAAAGAAGATAATTACAAGGAAAAACCGGAAAGCAGAAACAATCCTAGACATAATAATTAGGCAGAAATGCCAGAAAACAAGTCCTTAACTGTGAACCAAGCAATATTGAGGTAAAGAGGGAGTTGGAGAAAAATAAAAATGGTAACAGGGCAACAAGCAATGGTATAGATAGGAATGGCGGCCCAATGCAGCCTCTGTCTTATCATGAGCATGAGAGTAGCAGCAAATGCAACCATCATGAACGTCACAGCTAAAAACAGAGTGGTCAGCCCCAAAACAAGCTTCGATGGCAGAGAACTCCTGAAATCTTGCTCGTGCATTTTGGATGTCATAATGGACAGAAATACCACCACTGAAGTCAGTGAGAAGCACAGAGACAATGCATCCGAGGTGGCAAAGATCGAGAAAGCTGTCGTCTTCAAAAGAAGAGGCTGGCCGGTTTTACTGGTACCTCCGGGAACGGTGTAGGCACAGGTAAAAGCAACGGTGGCAATCAGCACTGCAACTAAAGTGCATGCCTGTGTGGTTCGCATTAGCCACTCTTGCGCACCTTTCACCAGCGTCTTGTGCTCTTCAGTGAACAATTCTTGGGCTGTCATTTTATTTGAATTTCGATGGTTGATGAAATACTGGGGCACAATTTTTTGGACTCGCTGCAGGAAACATATATAAACGGTAAACTAATTGCTTCATATAAAAACTTTAACTATACAAAACTAATTATGCAACCAAATCTTTCAACATTTACTTAGCGTTTGGTAAGAAGTCATAACCAAACATAGCAATGTCACAAAATTTGATTATGGCCAAAATGTAATGTTTGGTCATTAAGGTCTAAAAATACAGCACCTTAAACCATTGTATCTCAGACTGCATGCGAAGGGCTTCTCCAGGCCTGTCCCTTGAGAAAGACAGACCTAAGTATGCGGCAGAATGCAGAATACTATCCCCATCAACATTGATCTTCTTCCTCAGCCTTGTTATGGGAACATATGAAGATTCTAGAAGGTCCAAAATCTCTGTCCTGCGATGCTTGGCCACAACATGAAAGATATTCTCATTTTTGTAATTTACATGTTCAATAAGCCTGTGGATAAACATGAAGAATAGCCTGTACTATCTCTAAGATCCCATTTCTTGCAGCAGCAATAAATGGAGTCTCATAAAGGAAACTACTACTCGAAGCTGCTTTAGGTGGAGGACGTTCATCACTTGCGTCTTCGTCTTCTTGCTTTTCTCCTCCGCCTATATCTTCTTCATCATCTCTCAATGTGGAGATCTTTTCATTAGGAGCTCCACCAGAGTGTCCACTCTTCCACGAAAAATCTGTTTCAGCTAAAATCTTTGTAAGCTCTAGCACTTTAGTATGCTTCTTCTTATCGCGCCACAGCTCTTTGATGATTGGGAATCCTTTCCATACCACAGAAATCACAAAAAACATTAGCATTTCTTAACTACTGGTAATGAATGCATTTCTTTATGCATTTGCACATAAATGGGACAAACCTCTAGCTACGCATCTCCAAAAGGCATTATACACTCTTGAGACCACTGCATATTTTGGCAGCACAAATTGCTTAGAATGTTACTCATATCTACAAGCTCAAATAGGGTAGCATACATAAAACCAAAAAACTGTTTTCAATTATTGCAGAAAGATAACAATCCTTTGTACTTGCTTCGTCAACTTGCTTCGTCAATGTGACGAAGTCTTTTTTTACCCTCAACAGCAATAGAGAATAGGAGATAGTAATTTTAGAATCTTTTTTTATCTTTTTCTTTTCCAAGGTCTCTGTTAATTGGCATTCTGTCTAAGATTGGAGAAAATTTATCCAACTTTCATGGAAAAAGGATGCTAAGGTAGATTACAGGTTTTTTTTTTTTTTGCAATTACCAGAAGGGCGTTCTGCCGGCTGACTAGATGGTTGGAGATATTTCTTTGCATTGCCACTTTCTATATCTACATTCTGACACGACATGACATGCGGTTCAGGATCAATTTCCTTGTCAAAATT
Source organism: Ziziphus jujuba (assembly GCF_031755915.1). Classification (NCBI taxonomy): domain Eukaryota; kingdom Viridiplantae; phylum Streptophyta; class Magnoliopsida; order Rosales; family Rhamnaceae; genus Ziziphus; species Ziziphus jujuba. The sequence continues at coordinate 8,382,955 of NC_083379.1, forward strand.
TTCAGCATATTCCACATCTGGAAGGCCTGTTATAAGAAAGAAATTTGAAGGTATGAAATATAGAGTAGAAGGAGGGTGCTTAATTTGACTATAGCTAGAAAACAAACAATATATAGAACGCTCAAGACATACAATAGTATAGCAACGCCTTCAATTTGCCCATTCGGTATCCACTTTTGAAAGCAGATGGCATGTTAGCTAGCAGCTGAAAACCAGTCATGCCATTTTCATCCACCATATATGGAGAAACACCCCACTTGAGCAATTCCACAGCCGTTTCTGGATTGAAAAATTGAAAATTTAGTTCATAACTTTCCATATTCTGAAATAAGAGAAAGGTATAATATTACCAAAGTATTTGCCAAGAATAGCAATGTGAAGAATAGATGTGCTATCCTTTCTCCTGAGGTGTGGTCCCTTATCGTGGATTCTCGAAGCTAAATTCCTGACCACTTTTGTCCTGCCAAATGCAGCAGCGCGAAACAGGGCAGTTTCTTCTCTGTTATTTTGAACATTTAGTAGTTCTACATCATAGTCCAGTAAGAGTTTAAGTGCTGGGAGATTTCCAGCTGCTGCGGCTAAATGAAGAGGTGTATGACCATGTTCATTCTTCACTTGATAGGGTGAGTATCCTTCAATATTAAATGGGAAGTCTTCAGATTCCGACTTTAACTTCTGAAGCAGAGCTTCAAGCAAGTCTGTTTTAACAATGTAAACCGCAATGTGGAGGGCAGTGTCCCCAGCAGCCGTTAGAGGAGTATGCAACAGTTCATTATGCTTATCATAGAAGCTCTTCACCTCCGTCCACTTGCCTCTCATGGCTGCTCTATAAGGCTTTGTCATTCTAGGAACACTCCCCATCTCTCTCTCTCTCTCTCTCACAAACTAAGATGGTGATATTACTTTGTGTAATACAGTTAGTGTGCATAACCGGAAAAAAGAATTTGCCAAAAAAGCAGGATCCATGGCATCTACTTTGCTTGATTAAGTTTAAAGTAAAAGCGACAGAATAAAGATAAAGACTCCATACTCCATTTTTTAGGTATTTGTTTTTCTAGTTTCAGATAAAACAAACATCAACGACTTCTGGTCCATCATCTATCTCATCCCATGCCAGCACGCAGTTAACACATTGCACTTACATTGTCAGAAATTTCGTTTGGGTTTCCTCATGATAATACGTGCAATTCTCACAAGGTTAAATATCAGCAGAAAGCATAAACTGAAACTGTCTAGTAGAATTGAAAACGGTTTTAAACAATTTAACAGAACTAAAAACCGAAGTAAAAAAACCATATTATAAATCCAAGGTGTACTTTATTATTAACAATACTGAATTACAATATGGTTCTTAAATTCGTCTTTGTATAATTATGTATATAAATTGATGAAGCAGTACACTAGTCGAGTCAAAGGCAAAAGATTGCTCAGGATGGCAATAAAGAGCTGCCTTCCTTTATTAGAACAAACACACTGCCAGCATCTCCCCTTGAAATTCTAAGTTCTTCATCAAGGTATGTAGTTAATAACCACGATTGAGCATTGCTGTTTGAGATAGGGATCTTCAATGGTGGTTGGCTCGAAATGGTCTTCACAACAGATGAAGCAGTGTCTTGGACAGAGGTGATCAAACCCTTGAAGGGTGCAAGGTCAATCTTTTGTCCCAGAATTTCCACATTTTCAGGTACCTCTATTGAGTCTGTTAATTGGGGGGTACCAATAATGCCTTCTTCAAACTTGATCTGAATGAAGGTAAAATAAGGGAGCTTATTTATGTGTGAATTCAACACTTCAAACTCAACTACCTTACTCAAATCCAAAATTGATCAACTCATTTGTGATCAAAGTAATAAATAATAAATTAATTTGCAGGAGGACTTAAAAAATCATTAATCAAGAAGACAGAGATAGATAAGAGGGAAACATACCTGCACACGCTTGGGACTGCGGATTTCAAATTTGGCATTGGTGCTTATAGAAGTTGTAGCCAATGGACCAGAAAACAGGACCGAATTCTGGACAGTCAAATTCTCCGAGTCAATTGTTTGTGATATCTCCTCTACTTTCACTAACGGCAGCGTACCCCTCGACAACAATGGGAACAAACCTGAAAAAGATGTGTACCTGCAACAAAACACAAAATTTAAAATCATTTTGGACTTGATATGTACCACAAAAAGCCAACTGTTTTAAGAATAGGAGCCCATTTCGATCCTGCTTTTGTTTCACCTTCCAAGGTTCACCAAGATTTCTCATAAATTCATTAACATACACGATTAAATACAAATTTCATTTCAACAAACTAACTTTGAATCAATAATTTCCTGGTAAATACAATTACGAAAGAGCGAATATAGCACTAGAAAGGTACCTTGAGAAAAGTTAAACTAATAAACATCACAAACAATAGCGGCCCTTATAGGTACTAACAGCTTGCAAAATATTACAGACAGAAACTATTACACAGCGCAACATCCTCTTGTTTTACTAGTGGTAAAAGGTCTCGTAGCCAGTTGATGGATCGATCTTAAATCAAGGTACTATGGACTTGACCATGGAGTGGATACATTTACTGTCATCACAAAGTGCGCAGAGTCTGTCAAGGTCTTGTTCCACAAACAAAATAAACGTTCGATCATTTTCTGCATTCAATAGCTGTACAGCTTTTAACGTTCTATTGTTCTTTGTGCAAATCATAAACATCTTTAACGCCACATGAAGAAAATTCTACCAATCAAAATCTAGTAGACTCGGGGCCAAGCCCAAGATTGATTTTGGTTCCCATTTTCACATCTAAGTTTCCTGGTTGAATCTCGTAAACAAATAGGACATCTTTAGGCGATATACCTCATATTCAGATCAAAGAAATTGATGAAAACAACGTATCCTCTTTTTTTCACAAAAAATTTTTAAATTAATTCTGAAATACACTAAATTTTTAATCAAAAAAAAAAAAAACTCTCTCTTTTTTTTATTTTCTGGTTGCCAAGAAAACGCAGAAAATATTGAGTCCCCTAATATTTACTGTCAGAGTTTCAATTTCCAGAGGTATGATAACCTAATCATAATCTTATACATATTGACTAAACGAAAAACCCAAAATTTTATAAAATAAATAAAAAATAAAAATAAAAAATAAAAAAAATCTTTCATGATATAAGTTTCTCAGCAAACAAACAGTTAACTTACGCAAGAATCCATTTGCCATTAAGCAGAGTCAAGGCCTCGGTCGGAGCCGGGTTGGGATTCTGGGCCTCCAACTGCGTAATAAGCTCAACAATCTCGGCCCTAGTCTCGCTACTGGCTCTCAACCCACGATCAGTACCGTAGAAAGAATCCACCAGCGCCTTCTTCAGCCTAGCGATCTCCGCAGGCTCAACCTTCTTCTCCTCCTCCTCCTCCTCCTCAGCCACAGCCACCGCCGAGCCCTCTCCGTACGGTTCCTCCTTCTCCGGGCCCCACTCGTCGTCGTCCGTTACAGCACGTACCCGAAACACGAGTCTCGCCCGATTGGATTCCCGGGTCGAAAGTCTCGGCCCGTCACCCAATCTGGACGGAACTCCGATCGAAGCCACCGGCAGCGAAGTCTTGGAGTGGTGACGTGGCGGCGTTGCTGTGAAGGTTTTGCATGGAAATTGGTTTAACTGAGAGACACCCGCCATGTGTTTGTTTGGTTTCTGTTACGCGCTTCTATTCTACTACTAAACACAATGACCAGCCTCACTATTCCCAAGTCCATTTAAATACCAGAAAAACAGAGGTCGTTTGGGGTCTTCGGGGCGTGTATGGAAAGACAGTTCTGTCCCTGTTGTTCGAGGTTTTGCATATTCAAGACTGAGGGACTAAAGTGGGTTATAGAATTGGTCTTTGTCGTGTAGGAAATCCAATATTTGTATTCTGTAAGAAGAAGATGAGCAAAATCATGTGGGGGCACGTGGCTCGGATTAGGATACGGGATTTTGACACGTCGATGGTTAGAGGAAATGGAAAGGAGGCTAAGCCCAGGAACAGAAATAGCATCAGCAGGCATGTGAGGCAGAAAGAAATTTGGAGTTTTATGGGATTTTGAGAGTCCAGAGAGTCCAGAAACTTCTTTGATTGGCCATCTAGCATCCACTGCAGAGGAACGAGCGTGGGAAGTGCGTTTTCATTGTCTACCCAAAATATCTGTGTTTTCAGACATTTTAGGCATGTTAATAATGCACTTGGTTTTTCAATTAAAGTTTTGATTCCTCCTCTTTTTGTCCACTAGGGACATTTCATATCGGAAATTTTTGTCCTTTTTTAAGTTCAAGTAGCAAGTTTTATCCGCTCGAGATGTGTCTCACAATTTGTAAAATCAGACTGCTAAGAGTAAATCTTATCATATTGAATTTTTGAAATTCTAACCAAATAAATTTGAACAATATTCCAAATATATTGCTAAATGTTATCCAAAAACAAATTTTGCAATAATGGTTTATCACAATCTTAGAGACCACCACCTTGGTTATTTTAGCCACATATACATCATTTCGGCAAAGATACAAAGAATTAGTGGGAAATAGTTTAATAGTTTCATGTTTCTACTTTTGCAATTAATCAGACAAATGCAACATCGATCCAAGTCCCACCTAGGAATTGAAGTCTTGATCATATAATCGACATAAGGAAGCCACGTAGAGGGTGATCTAATTGTCTCTTGCTACCAGAAGAATTCATTCTAACAAGTTTAAAATCTTAAAAACCATTTTTGAATTCTCCTTGTCTCAATTTATGGTTCGACAAAAGTAAGTAGGAAAACGATTCTCTTATCTTATTATGAAAAGGTAAGTCGGACGCAGGTATGCGCCAACACTTGTAGCCTAGCGGTCAAGAAACTTGTAAAAGTCCCCCTTAATCATGGGTTTAGTGTAGGCACAAAAAATATAAAAGCTCAAAAAGTATGCTCTTGGATTTTATCCTGATAAAATTTGATTGTACCTCTCGTGTGGTTTCCGAACGGATTTATCTCGATTCACCCCAAAAAATAAAATAAAATAAAATAAATTCATTGCAACAACCATTAACTGGTAGAGCTTTGAAAAGGCATTTTGCTAATAAAACATAAGTTGGTGTTTGGGTATTCTTGGGTTTTTTCTGGCTAATGAATAATTGAAGTTCAAGCCCCATAAGCATATCTCTCTACCAGACTGCTGTGTATGAACCTCTTTAATAAATAGCATGGGCCTAAGACATTCCTGTTATTCCTCAGAAGCAGGCCTTTCTTGAGTGAAATTTTGACAATTATTTCAGTGAAGCCCATACAGAGCAGAAATGGCCTAAGACATTCTGTTATCCTTCAGAAGCAGGCCTTGCTTGAATGAAATATGGGCCTCTAATTATTCCAATGAAGCCCATAAAGAGCAGTAATCTAATATCTATATGCTGCTGGCCCAATGTCCCCTTTAGAAGGCCTATGACTATATATACCCCTTCATCGGTCAACTTTTTTTTTTTAACCCTTTAATATCCATTATATCTTTAAAAAAATTTTAAAAGACCTTTATGTCCTTTATTTTAGATTTAATATAAAGAAACCATTTGTGGCTCCTCCGATTTGGCTTCTGGATTTTCATAAAAAGCCAATGCTGAGATTAGAAAGAGGGCCAAATCTAAGACAACAAGTTTGAGTTCGAAGAAAGCAATGCTCAGATCTTCAGGCTAATGCTCGACGATGTTCATCTTCAATCCCGCCTTTATTTCTACGAGTATCGAAATGCTTTTACCTTCTCACTTGTGGTTGTTTCTTCTCTACTGCTTCAGAAATACTTGAATGGTGGATCGGAAGAATCTAGGTCTTTAGCAAATGGTGGTTTTGTTCCGGTTCTACTAGGATTTGTGGGTGTTTTTAAGTTTCTAACATTGCTTGCCAAGGCTTCTTTTGAAAAATCAGTGTCAAGGAGGCCAGAGAAGCCGTGAATAGAATCACCAAAAATTCTAAAAACGTTATCAAATTGGCAAAAAAAAATTGATTACTGTAGGACCTTCGGTAATTACCGATGAAACCTACGGTAATTAATTTGTCCTTGCTGGAAAAATTACCGTAGGTTTCATCGGTAATTACCGAAACCACTGTGGTAATCACATTTTACCAATTTTTTTGCCCTCACAAGTCCCCTAATGTGTGTTAAATGCAACACATACAAAATATACATTCTTTAATGATTCTAAGGAGAAAAACTTTCAAAAGTTCGGAAAAAGTTCTCAAATTGCCAAAAAACATTTATTACCGTAGGGTCTTCGGTAATTACCGATGCAACCTACGATAATCAATTTGTCCTTACTGGAAATATTACCATAGGTTTCATCGGTAATTACCAAAACCCTTGTGGTAATCACATTTTACTAATTTTAGCTCACAAGTCTCCTAATGTGTGTTAAATGCAATAACATGCAAAATATACTTTCTTCAATGATCCTAAAGAGAAAAAACCCTAAAATTTCTGAAAAAATTCTCAAATGGGTACAAAAAATTTGATTACCGTAGGGCTTTCAATAATTACCAATGAAATCTACGACAATCAATTTGTAGTTGCTGAAAAAATTATCGTAGGTTTCATCGGTAATTATCGAAACCCCTATGGTTATCATATTTTACTAATTTTTTGGCTCCCACAAGTCCCTTAATGTGTGTTAAATGCAACAAAATGCAAAATATACATTCTTTAATGATCCTAAGGAGAAAAAATCCAAAAATTCTGAAAAAGTTCTCAAATTGCCCAAAAAACTTTATTAGCGTAAGGTCTTCGGTAATTACCGATGCAACCTACGGTACTCAATTTGTCCTTACTAGAAAAAGTACCGTAGGTTTCATCGGTAATTATCGAAACCCCTGTGGTAATCACATTTTACCAATTTTTTGGCGCCCACAAGTCCCATAATGTGTGTTAAATGTAACAACATGTAAAATATACTTTCTTCAATGATCCTAAAGAGAAAAAATCCCAAAAGTTCTGAAAAAGTTCTTAAATGGGCACAAAAATTTGATTACCGTAGGGTCTTCGGTAATTACTGATGAAACCTATGATAATCAATTTGTAGTTGTTGGAAAAATTACCGTAGATTTCATCGGTAATTACCGAAACCCCTTGGTTATCACATTTTATTAATTTTTTGACCCTCACAAGTCCCCTAATGTGTGTTAAATGCAACAACATGCAAAATATTTTCCACTTTATTCGACAGTTAATGAGAAATGAGGGTAAATGAGAAATGAAAGATGGTTCCATTTATTCGACACTTTCATATCCATTTATTTAAATATTTTCCACAACTGCATAATTAATTCCTTCCTGACTACTCTCTTTTGGATATACTACCATGGAGCCTCATTTTAAAAGAAATTGGAAGAAGCTTTCAAGCTGGGAATAGTCTCCAATTTAAAACTAACTAAATTTCAATGCATACCATTCAAACAAGTTCAAATGGTCCCAAACTAGAGAGCCAATATTTAAGAACTCAATTACCATCCATTTAAATTCTCATCCTTCTTATTTCTTGCTTTTCCACATCTTAAACAATATGGAGAATTTAATAATGAAATTGGATCCTTACACTTCATCTTGACATGAGAATCATGTAGAAAAACTAAAAACTAAATCTGAATTAGCAAAACAAAAATGTACAAGTGTTTTATGAATAAAACCTAGAGAATATTACAACTCCTACAAAAAGCTCTGTTGGTATCAATCCTAATTTGACCTAAAGTTTCCCATTAATGTCAAAATCTCGAACACCAATTGGCACCACAATTGGTATAATGCCAAACTTTAGTAACAGCATTAAAAGCATACAGGGCACCTCCACTATAACAGAGACCGATTTGATACCTGGATGAAATCAAACGAAATATCTGCGGTTAGTTACAATATTTAGCATACAAGTTTCAAAGAAAATAATTAAATACCTAGAGTATCCATAAAGAAGTATAAAGATTCAAATCTAGCAATTGAGGTAATAGCTCATATCCAGTAATAATATAGGAAAGTAGTAAAACACACTTGCCTTCATGAACATTAAGGTAAGACCCAATTCTGTGGCCTGTACCATGCCGATAATCAAGACCATTTTTCTATAGTGGAACTCAAGCAAGAATGTCTAAGGCATTACCTGTAGGAAAATGAACATGTACCTTCCTATCACACAATCTTACAAGAATATAGTCAATACATTTCACTTAAAATGAAATACACAATTTAAAAAATAAAATAAAATACCGTTGGTTCCATTAGGAAATTGAACATTCCCAAGTGCAATATGACCCTTGAGGACCTGTAAAATGAAGCAAATAAAATTACTTTGCAAGAATTGAAAAATTATAATAATAATAATGATAATAAAAAGGAAAAATAAAATAGATTAGCACTTGCTGCAGTATAGCATGCTTTAAATAGATTAGCATTTACTGCCGTATAGCTTTTTCAACTATATCACTTTTTAACAAGAACATTTGAAAGTAGTTGATAAAGTAGGAATTAACATATCCATGTCAAAGTTCATTTTAAAAGTGGAAAACCCTTTATTTCTCTTGATATATTGGAATTTGTTATGCATAGAATGTCATGCTAGCTTTTGAAAGTGGTTGCTAAAGTAGGAATTAGCATATCCATGTCAAAGTTCATTTGAAATTGGAAAACACTTTATTTATCTTTATATGGTGAAATTTGCCATGCTTGCTTCAAAAGCAGGTTGTGCCCATGCAATACAACTTAAGAACCATTACCACTCATGTGCATAAATGACAATATCAGAGATACCTCTTTTGAAGTTCACAGATATCATATAGAATTTTCAACCATTACCACTTATTATAATATAGAATTTTCATTTGAAGTTCACAGTACCTTTTTTACTGTACGAAAACTCTCCAGCTTATTGCTTGCAGTCACCTCTGTTAGTTTAAGTGTTTGCCTGCAATCATTGCATCATTATTTGATTAGTGTGTATTGAAACTGCACAAGCAGAGCATTGCATGCAGACACATAGAAATATACACAAGCTGTGTACTGACAAGTTGTTTGATACGGTTTATGTCCTTTTACATTCCTTTTTCAGGCAATATTTAGGCTACAATACATCTCAACTAGTGTTTCAATCAAATGTTGGATGTTGCATAACAACCTAAAAAAACAAAAAAAAAAAAAAACAAAAAACAAAAAATGAACTTACAATTACTTTTTCTTAGTCACTTCGTCTCCTTCCAAGAAGTAACCAGAAACCCCATATATCTCATGCATTTGTATATGCACTAACAGCTTAGACATCTTTTTATTTATTTATTTATTTTTTAGTTTTATTGTTTTCATAAAAAGCTTTTCCTCCAAAAAGGGTATATTGACTACTTGTCCAAGAAATAAACAGATGCACAAGTTTCACGGACTACCTGCTTATCCAACCAGGCAAGATATTGCACCATTGCAACGCCATCTCGAATGTGTGCTTTTTTCAAACCTTCCAACTCCACTTGGTTCTAAGTTTTTAAATTATTAGTTTTAAATAAAATAAGGAAGAATCAGAATTCAAACCAAATAAATTGATTGCAAAAAATTTATTCATTCTAAGATATCAATTTGCCAACAGAAAATTAAACGTGACATGTTTTTACTGGAAAATGAACAAAAGTCAAATCCTTGGATAAAATCATAGGTTTAATTATATCAAGTTTTTAAACATTTTAAATTTCCTCGTTATAAAGGGTTGTCTGATTATTTGAGGGCTATCTCTAATTTACGTTGCCACCTTATCTTTTAAAAGGCAAGGTATAAAGTTCAATAAAGCATCTAGGATAAGAAGTAACCATCCCTTGAAAAGAACAAACTTGTAAGAACTTCCAAATTTAAAAATAACTTCTTGTCTTCTACATATTGTCTAAGAAATATGAAATGGACATTTTACATATTACATCTTGACATATGTCCAACTGTACACACCAACCAAAATATGTATCTTAAATATGAACAGAAATCCATGACAAGAAATGCATGGTCAAATTTAACATACCTATCAAACATGCTCTGTAGTATGCACCCATTTAAGGTCCACTTAAGGGTTTTAGTTAGTATCAAACGATGGCGCTTTCCCTTTGAACCAGATTTGACAGTTGGACTAGCACCAGGGACCCATTTTGAGATTGGAAATGCAAGTACTCCCTTGTTAAGCATTCTGATCAAGTAGTTTTCCTTTCGCATCAATCGCATCACAACATCATGAGCAGAAAGATCCTTAACCACACAGAGCTATTGCGAACTTTGTAGCTGGACAATCTTTTCAAGAATCACTGCCCATGGCATGGTTTGAATTTCATTATCTGTAACATCAAGATTGCAAGAAAACATAATAATCAACATGTTGTTATGTACCTCGGGATACAAGCTTCAGGAAATTATAACTTAAATGAATAATTTAACAACAATGGTTACTTAAATGTATGTTACCTGTGGCGAGGGATAAAAATTTGTAACAATCAATGTCTAGATACCTTTGATTAGGCCTGAGCCTTAAATCTATAGGGGACAACTTTTCCTGCAACTACAATCAAGATTAAGAAGTCCTCATCCACTCACACAATAGTAAAATTAAAAGCACTTGAGTGATTTTATTTTGTTTGCATGTTCTAAAATCTCTTGTCATCAATTCATGTCCATGCTAAAAATGCAATTAGGAAAAAGAAAAAAAGAAAGAAAAAATGTTCCAGTGTAGTGTTTCAAACCAGGGCACTAAGTAATAGTAATGAAGTCATCGAAACTACCTTTAATCCAAGGGTGAGTTCATTCATGGTGATGGTAAAGCGTGGCAAGTTATATCTTGTAGGAAACTGGGGTGGCTTGCTCCTCTTCCAAAGCTACTGGGCATCAGGTCAAGACTCCAATCCTTTTCCCTTCCCAGAACAATTTCCATCCACACAATGCATGCTCTCATCCCATTTTCCAAATAGTATTGCTATCGTTTTTCCATTTCTATCTTGAACTAAACCATGTACCTGACCGAAAAAGAAAACAGCAATAATTTTAAAAGAACAATCCTTAAGCTTGTTAACAATATTATAGTACTTATTAACAGAATCTATACCGTCAATCCATTCTGCTCACCCAAAAATAGAATCCTTTGGTTTGATGTATTTATCTAAAAAAAAAAAAAAAACGGCTTTCTTCTAGAAGCAAAATAAAATCAAAGGGGTAAGAAAATGATTCATGCTCCACCTCTCATAATCCATACATATTGTTCTTGCAGACAACTTCAACTCCCATAAAGGATTAACTAATAAAAATTTCTGTTGCTGTCAACTCAAACCCCTTTGGAGGATTCAAAGTTGGTATCATCATATTCAGAAACTAAAGGAATTATATTTCCAATATAATGGGATTATAGGCTGTCCAGACTTTATTATATATTAGGCTTTCAAAAAAATAAAATAAATCCTTTGTCAACAAATATGGAGAGAGATTTCAATAATTTGATAGCCTCCACCTAGTATAATTTCAGTCAAATTAAATTAAAGTTATTAAACAACATAATTATATCTCATTCCACAAAAAAACAAACCAAACAATTGAAGAAGTTATGCCAAATTACGTTCCTAGAGAAAAAAAATTGCCATGCTTTTTTTCAGTCATCCAAGAAGACCTCCAAATATCCATATAAAACTATATGCAAGTAAAACATTTGAAAATTAAAAGATAAAGAAAGAATACCTGGTGAGGATTTTGGTCAATGATAGATTGCTCCTTGAATTTCAGCTTGCAGGAATAGTTATGATTCCTCTGTATATGCATTGTACCACAGTGGTCACAATAGAGCTTTCCCAATATAAGGTTGTTAATTGATGTTGTAACCTAGCAGAAAAAAAGAACAGCAACACAACAAAAAATAAATAATATAAAAAATATTTCTTTTTAACCAAAAAAAAAAAAGGGAATATTAGTCGAATCATTAGTCATTACCTTACTCCATTGAAAATTTTCTCTGTCGTCAAATTCCACCATTAAAAGAACAACATGAATAAGCTGAATTGAGTGACCCTAAAATTTACTCTTCAAATTGCTATCACCCTAAAATTTCCATCCTTTACCTTCACAGTGACAAGCAACAATCATTGGATGATGACTGACCTAACACCAAAAAGATGAAGAATATTCAGTATGTATGCACAAGGTTTTGAATGTCCAGAGTCTGTTAAAGGAAGTATACAAGATAGATTAAACCTAGGTAACATTTGTTCTTCCTCCTTTCCTTTCTCACAATCCAGTACTTACAGGGCTACTTTCTATAGAGGATTACGCTAAATTCAGCTATTGGCAGCTATATATTCTACACTATTTTGGCTGAGGTAGTCATCTTTAGGTGCAAATAATTACTGGTCTTAATATCATAAAAATAAGCATGAACTTCCTTTTCTCTCACTATAACTCCTATTGCTCTCTCCAAAATTTATAAAGCTATCCTTTTTATTGTCACTGCAGCACATACCATAATAATGTCATCAAGTTTCCTTTTCAAATTATGGATAGTAATGCTTGAGTACGATATATGCATTTATGTTTAAGATGAAATACGCATACCATATTGTGTCTAGCTTTTAAATACAAATGATTTATATAAAACTAGCCAAAGTGCTCCTAGTATGAAATTTGTTTGAAGCAGAACTGTAGGTTAGCATTTGAAGGCTCACCAAACCTCCTTTTATAAGGAATCCCATTGGACTGAGCTTTAAATCACAGTTTCTCCTATTTCCATACCCTAACCAAAAAAAAAAAATGCATGGGTTTTGAAAATGTTTTGAAGCAATACCCGATTCAAGTGAGAAATTGATGAGAAATTATAGGAGATACCCGGGGACAATGTAGCTTGAAATTGCCATGGTTCAGACAAAATGTCAGAAACAAAAGAGAAAAGAAGAACAGGAAAGACAAAAAATGGGGAGGGAAATGAAAAGTTATAATGTGTATTTTTTTTTTTTTTCCTTATGAAATGAAAACTCACCCGAAATGCTTCTTTTGTGTTGGAATTTCGATCGTGCCCTCACTTTGGTCCGTAAGTGAAAGCACAACGGTGTTCTCCATCAGGTTTTCACCACACAACCACTGTCGATTTTCGAAAAGCGTGAACCTTCTCGAATCCTCAATCGGCGACTTGAGGTGGCTTCTCTCCATCTTCGATTCAAATGGTGCTAACCTCTCTCTGCCTCTGATGGCTAGCAACGACCTCATTCTCTCTCACTTCTCTTCATATTTTCTTCATGCTCCGTCTAGGTTAGAGAAAAAATGGAATACGTCTCATTAGTGTTTTCCTTTTCCTTTATATTTGAAAAGGGTAATCTAGAAATATTGAAAAATTAAAAGGCAAAACAAAAACATTTGAGAGGAGAAAGACAAATATCCTTAGGGCGTGTTTGTTTCACCGGATTGGACAGGATTGTGTCCCAATCCGGTGTTTGGTAGGAGCAAATGAAGAAGTGGATAACTTAACCGCTACAGTAGAATAATCCCCCGAGAGGAGGATTAAGCTGACCCGTCCTTCCCCCTGGGTCAAGTTTCTGTCTGAAGCTAATCGAAGGCTTTACTGGTGTCTCTCGCATGCCCTGCCCAGATCAAGCTCATGGTGGTGTTCTTCTTCTTGAATCTGTGAGTTTGCCTTCTTCTTCTTTCTCTTCTTATTGTTTGTCTGCTTCTTCTTCTTCATGTTTCAGTTTATTTCTTTTTTAGGGCTTAGATCTGCCCATATTCCTCTTCTTTGATCTACCATAGAAAAGACTTTTTCTTCTTCTTCTTCTTTGTTCTCCTTCTTCTTCTTCTTCATCTACATTGTTCTTCTTCTTCTTCTTCGTTTTTCATTTATTTCCTTCCTTCCATATTCCTCTTCTTCGTTTGTCTTGTTCTTCGATCTGGCAATTTGTTTTTTTCTGCAACTTTATTTTCGATCTGGTAGTACAAACCTATAGAAAAAAAATTTCTTCTTCTTCGTTCTTCTTCTCCTTCGATCTGGCATTGTTTTTTTTTTTTTTGCCATTTTATTTCTTCTTCTTCTTCAATCTGGTAGGACAAATCTATAGAAAAAATTTCTTCTTCTTCTTCTTCTTCTTCTTCTTCTTCTTCGTTCTTCTTCTCCGTCAATTTGGCATTGTTTTTTTTTTTTTTTGCCATTTTATTTCTTCTTCTTCTTCAATCTGGTAGTACAAATCTGTAGAAAAAATTTCTTATTCTTCTTCTTCTTCTTCTTCGTTCTCTGTTCTCCTTCGATCTGGCATTGTTTTTTTTTTTTTTTTGGCCATTTTATTTCTTCTTTTTTTTAAAGAAAAATGGAAAATCAATCACAAAAATGCACAAATAATATTGATTTTGCTATTCATGCAGCTTAGCCTATGATTAACTGAATAAATTATTGGAGTAATACCCAATAAATTAAATTGGCCTTGATTAGCTGTATAATTTTCCAATCAGCAATTGCTTATAACTTTTTCCTTCTTTATTTTGTTGAGTATTTAGCTTATACTTTTACAGATTTAATTAATATGATAAGCCAAAGTTGTCACTTTTTGTCTTATGGCTGCGAGGTGTGAGAGGAGAGAACGGTTGCCAAAGACCAGATTTTATAGTTTTATATGCATTTTTACAACTCTCTGAAAACATTCAAGAGAGCTCAGCAACCCTCTGCTGTTATGGGCTGTTCTTCTCCAACTCTGTTTTACTTCCAGTCACATGCACTCTCTACCAAGACTCAGAGCACTTGCTCTCTTACACCAGAAACTAACATCCAATTCCCAGGTCAAACAAACCCACGCCCAGTTGATCATCAATGGCCTCAATTCACCTTCCATTTTGGCAAAACTAATCCAGCAATACTGCACCCTACCAGACCCACAAAGCATCCAAAACTATGCCTATTCAGTTTTCAAACACTTTGACAAACCAAACCTCTTTCTCTTCAACACTTTGATAAGATGCTCTCAACCAAGGAGTCTATTCTAGTTTTTGCTGATTGGGTATCAAGGGGAGACTTGGTTTTTGATCATTTTACTTACATTTTCGTTCTTGGAGCTTGTGCTTGATTTCCTTCCGTGCCAACATTATGGGTAGGGCGACAAACCCATGCCCAGATGCTGAAACGTGGTACTATGTCTAATATTTTGTTGCAAACCACTGCCATACATTTCTATGCAAGTAACAAGGATGTTAGTTTAGCAAGGAGAATGTTTGATGAAATGATAATGAGAAATAGCATTTACCTGGAATGTGATGATCAAGGGGTATTGTTCACAGAGAGAAATCGCCCGTGAAGCATTGGTTTTGTTTCGAGGCATGTTGGAAGATGATTGTGGAGTGAAACCAACGGATACTACTATGGTTTGCATTCTTTCCACAGCTTTTCAGTTGGGTGTATTGGAAACTGGTGCTTGTGTTCATGGTTATATTGAGAAGACGATTCCTTTTTCGAAAATGATGTGTTTATTGGCACGGGTCTTATCGATATGTACTCAAAATGTGGATATCTTGACAGTGCTTTAACCATTTTTATGAGAATGGAAGAGAAAAATGTCTTAACTTGGCAGCAATGGCAACCGGGCTTGCCATTCATGGAAAGGGAAAAGAAGCTTTGAAGCTTTTCGATGAAATGGATGCTTATGGAGTAAAACCCAATTCAGTGACTTTCACCAGTTTGCTTTCGGCTTGTTGCCATGGTGGACTTGTTGAAGAAGGCCTCCATTTTTTTTTTTGGCCATTTTATTTCTTCTTCTTCTTCAATCTGCTAATACATATTTGTAGAAAAAATTTCTCCTTCTTCATTCTTCATCTTCGTCCTTCTTCTTCTCCTTCCATCTGCCATTGTTTTTTTTCTGCAATTTTATTTCTTCTTCCATATGTACAATGCTTAGTGTACAGTCATGTCAAGTTTATACATTTGTTTATGTTGGACTTGTCCTTCTATGCGTAGGCTATGAATGCTGATTCTGTATCGGAGTTAAGTGAACTTGGAAATCAATTAGCCAACAAAAGCCGTTATCTACAGTTGAGGTATGCAGCTATCTACCTACAAATATGATTGTCAATGTATTTCTAACATATTTTTCTTTCTCCTTTTAACATTCATTGATTAGACTGTTCTGTTTTTTTTTTTATGTTATTAGTTTACTGCAATTTATCCTTTGAATGCATTGCTTTTTAATTTAATATGGAAAATAAAAACAAGTGTAGCGCACATCATGCTAGAGAAACAGAGAAAGATGAGGAACCACTTCATTCTTCACCATCAATATGTGAACTATGTGTATGATAACTTTTGACAAGTCATATTGACCTTTGAATGAATATATTCAGGGTGAATAAGCATTGAGAAGTTATGATCATGATTTATACACCATTAAATCAATTCATTTACTGGTCAAAATGCTATTTGTAAAAAATATTACTTTAATAGCTTAGTACATAGGACTCGGTCCTTAATCTCACCATGAGATTCTTTAAAAAGTGCTAAATAAACAAAGTTAAAATCAAAAGTGGGACTGCAACTAATAAGAGGAAAAGAAATAGTGAACAAAATAGCTTAGGGCTAATTAATTATTGGATAGTTCTGCCCTAATAACAATGATTATGATTTTAAATACTGTATGTGTGAAAGTTTAAGGGAAAAATTGGCAGAAGAGCACTATGATGTGCAATTTCCTTTCTTAATTTATTTGAATTTCTCTTTACTGTGGACATTACACGGTTTTCAAATTCAACATCCCTTTGCAGTGACTGGGTGATAAGGCTTTATAAATCTTCGTTGACCATCTGTTGACCACCTTATCGCAAAAACTATGGATATATCTAACTAGACTTCTAAATATTATTATTAGAAGAGATCATATAATATTTTTTCTTTTCTTTTCCTAATCTAGGCTTCTAGATAAGCATGGTTTATTTAGATTTTTGTTCCCTAAAGAATTGTTTGTTTGAGGGTACGTATATGACAAAGAAGAGATTATATTTCTTCGCAATTTACTTTTTGTTAGGCTTTGGTTTTCTATGGGTTCAACGTTTCGTAATCCTCATGAACCAAGGCTTGATTATATTTCTTGGCAATTTATTTTTTGTTAGGCTTTGGTTTTGTACAGGTTCAATGTTTCATAATCCTCATGAACCAAGACTTTCTGCTAAAGTACTTGCCACACCTTTAGATTCCAAGAATAAGGAAATGTTTCCCACAGATCAAAATCCATATATATATATACACACTTTTAAGATATTAATAATATTCAGTTTTTCTATGTTTGACCAGATCAGACTGAGTTTTTTCTAGTTTTGAATTTCCAATTAGAAATGGGCTAGCAAGATGTCCTTGCATTGGAAAAATCTTACATATAGATAGTGACAGTTAACAAACTTTTTCCATTGTCGTTAAATAACATGGTCACCCACCTTGTATACTTCATGTTTGTGGATGACATACGTGTACTTCAATTCTTTTTCCACTGTCGTTAAATAACTTTTTCCACTGTCGTTAAATATTCAATTCTTGTTGATACGTGTACTTCATACCTCTGCTGCTCTTTACTTGCATTTTCAATTAAGGAAAACAAATTTACATGTTATTAGTAGGGATTATCGATGATTTAAATTTCCTTGGTTTTTTGGTTTACATATTTTGTCAAATGCAATCAAAATTCATCATCTAAAATAAAAAATAAATAAATAAATAAGTAATACAAATGAATGAAGAAACATTTCAGCATGTGAATATTAAGTCAAACCAAATATATTCAGATTTTTGGCATCTCATCACTTAGACCACCATGTCCTAGACAGCCCAAACAAAGTAAACCTAATATAGAAGTTTATCATTCTCCCCCTGACACATAATTGAGTGGTTTTATAAATTATGTAACACTTGGCATTGAATTGGGGAATTTTTTTTTTAGCCAAAAATTTTAAAAAAATTATTAGTTCTTTGATTAATGTTCATCTGTCATTTTGATTAATGTAATATATTTATTTGAATATTTAGTTGTAATCGGGATTATTACTTTTACTATAATTATTAGAAGTCTTACTAATTTTCATTCAAGATATATTTTTGTAAATTATAATTTTTTTTTACATTAAAATGTTATGTTTGTTTTTGTTTTTATTTTTTTTATTTTTTTATTTTTTGTAGTGAATATGGATCGAAGAAAATTAGCTGCATTGTTGATGCTTCCAAATGATAAGGCATTAGAATATTTTTCTACATGCTTTATAGTTGTCGGGTTTATGTACATGTATGTAGCAATGCGAGTGAGAAATGATAGAGGTGTTAGGAATCGAATAAATAGGACTACAGAGTTGCGTTCGTCTTTTGTAACTAGTTTGTTGGACAATGATGTTAACTGTATTAGTTAACTTAGGATGGATAGGAGAACATTTGGTATTTTATGTCAGTTATTACGCCAGGATGGATATGTTAAAAAAGATGGTACTGTTATATTGGAAGAGCAAGTGTGCATATTTTTGCATGTAATTGCTCATCATACAAAGAACCGTACAATTATCACTAGATTCAATAGATCGGGGGAAACAGTTAATAGATATTTCAATTCAGTGTTGAATGGAGTGTTACGTTTACATGGGACATTGTTGAGGCATCCTGAACCTGTGTCAGATAATTGTTCGGATGATAGATGGAAAATATTTAAGGTATGTTGATCAATTAGTTTGGTTACTCTATTTAATTCGTAGATATACGTGGCAATATCTTATGTAACTAACTTTGTTTGTGACATAGAATTGTTTGGGAGCATTAGATGGAACTTATATTAAAGTTAATGTACCCGAAATCGATAAGCCGAGATATCGAACCAGGAAGGGTGAGATAGCCACAAATGTCTTAGGTGTATGTAACCCAAATATGGAATTTATATTTGTATTACCTGGTTGGGAAGGTTTCGCTTCAGACTCAAGAGTACTTCGAGATGCATTAAGTATGCCAAATAGATTAAAAGTACCCACCGGTAAGATCAATCCTAAAAGTTTATATTGTAGTGGACTAACATTACGTTATCTAATAGGAGTCATTTTTCTGTGTTAGGTTATTATTATTTAGTGGATGCTGATTACACTAATGGTGAATGACTTCTTACACCATATAAGGGAACAAGATATCACCTTTCCAAATGGAAAGATGGTTGTGCACCTGCAAATCATGAAGAGTATTTCAATATGAAGCATGCATCTGCTAGAAATATCATAGAAAGATGTTTTGGGGTTCTAAAAATGCGATGGATAATTTTAAGAAGTCCATCGTCCTATCCAATTTCAACTCAAATTAAGATAATTATTGCATGTTGTTTGATACATAATTTTATTAGGAGAGAAATGGCACTTGATCCTAGAGAAGCTGAGTTTGATATGAGGAACGATGCTGACATAAGTGGGGAGGAAGATATTATAGGATCAATTGGTTCTTCAGATCAATGGACTAATTGGAGAAATGAGTTAGCTAGGCATATGTTTGATTAGTGAAGAAGTCGTCGTGGTTAATAGTTGATTGTTATAATTTATATAATTTTGTAACTGTTTAATTTTATGGTGTTTGTTACATCTTTTGTATGAAGACTAAATTATATTAAATATAACATATGAGATTTTTGTTACTTGTTATTAAATTCATATTTGTTATGGTATTATTGGAATCATGGAATTTTTACATAAATAGCAATGGAAGCTGGAGGTAGCAGTAACGATAATAGGGGTGGTGACTCTAGGCGTACATGGACTCAACGTGAGGAAGAAGCTTTGCTGATTATCTTAGATGAAGCTGTAGCTAGTGGGCAACATTGTGATACAGGGTCATTTAAGCCTGGCACACTTACTATGATTGAGAGGCGACTATCTGATCTGTGTCCTAATTCGAAACTGCGAGCCAATCCACATATTGAGTCGAAGATGAGAAAGTGGAAGAAGCAATATGGTATAATATATGACATGTTGAACAAAAGTGGATTTGGATGGAATGACTCTCTTAAATGTGTGGAGGTTGACAATGAAGAAGTTTGGCAAGCATATGTGCAGGTTTTGAATATTATTTGAAAATATATGTTAATTTCAATTTTAGTTTGTTATCTAGCATTTATTTTTTCTTAGCTAAATGTTGGCTTTTTGTATTTTAGAGTGCCCCAAGTGCAAAAGGTTGAAGAGGAAAACCTTTTCCTATTTATGAGAAGCTTGCTAATATTTTTGGGAAGGATCGGGCAACCGAACATGGAGCACAAACTCCAATTGATATGATAAATGAAATAAATCTGGACTCTGCAAATGAACCAATTGATGATGTCGATTCTCTAATATCTGTGAATCGAGGAGGTAGTGAACCATCTACACAAGTCCAAGCAAGAGGTAAACGAAAATCTAAATTGAAGGACGATGACATTGTAGCCGGGTTAGGCAATGCAGCAGAGAAATTATTTGATAAATTGGCTGCAAAGTTGGAAAAATCCGAATTATCCACAATATTTAGCTATGGAGGTTGACAGGTTAGGATTTGAGGCTAGTGACAACCTCAGAATCTCTAAGGCAATGAGATCGGATCCATCGAATATAGAGGTTTTTAAGGTTATTAAAACGGATGCGGGGAAGATTGCATTTGCTCGTGACTTTTTGGATAACTAATTTAGTAAATTAGTGGACTACATATTTCTGTTTATGTATGGGAGGATGATAATTATGAACAATTAGGTTTGAAACTTATGAACTTGTTGTATGGTAGTGGATGTTTATTTCTAAATTTGCATGTAAGGATAATTTTATGATTATGTGTTATGTTTTAGAATATTCATATGCGCGTGATTGAGTTGATTTATTGTTTTTTTAATTGTATTACTATATTATATTATAATGTATTCTTATATGCAGGAATATCAAATGGCAAAGAGAAGAGTTTATGTTGTGTTTAAAGGTAGAGAACCAGGGATATATAATTCTTGACCTGAATATCATCAACAAGTGCAAGGATTTAGAGATAATTTATATCAAGCATATAATACAACCCAAGAAGCTGAAATTGCATATGTTGAGTATGTAGAACGACTGATGCGGAATCGTAATGACGCAAATCTAATACAAAATACCACCACACATACACATGCTCAATTGAACAATGAATGGCGTAATGGTTTTATAGTAGGTTTTTTATTTGGATTGCTATCAACAAGTGTATTTACTTATTTGTTTTATAAGTAGATTATCCTTGTAAAATCCAATATATTTATATTTATGTAGTACTTGTTATTTGAATTGCTACATGTGAAATCTATATACATATACATATAATTTGGATATGGATATTCTTATATTATCAACAAGTTCTTAATTACATATACTGTTAATTATTTCTTTATTTGTGAATAATTGTTATTTATGATTTACCATACTAAAATTTTATTTTAATTGGTTTTGGAAACAATATATTCATGTAATTTATGGGTTGAAAAAATATTCAATTGTCTTATGCATACCATTAAAATATATTTATTTTTAATTAATTGTTATTTATGGCATACTATGTTTTAAGTTAATTTTAAACTATTTCTAAAGTTATATATTAATATTATTTGTGGGTGTATACAACAAATTTTGCATATTTTGCATGTATATATAAATATATAAATGTACAACCTTAATTAGATGTAATAATTTTTTTTCATATAAATTTAACTTTTAAAATTTTTATTCTTTTTAAATTAAAAATATAATTACAAAATAGTCCTATCCAGTCCGATTCGGCACCAAATATGGTACAATTAGTTCATCATTCAGTCTGAAATTATGCCAAACATAGTACTGCACTAATTATCATGTCCGATCCTATCCGATCCTGTCCGATCCGGACCTATCCGGCATACCAAACGCCCTTTTATAGCCCTTTAAAAAAGAATATTGGACCAAATTTCACTGCTGAAAAATAGAATAAAACATGAGTAATAAAATCTTTTGGGCTCTTAGCAAACCCAAAAAACAAAAAAAAAGAAGATGTGTGAAGAAATAAATATAATATATATATATATATATACAACATTAGTTTAACTCTTAAAAATATGTTGAATTTCCATGCCTTAATTATAAATTTAAGCATGGGATTGGACTTTGATTTAACAACAAATAATGAATAAATTATTATTTAAATTTTATAGTATATTATTCTTCACAAAGTTATTCACCTAATTTCAAAAGGCGATATCATCCTATAAGCTGCAAAGCCAAAAAAATTGCTAATCTGTTAATTATGAAATTTAAATGTCCAACTGTCGCCTTTTCTTTTATTCCCTGTGCTATTAATTTCCAAGTGTAACTTTTTGGTAGGAATTGGAGCAAGGCATATCTATTACATGCATATGCTCTGTATCCGTGTGGCTCCCACATCAAACACATCATAATTGGTTGAATTGAACTCCATTGACCAAAATATCAATCATTGATGGATAAAAAAATAAAAAAATAAAAAAAGACACTGAACGACCATTATAAAAATCATATGCGACGCAGCAGAATAATGATGATTTACAATTTGTTAATCAGAAGCATTAGAATTAAGAAAGCGATAATCGTGATTCGATGATTTTTTTTATCATGGCATTGCATGCTTCTTATTAAATTAGATCTCACCCCAATAATAATAATAATAATAATAATAAAAGTTCCATTTTTTTCTGATCTGACCAACCATAACCAAACTATACAAAGAAGCGTGAGCCCCATTACATTGAGAAATCACGTAATCAAACACCTTTTGGCTTTTGTTTTCACATAGACACAGGTATGCTTAAGTGAAAATTTTTGCCTTTTTTCTCTACCAACTTATTCATTTTTCTTTTGAGCGCAATTAGTGCACAATTTTCTCCATAGAGGGACAAGATTTTATTAGGTTGAATTATGATTCTTGCAAGTAATAATTGAAATACCTTTTGCATTGAATTTTTATTAGTTGTATATAGAAATAAATAAGTTGGGATTCACATTTAATTCTTATATAGGGATTTAGGCTAAGTTTACTTAATTAGCGAGTTTTCTACCATTATTGTATAACATTAATTAGCTGCGACGAAAGTTCAATTTGGATGTTTCTTTATTCTCTTCTAGCATTAAAGAATCAATAAATTTGTTGGGTTGGGTTTAGCTTAACCCTCAAATTTTGTATCCTAATTAATAAATGAACAAATAAGAGTTTTCTTTTTTTTTTTTTAAATAATAATACATACACACAAGTACTGAGCTCTTCCATCTCATGACAAATCCTAAGAAAATTTCATTTAAATATATGAAATTTTATCATTTCAAAATCCAAAGTTATACTTATAAAGTTGCCGTTTATTTTAAAAATTAAGTTAGCAAGTAAGTCATATTCAATAATATATATTAAACTTATTTTTCAACACTATTCTAACACATTCCATCATCAAAATTCTGATATTATATTATGTTATCATTTATTTTAAAATCTTAAAGCCAATAAAAATAAATTTAACAATATATATTAAGCTTATTTTCCAACAATATTATTGCTACAAGTTTTACAAAAAATGATAAAATAAATTTACAATTTTTGAGATTAAATTTGAAGATGATTAGATGACTATTAATATATATATATATACATATAATTTTTTTTTTTTGGGAAAGAATATTTAAGCACTATATTTAAAAATTTGTATAACGTGAGTTGGTAACACTATAACCTTTTTATGTAGCGTACGTAAACTCTATAGCCTTGATAATGTAATCAAAGCAACTTTTTTTTTTCTTGAGTAATCAAAGCAACTTTAATTTTTTTTTTATTTAAAACAAAAATAATATTAAAAAGCATTAGAAAAGAGTTAAGACCAGCATGGCTCGTGGGGAAGAATCTAATTATACTGAAAACATGATCTCACGACAATTTTGCCATCAAAACTCCTTTTTTTTGAAAATTTGCCATCAAAACTCCTAATTTTTCTTTTATAACCTCATTCTCATATATAATGGTAAGAAGTTTACGATGAAAATGGTTTGTAGGGAATTTAAGTTAAAATTTCTGCGTTAAAAAAAAATAATAATAATAAGAACCAAAAAAAAAAAAAGGAAAGAAATTCCACCAATACAAGGGGGACATGTGCCGCGTGGCAATTTCAGCAAAAATTAAAAAACAAATGCTAGATGGCAAAACCTCGGTTGACACACCGGCTTCATTGGCTTTTTGACTTTGTTTTTCATTCGGCCGGCGGGCATAGAAGCTAAAAGATACGTAATTATTGCTCTTTAAAAACTGTTGTAAATTAAAAATGGAAAAAAAAAATATATATATATATATCATACAACACTGCCACTAAAATACGATAGGAATATTGTTAAATGTTTCTTTCTTTAAACACCAAAAATAAAAAATAAATGCAATTAGTGGAGATATTAGTCCAAAGTCCCACAGAAAACCAAAACAAATAGAGGAATTAAACCCGGTGGCTGTAAAGTAGCCCACATTTCCATCTTCCATTTTGTTTTTGGTGTGTGTGTGTGTATGTATATATATTATAATTTTATTTTTTTTCCTTCTTCTATTTTGTCTCTTCTTTGGCTTCCTTTGTCAAACTTTGCGTTCCCTTTTTTTCAATGACGGAGTTGTCTATAAGCTCACGAACCAGGCCGTTAATACCCTTCCAATTACGTAGTGTCGTGCTGTTAATTGGGACCCCATTTTTTTTTTCTATTTTTCTTTTCCCATTTCTAATGTCATATTCTCTTCTGAGAATTTAATCCAGAGGTGGGGTTTCTCATTCTTGAAGAAACTCACGGGGTTTCCATGGATATACCCTCCAATCCGATCCAAAACCTGTAGGTCATTCTTAATATACCTTTTCCACGATTCTCTCTTTCTTGTTTTCTTTGTTTTCTTTTTTTTTTTTTTTTTGGTTTTTTTTTTTCCTCCTGGGTAGTTTTGGTTTACGGTGGGTATGATCGAGAATGAGTCAACTCAGTGTGATATTGCAGGAATCGGTGCGGAGAGAAAGGGAGGCCGGAACGATTCTAGGGTTTCTGAGAGAACAAATGGACGATGTGGATGGAGAGAGAGTAGGGAGAAGGAGGATAACCCTGAAAGAACGGTTGGGATTGAAAGGGATGGGTTGTTGTGGGGCCGCTTGGGGTTTCAGGCCAACGGCGATAAGCGTTAGAGATAACGATGATGACAATGAAGACGACGAAGAACAACATCAACAACAACAACAACAACAACAACAACGACAGCGACGACAAGGACAAGAAACGGAGACAGTAAATGCGGGTCAGGCTCCAACAGAGAACAACACGGATCCGAGTTGCACGGATCCGGTCAATACTGCGTCGGGTATGAACCTGGCAGCGGCTTTAGCAGCCGAAAGGCAATTTCGAGCAACGAACGAAACGGAGGGAGTATCGGCCGGATCCACAAGCAATAATAATAGGAGTGTGTCCGGTTCGGTGGCCGCGGAAACCGCACCGGGAACGCCTCTGAGAGTGTCATTGATGAGATTGCTGGAGGAAACGGACGGTGGTGATGCAACGGAAAAGGAAGGAGTTGGAACAACTTTGGGGAACGATTCGGTGTGCTGCGTGTGCATGGGAAGGAAGAAAGGTGCGGCTTTCATACCATGTGGGCACACTTTTTGCAGGGTGTGTTCGAGGGAGCTGTGGTTGAATCGAGGCTCTTGTCCCCTCTGCAACCGTTCGATCCTCGAGATCCTCGACATATTCTAAACCAAAAAAAAAAACAAAAAAGGACCATGATGATCAACGATCTGATGATGATGATGATGATGATGCCTCGAGATTCGTGATCAAAAATTAGTTTCAGAAGGGCAACCACTCCAATAGTCCAATGGGTGAGGAAGGAATTTCAATTTACACGTAAAGAAATCGAATTTTAATTTTTCCAAATGTAATTCATATGGAATGAGACATTCCATGAATTTCAAGTCAGTTCATCATCTCCTTTTTGCCCTTAAAATTTTTTTTTTCAAGATTGTTCTGTTTTTCAAGCTTAATTTTGAGATAAATTTTTGTTTCCAATTTTTTGCTGGGTTACTTATTTATTACAATTATTATTATTTTTTTGAGGAGTTGGTAATGTTTGTCACGCTGCAAGCATGTTATGTTAAAATAATTAATAAGCAGATGATAACATATTCAATTGAGAATACCTGAGATAATTCCATGTTTATCTCCTATGTTTTCTTCCAAAATGCCTATTGCTGTGTGAATATAATAATACGATAAACCAAACTTTAACAGTTTTCAAATTCAAAAATATTATCTTGTCTCGTACGTATATGTTTAGAAGCTCATAATATATCATTTTTCTTTTAATACATTATAGTTGGGACTTTAGCATTCGACAGAAACAATGTTCCGGCACTCTTAATTGGATATTCCCTTACCAAAATTCGGTTATAGTGAAAATTAAAATGATATTGATCTGAACTTTTAAATATCTATTTTTAATTAGTTTAAGCTTGTTTTAGTTATGCTCGTTGTCAACAATGTCCAGAAATAAATGCTCTAGGCCCTGTCAATATATCAAGGGGTATTTTATTTTATTTTTACTGTATTGCGTGTATGATTGAGCTTGGATATGGTCAACTCTAATACAGTGCAAAAGCTATAATGAAATCATGGGATTTTTAGTTCTCAAAATTATTAATTTCTCTGAAATACAAATATCAAAATAACAATGCCAAATTGACGCAAAAAATAAATAAATAAAATACAATTTCAAATCTTAAGGGATCAAGTCCTTTAATGCTAAACATGTAGACATTGAATATATTGTCACTTTTCTATACAATTTAAGGGAAAAAAAAATAAAATAGAATAATTAAACTATACCGCTATTGAAAAATAAAAAATTTAAGAGAGAGAGAGAGTAAATATATGTGAAGGAAGTACACATGAAAGGGAAAATACCCAATTTATGGAAAGAAAATTCGAAGTACAAATTTAAAATTCTTGTTTATTCTTGCCAAGGAGTCACAGCTAACACAAATCACAGAGTGCTCAAAGGCCAATGAATGTTACTACTACAATTGGTGACGGTGACACAATTTGAAAGTTGCAAAGGCAATTGTAATATCGAAGCTATTGTTATGTGCCCTAGTTTGATATTTTTGAACTAAAATCTCTATTTGGAGATGCTCTAACTCGACAACGTGGACATTCTAAATTTTTTATTCTATGCTATGCATCCAAAAAGTCATCTTCCTAAAAGTTTATTTGCATTTCTTATCAAGGCGTGGTAAAAAGATTAAAAAATTATTACAAAACAAAAAAAAGTTTTAAAAAGTGATTTCTTCTATTTTTAATTGTTAAATACAATGACTATTTTAAAGATATTTTATTCTAAAAGAATTTATTGTTTTATTTTTTTGTTGCTAAGAAAAATAATTTGTTGTGGTGAAAAATAAAAAATAAAATAAAGCACCGTAAAACTTTTAACCATCAAAAGCCCAATTCTTGAGAATAAAAATATAAGCATGCATCAAATTAGTTTAACTCATTTTGTATAACAATTTTTTTTTTTTTTTGGGGAATAATTTTATAAGATGTTTGAGTCAAAACTGTACCCTCCTCTATTGGACACCCCCACACATCACCCTCCCTCTCTCTTTCTCTCTCTTTTCATTTTTATTTTTATGTTTCTGTAATTCTACAAAAGAGGTGTCGAGTCGAGTCGATGGAGTAAGCTTTACACTGTCATATTTACTAAAAGAGTATAGAGGATCGAAAATAGTAGCATTGGGTGTAGGCAGGGAAGTAAAAATCGGCGAGACAGTGGAAATGTCGACGACAGTTTCCGTTGTCGACGCTGTTCGACACCGACAGGGGGGGAGGGGGGGGGGGGGGGGAAGAAGTTTCTTGCACGCGTGTCGTCGATCTGTCGCCGGAATCAATGGAAGTCGACGGAATCATCCATTGTCGGTGAAGATTTCGGGCTTTGGGTGGATAAGATGGAAAGATCGGCCGGTTGTCGACGGGAAAAGATGGAAATTTCTAGATATATCGGCCGGACTAGTTCATACCTTTACAGTTTTACTAATCGAAGATAATTATATTTACATATGAAATGAGATGAGAATAATGATTGGGAATGAAGAATTCATTCGGTTCGGGGGGGAATAAAGGGAAATTGATGCAGCAAACAAAGAATCAATCCAATTAACCAAACAGCAGAAGAAAAATACAGAAAAAATAAAGAAAATAATGATTGGGAATGAAGAATTCATTCGGTTCGGGGGGAATAAAGGGAAATTGGTGCAGCAAACAAAGAATCAATCCAATTTAGCAAACAGCAGAAGAAAAATACAGAACAAATAAAGAAAATAATGATTGGGAATGAAGAATTCATTCGGTTCGGGGGGAATGAAGGGAAATTGATGCAGCAAACAAAGAATCAATCCAATTAACCAAACAGCAGAAGAAAAATACAGAAAAAATAAAGAAAACTAAAAAGTTAGAAGAGCAGAGCAGAGAGAAAGAGAAATACCCAGGGCTCCCATTTGCAGTCGTCGACTTTGGGGATAACCTGGATGTCGGAATGAATCTTCGTTGGTGGGCCTGAATGTAAAACCTAGAGGCAGCGATTCCAGCGACGCTACTCCCATATCTCCCCTTCACGCACGCATGCAATCGTTTATGAAGCTTGGTGCTACTTCTTCAATTCCACCACCTTTTAGCTAATTTTTTCTCTTTTTGTTTATGATCTTTCCTTCTTGAATACCATTAACCATCTGTCAATTTGCTAGCAAGGCAAATAAATTTTTTTTTTTTTTAACTCCATGTGTTATGAGTCTTGGGTGTGTGTGTTTGCTGTGTGTTTGGTCGGCCGGGAGAAGAATTGAAGGAGGAAGAGATGGGGGATACACAAAGAGAAGAGAAGAGAAGAGAAGAGAAAGAGGAGAGAAGAGATCGGCGGAGAATGGAGAAGTTTGAAGAGATGGCCGGTCTAGAAGAGAGAAGAGGGGAAAGAGAGGGCCGGTCGGAGGGGGGGAAGAGATGGGGGTTTCACAGAGAGAAGAGACGAGAAGACAAGAGAAGAGAGAGGCCGAAATTAGGAAATTGGGTTTTTTTTTTTTTTGGTTGTTATTGGCTTAAAAAAAAAATTGAATGAGAGGGTGAGAGCCGAAATTGAAGAAATAAAACATGAATGAATGTGCCGAAATAATTGATTGTTTGATTTTTTTTTTTTTCAAAATATTAATCAAGTAGGATACCGAAAGTATAGGAAAAAAATTTGAAATGAAAAAAATAATAAGTTTACTGTGAATTCACATGCTCTAAGCCTCTAAGCCTCTGACTGAAAAAGTAAAAGTGACGGAAAGAAAAAATCATCAAACAATTGCAGAAACAAATAATACAATGACAGAATTGCGGAAAGAAATAATAAAATAAAGTTATTATAGGCAAGTTGGTGCTGTCATTTTTGTTTTTTTTTTAAAGTACATTCACGAGACAATTATAATTTTGAAGAGATAAGGAAATGAATGTAGTATAAAAATGCGTGTATAGCACCTCAGCCATATTTTGATGTTTTGAATCCGTCTGTTTCACTTTTAGCATAAATCATAGAGAGAGTAAACATAAAGCTTCAGAAAAATGAAATTGAGTGCATGCGAAGTTTTCACTGAAGTAATTAGTTTTTAATCTTCTTTTCTTTCTTTATTCAACATTTATATTCATAAAAGGAAGAACTTTTGGAAGATCCACGTTAGAAAAAAAATCTCAATTCACAATTTCTAAATCCTCAAAAGTAAGCATTTCAATAATAAATATTGTTAAAATTGTGTTTATTATTTAACAATTTCTAATTATTATTGTTATTATTCTTATTAATATTCTTATTATTTATATTATTATTAATATTGTTATTATTATTATAATTAATATTATTATTATTGTTATTTTTTTTCTAATTTATTATTGTTATTATATTTATTATCGTTATTAGTATTAATTTTGTTATTATTATTATTAATATTGTTATTATGGTTATTATTATTTTTTTTATTATTGTTATTATTATTATTATCATGTTGTCATTATTTATATTATTATTAATATTGTTATTATTTATATTATTTTTAATATTGTTATTATTGTTATTATTATCATGATTGTTATTAATATTGTTATTATTGTTGATGTTATTATTTTTATTAATGTAGTTATTATTATTTCTATTATTAATATTATTATTAATGTTGTTATTATTGCTGTTTATTATTATTATTAATATTATTATTATTATTGTAATTCTTCTTCTAATTATTATTGTTATTATACTTGTTATCATTATTATTATTAATGTTGTTATTATTATTGTTTATTAATATTGTTATTATTGTTATTCTTATTATTATTGAAATTATTATTACTTTTATTATTTTTTTACTTGTTATTATTATTATTATTTTTCTTATTCTTATTGTTGTTCTTAATATTATTAGTAACTTAATAATTATGTATGATTATTAAAAGGAAAAATGGAAAGTAGTAGCGGAAAAGCAGATCCAGCTTGGTCACATTGTATTCCAATTGAAGGTAACAAGTATGGTACAATTTGCAAATATTGTAACCATAAAATGCAAAGTGGTGGAATAACAAGATTAAAGTATCATTTAGCACATTCTGATCCAAAAAGTAATGTCAAAAACTACCCCAAGGTACCTCCAGAAGTGAAGAAAGAGATTTACCATTATTTGAGAAAGAAAGAACATGCAAAATTGAAAAAAAAGACAATGGAGGAAGATATTCGTAATGAATTACGGGGTAACTTATCTCCATCTCGGAGTAATTATGATGATGGTGACGATGATGATGATGATGATAATGATGATATATATATATATATATATATATCCAGCAGATATGCATCCTGATGAAAGAGACTCATATAAAGCTGCAGTCCGTGCATCTAAACAAGATAGATGGGAAGAAGAACAAGGAAGGAACTTTGTTAACCCTAGAGGTCAAGGATCAGGATCTTCTCGAGAGGGTGATAGTCAACCATGTGCTCAATTTCGTCGTGCAATAAGTGTGAGGGAGCCCATTCGTAGACAACAATCTCAACAATTTTCGCTAGTTGCACTTTTACCTTCGTTGTATAAGTCATCCGGTGCAAAACAAAAAAATATAAAAGATGTGTTGACAAAAGGTGGTATGAAAAACACATTGGGAAGACTAGTAGCAAAGTTCTTTATTTATGATAATGTCCCACCTGCAAAGGCAAAATAGCACCATTTCAAAAACATGATCGTTGGTGCTCAACAATCAGGTATGGGAGTTCAAATTCTATCTCCATATGAAATTAAGGAAAAATATATAGACATGGAATATAAAGAGATACAACAGCATATTGAAAAGTTTAAAGAAAGCTGGAAGACATATGGTTGTACAATTATGTGCGATGGATGGACAGGACCAACTAAGCTGTCCATATTAAATTTTATGGTCTATTGCAAAAGGTCATCAGTGTTTCTTAAGTCAGTTGATGCCTCAGATAAAATAAAAAACTATAAGTATATATACAAACTTTTGGAGAATGTTATCAATGAAGTGGGCAAGAACAATGTTGTGCAGGTAGTCACGGATAACGGTTCTGCATTCGTAAAGGCTGGTAAGAAATTGATGACACAGTACAACTTGTATTGGACACCATGTGCTGCGCATTGTATTGATCTTATATTTGAGGATATTGGAAAGCATGAAAGTATTGCAAGGATCATTCAGCGTGCAAGAATGATAACCAATTATATTTATAATCATAATTGGTTACTTTCTTTAATGCGAGATATATGCAAAGGAGACATCGTTCGACCAGGAGCAATAAGGTTTGCAACAAACTATATTGCTTTAAATAGTCTCCTTAAAAAGAAAGCTTCTCTAAAACAAGTCTTTACAAGCGATGCATGGGCTGAGCATCAATTGAGTCGAACAAAAGTAGGTAAAGAAGTGGAGAAACTTATCCTTGATAATCATTTTTGGGATTCTGTTACTCACGCTGTTAATTTGTATGGGCCATTATATAATATTTTGCGAATTGTTGATGCTGAGTTCATACTTACGATGCCAATATTGTATGATTGTTTTCAAAAAATGAGATATGCAATCAATAACCAAAGAGGAATTCAGTGGGTGATGGGCATCATAAATGCTCGATGGGACAATACACTTTCTCATCCTCTCCATATGGCTGATAATTTTATGTCAATTACTTATTATTAATTAATATTTTGTCTTATAATTTATATATTAGATTTAATTTTTATTATTATTTTGTAGCATACTTTCTGAATCCACGGTTCCAATATAAAGAAGGAATTGGCACTGATTCAGATCTTGTACAAGCTGTTCATGATGTCTTTGCAGCATTATATCCAAATTCGGATCGTATATCTCAATTTGGAAATGAAGTAAGATTTTGTTTATTATTATTTTTTAACTAACATACTAATAACATTTTTTATAATTTTTTTCATTTTTACATATAGATAATATGCTTTAGAGATGCACGAAAAGGGTTTGGTGATCGTGCAGCAATTGCTGCCCGGGCAAAAATGATACCTGGTATGTGCATTTCAATTACTTGTTATAAAAAAATGTGCTTAATATCAAAAATTTTATTAATAATTAAAAATTTTTTAAAATTTAATATATTTTGATTTATAATGTTGAAATATACAGCTGAATGGTGGACAATGTATGGTAATAGCACCCCAACACTCAGAAAATTGGCAATGCGTATTTTGTCACAAACTGTATCATCATCTGCATGCGAGCGTAATTGGAGCACATTCGCTTTAATACACACAAAACAACAAAATAGACTCGCATATGAAAAACTTCAGAAATTGGTTTTTTGCTACTATAATATGAAATTGCGGATACGTGATATGGAATTAACAAATCAACCGCAATTAGATTCTGATTATTTGGATCTTCTTGAAATTGGAGCTGATCCTGGTGAAGATGAAGATAATCCTATTATCCAATAGGTTAAGAATTCACACTTAGATGATGATGAAGGCAATCCAGATCCTCGAGTCGCAATGCATGCTTCACAATTAGGGATAAATGTTGAGAATGTTATTGCTGAAGAAGTTATGAGCAGTGATAGTGGAGGAAATTATTCGTTTGAAGTAGTGACAAGGTCTTCAACTAGACGATTTAGTCCTCGTGTAGAAACATTTGGTGGTGGTTATTCTCAACGAAATGAATATGAGGATGAAGATGATGATGATGTTGTTGATCTTGATGATGATGATGTTGTTGATCTTGATGATGATGATGATGACGACGACGACGACGATGACGGTGGCGGTGGTGGTGGTGCTGGTGGTGGCAATAGAGGAGGAGGATATAATATAGGTGGAGGTGGGAGTGGAACATACTATCGAGAACCAAGCCAACAACCATTAAGCCCATTTACTGGTGAAGATCAATATACACATGCAACACAGGATTTTGATCATGGAGCTCGAACAGCAGGCACTGGTTCAAGAAGGCATTATGGCAATTCGATGATGAATCAACATGATGAAGATTATCTTTCTAACTCTTTGGATGCAATGAGTTTAAATACACAAGTTAATTCTCAATCTGGAAATTCTGAGATTCGAATTGTGTATCCAATTGGTCAAATGAGCTCACATAATCCTCACAGAGATTACGATGTTGATATCTTCAATCATCCCATGTCTCAAAATGAATGTTACACTCCTCATTGGATAAATCCACACTATCCTCCACTTGGACAATTGGTTGGGATTGATAGAGAAAGATATACTTGGCACATCTACAATTACATGGAGAATTTCTCTAATATGATGAGTTGGAATGCCTATTGTTATACACGTGAAACATCAAGATATGATCATCAATTTGAAGAACCAAGGAATTCTTTTTGGTATTAATAATGTATTAGGGATTATATTTGAAAATTTCTTGTATCTTACTATTATCTGTTAAATTTTCTATATTTTGGTGTAAATTAACTTTATATTTTCTTCACTTATAAATAATTTGTTATATTTATAGAATATTTTATGATTATTGTATTCTAATTATTGTATTCTTATATAATTTTATTATATTAATTATCTCATATATAAAAAATTGTATTCTAAATTAAAAATTTACAGTTTCCGTAACTTTACCGATATTTCCATCGATATCGACATTTCTATCGATATTTCCATAAAATCATACCCTCGACATTTCCATCGACATCGATATTTTCTTCACTGGGTGTAGGCAGTGAAGAAAATATCGATGTCGATAAAAATATCGAAGGTATGAATTTACAGAAATATCGATAGAAATATCGATATCGATGGAAATATCGATAAGGTTACGGAAACTGTAAATTTTTAATTTAAAATACAAATTTTAAGATATAAAATAATTAATATAATAAAATAATATAAAAATTCAATAAGTAGAGTACAATAATAATAAAATATAATAAAATACTCATCCAATTAAACATATATACTAAAATCTTATATATTATATAACAATGTTATTTATTTATTTTTAAATAGATAAAATTAAATTTATTAAAAAAAATAAATTAAATTAAATTAAACACTAAAATAAAAAAATAAAGAGATATGTATTAAAATACTGGATATAAAAAAATCATGTATTATCTTTTATATAATAAAATATTATCATATTATTATTTTATATTATTTTATTATAAAATATTATCCTATTTTATTTATTTTTTTCTTTTTTTCTTTCTCTTTCCTTCCCCCCACGTGGAAGAAAATTTTCTTTCTTATCCTTTCTTCTTCTTCCTCTTTTCCCTTCGTCTTCTTCCTCCCTCTCTTCTCTGCACATCAGTTAACAACCAATAAAAAAAAAAAAAAATACAAAATTCCCAATTTCAGCCCTCTTCTCTTCTCTCCTCTTCTCTTCTCTTCTCTCTGTGTATCCTCCCATCTCTTCCCCCTTTAGTTCTTCTCCGGCCGATTACCATAAACCAAAAACACACACACAAATCAACACAAACACACCCAAGGCCGACATATCCCAGAAATTTCCACCTTCTCTCGTCAATAACCGGCCGATCTTTCCATTTTATCCACCAAAAATCCGAAATCTTCACCGACAATGGACTATTCCGTCGACTTCCATCGATTCCGGCGACAAATCGACGACACGGGTGCAAGAAACTTCTTCCCTCCGCCCCCCCCTGTCGGTGTCGGACGGGGTCGATAACGGAAATTGTCGCCGATATTTCCACCGTTTCGACGATTTTTGCTTCCCTGGGTGTAGGTAATACCTGAAACAGTTTATTTATAAACGCTTTAATGAATTATAAGCCAATAGCTTCATCTATTTTTCACTTTATGAGTGAGCCCAATATTATTTCGTTATTGGTAAGAAATAATCTTAAACATATAACGAATTATAACATGATAGTAAATAATTACCCAAAAAAAAAAAATTTGATAGTAGATGACCCAAAATAATATATGTGACAGTGAGATACTTGCTAAAAGATAAATTTAGTCCACACGAAAATGTAAGTAGATCAAATCTAAGCTAATTATAAAACCTTTTAAGTTATTAATTTATCTACTAGAAGTCATTTTCACTTTTACTAGTGAATTTTAAATTGTTTTAAAAAATTAAAATTTAAAAATATATTGATGAATTATATAAATATAAATACATATTAAAACATTTGAAGGTAAAAATTAATTATATATAGATTTACATTTTAAAATTTAAATTTATGATTCTAAAACCGATAAAAAAAAAGTCCTAATAATTTTCCATCACAATAGTTTTGATTTGAGAATTCATATATATATATATATATATATTTATATATATATATATATGCCATGTTGAGAATATATCTAAAAGCAATACTTCATCAATCTATAATTACGAAGAAACATTTGTTGAGCTATACAGATTCCACACCATGATCATTATTTTCCAGTAAAAATGAGTTTTTTTTTTTTTATTATTATTATTTTCTTCCAAGTTCTGGTTATAACCACGCAGAAGACCTAAGTTAGCTAGAAAACATAGTTGCAGAAGAATGGCTTTGTGGCTACTGTTATAACTCCTTAACATACGATTGCAAAAGCCGAGATGATCAAAAATTCCGTCTCGAAATAGGCCCTCAACATTCGAACTTTGGAAGCTACGTCCTGACATAGCCTATACAATCCATGAAGTGTAAGAAACAAAATGGGCCTTTGTCATGTCCAAGTATAACGCTACAGGCGAGGTTTAAACTGTTGGATGACATGTTGGGCTTCTTATCACTTGCAAAGTAAGAAAGATGGGCCAGTCTGAGGCAAGGACCTCACTCTCCCTAATTATAATAGATAATATGATTGGGCTTGGCTTGGCACCGAAGGGCTTACGTCTACAAATATTAGCGGGGATAGATATCATATGTATCGGCCTGGAGGGCCAAGGACCCCAAAATGTTTGAAATTTTTTTATCTAATATCTTATTAATATTTTCTCCCAGAAAGTTAGTTGATATCTTTAAAAGGGTTATTTTGGCACCCAAAATAAAGTCAAACAAAGACCAAAAATAAATAAATAAGGAAAGGGTATTATTATATTCAAAAAAAAGGAAAGGATATTATTTAATAAGTTAATTATTCTTTTGATTAAGTTAATTAAGTTTTTTTAATGAAAATTTGCTAGTAATTTATAAATTAAAAGCGTTTATATTTTGGTTGAATTTTCTATACATATAGCTAATCGGAGTATTTTATATTACTTAATTATCGCTTAGAAAAAATATATTATAACTAAAAGAAATATTTGGAAACAAAACTTATCCAAATTTAGAAAATAAAAACACCAACACTTATTTTTAACATATCTGGATTTTTTTGTCTCCTTTATTGTCTCACTAATGATAAAATCACATCTCATTTTAACAAGCAGTTATTATTTTTTATTAAAATTTATTTTATTTATTTTGTCGAAATCCTATATTTTTTTGTTTAGTCTTCATATATATTGTATTTAATTTAATATATAATAAAATAAAATTTTATATTGTCATTGTATATATAGTTGTATATATGAGTTAAAATAACTTTATTTAATATTTATATTTATTTTTAAAAAAATGCATGCAGCCCGGCCTAGATCATTTTCTGGCTCCGTCCTTGAATATTAACATCTAAATACCCAAGAAATATAGAATAATAATATAATATTGGTTTTGGATTTGTGCGTATTATGTGTAATTTGAAAGCTAGAATTCCTAGTGACGAACTTGATAAGGTTTTGAAAGAAACATATGAGAATACGGAAATATATATCTGAATATCAAAGTGTGGGGAACTATCATTAGCATTGGAATCTTTGCTTTATAAAAACCAAAGATGGTGAATGTTATAGTAATGAATTGTTTAGGTTGACAGTAGGGGGAGAATGAGAATTTTTTCTGATTTTATTAGTAGAAGTGGGCATCATGGATAAGAATGAGAGTAAATGTGATAAGGATGTCAAAAACATTAATATCAACGTGCATGGCTCACATATAATAAGATACACAAAAATTAAAGGAGATAAAATAAAATAAAATGAAAAAGCATATGATTCTGGGTTCTTTCTCCCCTTATATTGAAATGGATGTTTTCTCGTTACGTGCAAGGTACTATGAATGGGCTTTACAAGGAAAGAAAAATACTACAAAGCAATTTTTTTCAAAGTATGCAATCGGACTTAGTGGGAAGCTGTTCCACTTGCATTAAAATTACACTTTTGAAAAAAGCTTATTTTGCTTGCTAGCTATTTGTTCCAATCTTGTGGTCTTTGCAGGTCGACAAAGCTACTCCATTACTACTTCTACTGTTGCTACTGTTTCTACTGCCACAAACTCTTTTTGTTATATGCTTTATTTGATGTTGATCTAGTATGAAAGATCCATGTTGGAGTGGTTTATACCTTTCCTTTTATTTTATTTATTTTTCCTTTTTTTATTGCTTTTTTAATTTTAAATCCTTTTCAATGATAAACATATGGTTTTGGAGTCATGATGGCTTTAAGAGGATTCGAAGGATTGAGAAAGGCTGCGAGCCGACACATAAATACAAAACATATTATAATAACACAAACCCGCATGCAATTGAGTTTTCGCAGTCAAATAACAAAGTGGAGTGATTGACTCACCAACCTTACATTCCAACGGACAAATTGGTTTTACGTTCAATTATTTTACCCGAAGAAAGACTACCAAACAAATCGTTGTGTTTTATAATCTTTTACGTGTGATTAGTACAGTGAAAGACTACTAAACAAATCGTTGTATTCAAATCGTTGTGTTTTATAATCTTTTACGTGTGATTAGTATTACCAAAACGATTTGGAATTATGCAACCAAAAACAAAAACAAAATCAACCTTGAGATTCATATATTTTAGTGGAAAAATAAAGAGTTTTACATTAGGAAAATTTATCATTTCATTATCGTTAGCCCCATCATTCATGGGGAAAAAATGTACAAAGGTCCATCATAATTCTTGGAAGTGCCCTATTTCAATTTTTCTGAATAATAATAATGCTATCCGTAGTGAATCTTTATATCAGTAGAATTGACAACTAACATTATATTATTGTACTTTTTAATTTTAAAAGGTTAAAAAACATTGAAATAAGAAATTGTAGGAATGCTGAATTTTTACCAAAATATATGATAAAATATGGTAACACGTTATATATTTTCACCTAT
Source organism: Ziziphus jujuba (assembly GCF_031755915.1). Classification (NCBI taxonomy): domain Eukaryota; kingdom Viridiplantae; phylum Streptophyta; class Magnoliopsida; order Rosales; family Rhamnaceae; genus Ziziphus; species Ziziphus jujuba. The sequence goes on from NC_083379.1 coordinate 8,421,703, forward strand.
CATTTTAAGTTGTCTAAGGTCCAAAAAAATAAAATTTTTAAATTTAACCATTAATATTTAAATCATACTAACTTTTTTTTTTTTTCAAATGAAATAATAATATATTATTTTTATCATAGTAAATAAGATGATAAACAATTTTATCTGTACCTATTGTTAAAAAATAATAATAAAATCAGCTAATAATTATTATGTTTCTGTTGAGTTGTTTGCCACCGTTGACAGTGACCATGGTGACTAACATTGAACATGTACCACAAGTTATAGTCCTTACATTTCAATCTAGTCACACCAACAAACATGAACTTATAAATGTACGTATTATTGTTACTATTTTTTTTGGCTGAGAAAAATTTGCTGAATTTAAGGAGATTTAACATCAAGGCCCCATATAACCAGCACGCTGGTTGGACACCACTTATGATTATCCATTTATCAATCATATATATGAGTATCCAGAACAGCTTGGGGTCAATCACACGATCGACTACAAAACATTCAGTCGGTGGGGGTCCACTACCGTATATATATAATATTTCAATGCCTCACATCAAAGATGCAATGACCACTTGATTGATATCCATCAGATCTCTTCCTATGGGGTCCCACGCTGAGCTCTGAATCTACTCAAATTATGGTTCCACGCCCAGATCGAGCATGTCTATCAACTATCAAGAATCAAATCCATCGATTAGATTTCATTTGGTCTTTTCAACCTTTTAGGCAAAACATAAAATCAATGTTTTTTTTTTTAATTATTATTTTTTAATTAAAATTCTTGAGTTTTCATTTTCTCAGATGGTCAAGTCACTGATCCTGATGTTTTTCTTTTAATATATGTCTTTTTGTTTTTGTTTTTGTTTATTTGTTTTTCATATTGCTGGAATTGATTGATGATGCCACAAATATTTGGGCAATTATTGAATTCACCAATGATATCCATGTAAATTAAAGGAGTTCTTTTGGTTTATTTATTAATTAGTATCATTCATCTCAACGATAAATTAAATCTCAATATTTTATCATTAGCATTTATTAAATCTAATAGACTAATGAGTGAAAATTCTATTAGACTAATGAATTAATTATGAGACTAATGTATTTACATGGACTGATAATAACACACTAAAATAACATGGTAAAAAAAATAATGATTCTTCTAAACCGGTCATGAAGAAGAGTATCGCGCGTCAGGAATATGCCAAGTCTGCAAAACAAAAAAAATATTATCATTTTTATTTGTAGTTTTGCACGTTCACTAAATTATAGTACTCTTTTATATTGTTGAGATTCGTCTCTTTCATCAAACAAATCTGATTAAATTACACCCTATAATGCATATTCATGGTTAAAAAATGAGCAACTTGGTCCATTTATTTCGATTCTTCATATAACTGCAAAAAGTAAGTTTCGAATTTTTTTTTGAAGTGGGCAATGAAGATCTAACTTTTATTATTTATTTATTTATGTGATTTTTTTTTAATATATATATATATATATAATATGGTTTTGATGACTGGTTAATTCGTTCATTATATGTTATAGAAAATCAAGGGGCTGGATTTTGGTAAACAGACCAAGGCGTCTAGTAAATGACACAAAGTTTAGTTTGGTGAAAAAGACCACAAACAATTTTACGTGTGAAAGGAATCCTATCCTCCCACTAGATCCAATTATTCTAATCTTGTTTTCTAAGCCATAAATGGTTGTTCAAGACGATATATATAATCATAGCTTATATTCTCATTGACTTCAGTTTCAGATGTATAATTGTTTGTGAATCCTTGATTCGGGCATCCCTATGTAGCTTGAAGTACATAACATGGGAGAAGAGGATAATTCATTTTACAACAGCGCTTAAAATTATGTTAAAACATACTAATGGGATTCACTTTTTGTACCTTGCTACTAAATCGTATATGATATATCCACTAATGTGTACACCAAATTCATCCGTATCTTATTATTAACTAGTTGATTCACTTTTTAATGATTAAGCTTTTAGAAAATAAAAAAAAAAATTTACTATGATATAAGAGTTAGAAATTGCTACCTCTAACAATTCTCTATTGCAAAATTCCTTAAAAATTGAGATTAGTTTTATTCAAGCTTTAAAAAATGGATACCAATAGTAATATCGAAAATTTAAAATATAAAAATATTTATAAAAATATCAAAAATTCTCCAATATTGATGAAAATTCATAAAAATAACAAAATTGATGAAAATATATAAAAAAAAGTTAATGTTTTATTAAAATTTTAGGATTATCTTTTTTAATTAATTAATTATCAAATTAACTATTAAAATTGCAAAAATGAATAGATTTTATATTTCTATTAGTCTATAATATATAGAAAGCGTTAATGGTCATAAATATATTATCATCAATACTAAAAAAAAAAAATTATTTCATAACATATTTATTAATTAAGCTATATGAAACAATTATTACAATTATATTATATATCGTAAAATGTTATTTTAATATCACATAGAATATTTGAGTGGTTAAATAATATTGATATTTTTTCCACACTCATTTTGAGATGTGAAATATCAGAAGTAATTATTAAAAGTTGTATCTCATCAATAATTTTTCATATAATTATTAATATGTCAACCATATAAATTTTATATTAAATGTGGCTATTTTTATTGATAATTATTATATAATATTGATTACATGCAAAATCATTATACTCTAATGGTTAAGTTTAAAACAATACCTACGAGTTGTTGCTTAATAAATTTCTATAAACATTTCATCAATTCATTTAGTTATATTTTCAGCGATTATATTCTTTGCATATCTTTATAATATTTATCATTTTATTTCATATGTATATTTGTACCTTTTTCTATATCTATTTATATCTATTTTATAATATTTATAGAAATATTAAATTTATTATGGTAAAACAATAATGGATAATTGAATAATTAAATATCAATAATATTTATTAATTTTTTTATTAAAAAAAACTCTTAAGTAATTTAATAGAAATTTTCATAGAAATTAAAATAATAGATTTTTTGACAAAATTATGAATGAATTAGTGTGGATATTTGATGGAAATTTTGATGAAAATTTTGCATAAATATCATAAATTTTAGAAAATTCAGTAAAAAATTTATAGAAATATAAAAAATTTCAGTAAAATTTTTACTTATTTTCATTTGAAACTAAGATTTCCTATCCACCTTTTGAAAGTATGGAAATTTTCATGAAAAGTCCAATTTTTTAAGCCTTGAACCTATTATCCTTTAAACTTTCTAATGGTGCATAGTGAGGATAATTGTTTGATTTTGCCTATTTTGGACTACTAAAATTTAATCTAAACCGCACGTTGGATGATGGAGATTGACAAAGAGATTTAGGGACAATGCTAACAATTTAACAAATTAATGTTTCTTTAACTCTTTTATGTAATCAAGTGGTTTTATTTACATTACAAAAATTATTAGTTACATATAATCTTCCATGCACATCTATACTAAATCTTATTTTTTACTTTATAAATTAATAAAATATGTCAATTTTATCCTTAATAGGTTGGTATAAAATTGGACGATATAAATATATTTGGGACATCTATTCCTAATTGTATACATTACTCTAATTTATATAACTCGGGCTTAATTATATTTTTATCTGCTGTTAAAATCCTGGTATACATAACCTGAATGATATTGGGTTGCCTTTTATATATGTATAGCGGAGCGCATACATTCCTACGACAATATTGTTTTCCAAGCTGAAAGATACTAGTTAAAATGCTTTATGATATTTCTAACCTTTTTATCAACAAGTATTTTTGAAATATAAAAAGATCATTACAAACGCAGAGTCTCACTAATAATTTTTGTAATAATTGCTCTGAAAAATAATAATTTTTATAGTGTGAATATAAACACATGTATTATTATCTCAAAGAAAAGAAAAATAATACGAATTATGCTCACGAAGCACTATTTAAAATGTTTATGGACAGCATTAATTTCATAGTTATAGGATAATTTGCAACATTAAAAATAATTTAAGTCGCATTGATGAAAAAGGAAAAAAAGAACATTTAAATATTCTCATAAAAGTATAACTCAAATATTCTTAAATTTTAGAAACAGCATAGGGTATTAAAATTTTATTGATAGAATTAAGCTAACAAATTATCCTTTCAAGTTAAATTAAGATAGCTCCAACCTAAAGTATTGAATTACAGCAAATATATAAATTGGGATACTGACAGTATAAAATTTAAATTGAAAAAATTATCATTTAGATTCAGATTGATTGGAAAAGATTAAGATAGAATATATGATTTGAGAGTCATGTCCATAAAGGATATGATACGGACCGTTGTCTCCTTCCCCTACATTTTTTACCTGCAAAGAAAAGTCCTTGTGGAGGATAACGTACTATAACTTTCTAAAACTGTTTCAGCCAGCATGTGAACCATATATTATTGGCTACTAATTTTCTAAAGTATATAATAAAAACAATCAATAAAATACACAAATTCTCTCAGTAATATATATATATATATATATGTGTGTGTGTGTGTGTGTGTGTGTGTGTGTGTGTGTGTGTGTGTGTGTGTGTGTTGGGATCCACTTTCCCATCCATTTCCGAGTTACAAAACATGACATGTTAACTAAATTACGTAACTCAATCTAATTGACTTTTCCAGAAATGGGGTCCTTGCCTGCCTTTCAAATGTTACTTATCAGCTTAAAGAACAACTATTTTAATAACTCATAAAAAGCAGAGTATATTAATATTAGATCCCTAATTCAGTCCTCGACTTGAAACAGAGAAGAATATATCTATATCTATATCTATATCTATATCTATATCTATATCTATATCTATATAAAATATTTCTTTTTTATAATAGAATATATCTATATATATCTGTATTTGTTTCTAATATGTATACTGAAAATAAATATGGGGTTGATTGAAACACGTAAGGACACAAGCAAAAAAGAGAATTCAGAGAATTTGGAACTTGATCCAAAACCCAACAAAGTCACGCATGGTGTTTCAGTTGTGCATGTGCTTTGCTGTTTTAAGGAAAAACTCAAGGATTCATGATATGTGAGAACCTCTCTCACGGTTTCGCCTCAACTAGCTACTCTTTATTGCTTGCGTGTTATACATATATACTTTGTCAGCGATTAAGCAACATTTTTTTTTATCTAAAAACCGAAAACTGAACCATCGTTTGGTAACATTTTTATTGGGTAACTCAACCCAGTTTTTATTTTTATTTTTTAACATTTACTAAGCTCACGTTATAATAATTTCAAAAGTATCAAATGAGGCTTTCTCAGTTTATATATCACTTGAAGTGCATGTATTTGCTATAAAATATGTACACGCCTTTGCCATATTACATGTAATCGGTCGAATAATATGATGCAATTGCATATAATGTAATCAGGTTACACGTAATATAATTGATTATGCAGTCATTAGTAAGGGTGTGCACGTATTTTATAGCAAAACTGTACATATAAAGTTACTCTTAAATAAGCTTAAACTTATTTTATTAAATTATGATCCAACCTTGATAAGCATAGATTCTATTAAATCAACATACCGGATCCTAATGGTCATTAAAAGAAATATTAATTTAATAAAGTAAGGTAAAAGTTATTTGAGCCTCACTGTGTATATATATATATATATAAGCTTGTTGAAAATCTGCTTTCACAAATTGATGCCCAAATTAGTCTGGAATGCGTTATTAAACCTTGCTTGTAAAACTTAATTTTCCTATAATGATAGCACAATGCTAAGAATACCAAATAAATATACCAAGAGACACATATCAATATTTTATTTGTTTATTATAATTTAATTATGAAAATGTGAATTTTTAAAAAGATAAATGTAATTAAATATAAATTAATCAAATAGTGATACATGATATTTAGTACAAATCTTAGTATATTTATTTGATATTTTTAATATTATTCTGTAATAAATATATATTTAAAAAAAATTAATTTCCCTTTTTATTCATTGTTTCGGTGGTACTTTTCTTAAAATTTTTTTATTTTTTTGGGGTAAAAGTATTAATTGTTCAGGTTAGTTGGAACAAATTAGTTGAGATGACCCACATTCTTGTAAACGAGTAGTCAAAATGCTCGTGTTAATTAATAGTCCAGTATTTACACGATGCTTTGGAGATCTATAATTGTATGTCAGAATTTAATTCTGTCAAAGGTTGCTGGATTCAAGGCAGGGAAGCTGTACCGGAAACATTGGAATGATAAATTAGGTTTTTATTTTATATTTTTTATTCGTTCTAGAGCTTGCATTTGCAAATGTTGTAGGAAGCAAAAGTTTGATCTGTAAACCGAAAACTGAATCCATCGTTTGATAACTTTTTACTGTATAACTTAACCCAGCTTTTCTTTTTTTTATTTTATTGGTCACGTTTAGTAAACTCACACTAGTACAGTTTCAAAAGCTTAGACTAGCAGTCTAGTACATTAATTAATAGTTTATTAGGTTCATAACCCATTTACCATTTCAATCATGTTGGCGTCTATACTCTTTCATGTGCGGATGTGAATGATACATCGACTGAGCTAATTTTCTTTAATATTTCATTGTAACCCATTTGATATCACTAACATATTTTTAAATTTCAATCTTTACAACAATCCTTATGCTCAAAGCATCCTTATGTGAGCTTATCCATTTTAATTTTTTGTTTTCATCCTTTTTAAAATTTATCATTGATTTTAGATACAAATGAAGATTGAAAATCTTTATTAATATATATATTTGCTATAAAAAGTGTGCATACATTATTATATGTAATTCGGCATGTATAATTTTGAATTTTTGATACCACAGCACTTAATTGATAGCAATACTATATATATAGTTATTCTTATTATATAAAATGCATACATGCACCTACATTGTTGTGGTATGGCCCGTCAAAATATATGTAATCCTTAGAGATATATTATATGATTATATATAAATTATGGGATATGTTTGGAGTAAATATATGTTGATGCACATGCCCAAATAAATTTGGAATCCGTTATTAAACCATGGGCATAAAACTTATTTTCCTATATTAATGGTACGTAATAAATGAAAATAATTATAGAAAATAAATTGTTTCCCCTTTATATTAATTGTTCACAACTATTTCTTTTTTGGTAAAAATATTAATTGTTCAGCTGGTTGGTTGGAAGAAATTAGTTGAGATGACCCACATTCTTCTAAACATAGTAGTCAAAATACTCGTTTTAATTAATATAACCCAGTTTTTACGATAAAGCTTTGGAGATCTATAATTGTATTGTCAGAATTTAATTCTGTCAAAGGTTGCTGGATTCAAACCAAGGGAAGGTGTACCAGAAACAATGGAATTATAAATTAGGTTTTTTTTGTTTTGTTCTGGTACGTGCATTTGAGAATGTTGTAGGAAGCCAAAGTTTTGATTAGATTCATTAAAAACTTAAAACTGAGAGGTTAGGTTTCGGCAGAATCATAATACAAAAAGTAAAAACCGACATTGCATGTGACTGTAAGACCGAAAGTTGGAAAAGTTCAGATTATTTATTATTATTATTATTATTATTATTATTATTTTCCTTCTTCGGTCAGAAGTTGAAAGTTGAAATTGGAGGGGTCCAAGTTTCGTCAACCCTGAAGCCCATAGATTTTTGCTGGTTGAAAACTAAAAGCCCCTTGTTTACTGAAAAAGAAAATAATAATAATAATAAAATAAACCACCAATAAAATGGTTAAAAAACCAACCATCCAATCCTTCCTTGCTAACTAGCTATTAGCTACCAAAACAGCCCTAGTCTTTCAACTTCCACTTCAGTTAACAGCATATGGAAACCATTTTAGTTTTCTTTTCCATTTTTCAAGTGTGTATATATAAATACCTTTTTTTTTTTCTTTTTTTTTTGGGTCATAAACATTTTTAAGTATTAAAAATTAAAAGGAAATATATATAATGTTTATCACTAGTTCCGATTGGATCCAAAATAAAAAATTTTAAAAAAATTGTTGGAGAGATTACTAATTAAAGTAAATATAATATTCATTTTTTGAGTTTTCTTTTGGTTCCCTGTTTGAGTTTGTTTTGAATACCTAGGAGGGAAGCTGAAGCTCAATTATTTTGTAGAGATGGGCATCCTTTTCCCAATTTGGATATATAGAACAATTTGAAGAATCTCAAGGTCTTACACTCAACCTCAGTCGTCACATCCTCTTTAATCTTGGCATGCCTCGTCTTAACATTACCTCGATTGTCATGCAAAAGCGTTGCAAATCCCTTTGTCAGGTAATTAGGTCCCACTGTGACCGTGATTGAAAGGTTCTTGATTACCTTTCTTAGGTGTTTAGGTCCTACCTTAGGATATTAATTGATGATGATTATCCCATTGTTACCCCAAAACTGATAATGATGATAATATTATTATTAAATAAATAAATATATAATAAAGTGAAACAAAGTTACAGCGTTCACATTATATAGTCTTAAATTAACCAATTACTTGCTTCCTCAATTTCCTCCAGAAATCCGTGTTTTGCATTGGGCATCGACCCACAGAATTGTTTCTTAAAAAATAATTTAATTTAATATTTTGTGCTTACATATATCTATTGCATAATGTTATATGTTTAGATATGATGGCAATTGGCAGCCAAATGTACCTTTTTAAATCCCTTTCAAGTACAATTATCACCTTCCTTTTTTTTTTTTTTTTTAATAATCTATTCCCTGATGGGTCATCAATCTTAAATCGGTTTCTTAGATACATAAATAAAAGTTCTGGTTAAATATAATATTGAATTCGTTTGCTTTATCATTAATAATTTGTCTTTTGCGTGGTTCTACAAGCCATGAATCATCTTTAATGGTTTTCTGCATCTTTATTCATTAGTTTTACATATAGACACATCACGTCGTAATGTTCTAATAATTTTAATATTGATTTTTTTTATTAGTTTTGAATCAAATTAAATATTAAAATTTAAATTATAAAAAGCAATTAACTATGATTTTGATAATATACTAATTATGAAAAATTTTAAAATTTAGTTTTTAATATAATTTAGAAATTGAAAAAAAATTCCAACATTAATTATGATATTAAAAATTTGATTTGAATCTGATTATATATACTATTAGAACTTAGGAAAGGTGAATCATATAAATATATAGAATCAAACTCACATCGAAACGATTTGATAATTTTAATATTAAATTTAAAAAGTTTTAAATCACAACTTTTAATATATTTCAGAAGCTGAAAAAAAATTCTGATATTAATCCTCATATTCAAAACATAATTTAAATCTGGCCATATATCGGTGGACCAATTTGAACTTGAACTGTGTGGTGTAATTGAGAGTTAATTTTCATTAGTTTTACCAAGTAAATCCTATCACAATCCAATAATTTTAAATTTAACATTTGATACAATTCAAAAGTTAATAAAAAAAATTTTAACGTTAGTTTTGATATTAAAAATTTAATTTAGACTTGATCATATATATATATATATATGTTTATAACTTTGAAGAGATTGATGATGTCAAAGTTATATATATATATATATTATTATTATTATTATTATTACAATTTGAGAGAGGTAGACCGAAATCAAAGCTCAAACCCTCATTTTGAAGGTTTAATTGAAAATATAATCTCATTGGTTTTATCACTTGACTAAGCTTACAAATACCATTTCTCATTAATAATTTATTATTATTATTATTTACAACAGTTTTTCCTTTCCCTCGTGGTGTCTCTGACCCAACCTTACTAGATAACAAGTACTTTTTGATTTATTTCCCTTTTAATCACCTACGACCACAAGTTTTGGGAGGTTAGACAAAAGATAAAGGGATAAAAAATAAGAAGAACCCTGGCATGTCATGAGCGGAGTCATAAAATGATTTTTGTCGCGGCCAACAAATAGTTTTTTATAACAAATATAAATTTACCATATAAAATTATCTAAAAAAATTGATAGACACACAATGAGAAATATAAAATATTTATTTTTTATTATATGTTAAATTAATTACAATATTATATGGAATACTAATAAAAAGAATTTATGTCCCAAAAAATAACATGTTAATTCAATTTTAAACAAATAATAATAATAATAATAATAAAGAATGTTTCGTGGTTTTATTTTTTTATTTTAGTAAAAAAACTATATTTAGATATTTATTTTGTTCATAAAGTACCATTTCTGACTTTGTTTTGGATAATAAAATACTATTTTCTAATTGATAATTATACTCAATAAAATATTTTCACTTTTAAAATATCAAAATTTTGAAGAAACTGATTTCATAGAAATTATTTTTTAGTATTTAATTAATAGTGAGAACTTTGAGACTTATAAATAATTAAATTAATTAGTGTCTTAGAATTAAGGGTAAATTTATCTTTAATAAAATATATAAAATCGGTTTCTTAAGAACATCTCTAATAGTTGTGTGCATTGTTTTTTACGTGACACATAGGTTGAAAGGACTTCTAGTTTATGTGATGTAAATGCATATTTAATAGACATTCAATCCAAAAATTATTCTCCAATGCAATGATTCTATTTAAATATCAATTAATTAATAAATATATATATATATATATATATACTTTTCCTTAAAAAATAATAATAATTTATTTTTTCTTCTGAAAAATATCTTAATAATAGATATTTTGATAAGTCACACTGTATAACAGACCATCTAAAATAAACAGTATCAGAATATCTTTAATAACCTTATTTATTGCTAAATTTTTTTGTCACATAAAAAAAATAGGCAGTCATTCAAAAAAATATTCTTCTATGGGTGTTTCTAAGCATACTGATTAACTAATGTGGTATGAAAAAAAAATAGATGCCATTAAGATAACCCTCTACTTTTTGAGGGTCTATCTAAACTTTCAAACAATATAAAATTTTCTTAAAAAAATCAACATCTTTCAAAAAAAGAATAAACTATTAAAACATTTAATTAATTAATAGTCAAATATAGCTTTTATATATATTATTATTATTAAACAATTTTAAAAGAAATTGTATATTGATGTCATCTAAATTTAGATAATATTAATTTCTATGCCACATGAACAACAATACATATTTATCATTGAAAAACTTAAAATATACAGTTTCCTTAACAATGTTTTTTTTTTTTTTTTGTTACATCAACTTTGACAAAATAAAGAAATAGAGCCATTGTAGGATCTCTCCTTTTTTTTTTAAATAAAAAAAAACTTTGCCTATATTTCTGATGTGGCAAAAATAATATAGCAATTCATAGAATTATTGGAAATGCTCTAAAAAATCTCATAATGAGAAAATAATTTCTATCTTACTTTTCAAGTGATAAGAATAAGTTTCTTTGGGTCACTCAATTTTTACCTTCTGGAAGTTAACCAAAAATAGAATTTTTTTTTTTTTTAAAGAGTTTCAAATTCTTATTAAATTTGACGTTTTTCATATAGAGCCTTGAAGATAATCCAAAAAAATCCACAAAATTAGATATTGAAAATTAAAAAATAAAAAGCAAAACCATAATTCAATTTAATACCTAACCATATTATAAATGTAGTAGTCTACATTTATACTAACCTTAATATATAATTTATATGTAACATACTAATATTATTTAAGCCGGCCAAAATATCATTTATTTATTTTTAAATGTAAAAATGGTAATACATATATATTTATATATATATAACAAATAATATTATTATCGATAATCAAATAATAAATTTTCAAAATCCTTGGGGGCTATGGACCCAGGCCATATTACAGTTCTGCCTCTGATACTGGGATGTCTTTAAAATATTAAGAAAAAAGAAACAAACAATTAATATTTTTTAAGTTCCTCAAGGAAAATAAAAAGTTAGTAATATATACATTTTGGATCATTTCTTTTTGCTAATTTTTTTAAAAGATATTATTTGCTTGAAAAAACTTTCAATCGAAACCACGTCGTCTTTAAGTTAAGATTTACTTTCCACAAAAAACAATTGAAACAGTTGTTGACTTGAAAAGATAAAAAGAAACAGAGAAATATTGGGTTTGAGATTAATTGTCATCTCTCCCTCTCTCTCTCTCTCTCTCTCTCTCTCTCTCTCTCTCTCTCTCTCTCTCACTCTGTGTTACTCTCTCTTGATTGAAATCCGTTAAGAAGTGGTTATAAATTATTATATACTTAAAAAGATCTCGATTAAAATAAGTTTAAAGTTGGAAATCAATTTTAAAACTAAAGCAAAAGAAATAGAGAATCTATCTTTTTTGTTTTTTATTTTTAAGAAAATAGATCTATCTATATATATATATATATAATTAAAATCTATGTAAACAAATTAAACTAATATAGATAGTGATGACTGATCATGTCTTAGACTATATGACCAATTGACTGTGACCGTGACTTCGATGTCGTTTAGGAAACTTACAGGCAGCTTCATTGTTCGTCCTTTATCAATTTCAATTCCTACTTTTATTTTTATTTAATATACGGAACATATCTGCGTCATCTTCATTAAGCATCCAGATGTTTTAGGGGAAAAAGTAGCAGCCACTCTCTTTGGTTGGATCAGGTGGTGAGGTCGATGCTCCCAAAAAATGGAAACTAGCAAGCACGAATTAGCACGCTACTACATGAAACAAAATAACCCAAAAGCAAATAACATTTTTTAAATAATAAAAAAATGAAAATAAAATGAGAAAGAGCCACATGAAAAAGTAGGTCCTATTCCCACCACAATAAGATGACTCAACAATGCATAGATTATGGCCACAGCGCCAAAAGACAATAAAGAAGATGGTAGGGGTCCATCAGGATGTGCTTACATACGTGCTCCACGACTCCTGTTTTTTTACCCCTCTATTTATTATCCTTACTTCATTTTCTTTTTTCTTTTTTTTTTTTTTTTTTTTTTGTTTTAAAAAAAATATATATAAAAGAATAATAAGAAAAATAATTAATAATTTTACTTTTAGATTTTATTCCACTTTTGCCACTGCTTTAATGCCTATAAATTTGCACCACCTCGAACCCCCCCTTTCCAATTCAACACATATAGCTATAGCCTCATCAACTCGCTAAAGAAAGAAAAAATATTTGTGCGAAGCAGAGAGAGCTAGAGAGAGATTATCAATATATCCGAAATGGAGATCACAACTTTTCCAGTTATTGACATGGAAAAACTCAACGGTGAGGAGAGAGCAGCAACTATGGAAAAGATTAACGATGCTTGTGAGAACTGGGGCTTTTTTGAGGTACTCATATATATATATATATATGTATAGTCATCCCCAACCTCCATATCCCAATTAATTTTGTATAGTTTCAGTGTCTTGCAAGTAATTTCTTTATACTATTATATATAACAAATATATATTTATACACATATATTATATATACAGCTGGTGAACCATGGGATAGCTCCTGAGTTCATGGACACCATGGAGCGACAGACAAAGGAGCACTACAGAAAGTGCATGGAGCAGAGGTTCAAAGAAATGGTGGAAAGCAAAGGTCTCGAGGTTGTACAGTCAGAGATCGATGATCTGGACTGGGAAAGCACTTTCTTTGTGCGCCACCTTCCTGTCCCTAACATCTCTGAAATCCCTGATCTCCATGAAGATTACAGGTTACCCACTCTTACAACACCCTTCATAATTAATATATATATATATATATATTTCTCCCAGTATTTCAAACTACATAATGAGTTTTAGTATTTAATATAATTTTATTCTACTAAGCGTGGCATTATCAGTAACAGGATCTAGGCGTCTGCGTCCTATTACAGTAGTACAGCATTATAAATAAAATATTACTTTAGAACCAGGTTTTATGGCTTTTTTAAAATTATCATATACAGTCTCACACTCATTTATTAAAGTAAATTTTCAGGAAGGCAATGAAGGAATTTGCAGCACAAATTGAGAAATTGGCTGAGCAACTTTTGGACCTTCTGTGTGAGAATCTTGGACTGGAAAAAGGGTACCTGAAGAAAGCTTTCTATGGATCAAATGGTCCAACTTTTGGAACCAAAGTCAGTAACTACCCTCCTTGCCCAAAACCAGACCTGATCAAAGGCCTTCGAGCCCACACCGATGCAGGTGGCATCATCTTACTCTTCCAAGATGACAAGGTCAGTGGCCTTCAGCTTCTCAAGGATGGCCAATGGATCGATGTCCCACCAATGCGTCACTCCATCGTCATCAACTTGGGAGATCAACTTGAGGTAAGTTAGTAAGACCCACACCATAACATTGAGAGAGGTGGACTGAAATTGGGCCAGACTTAGGCCCAACACTTCATCTTAAACTGTTTTATTTATCTTACTTTCTGATTATGCAGGTAATTACCAACGGAAAATATAAGAGCATAATGCACCGGGTGATAGCTCAACCAGATGGAACAAGGATGTCCATAGCTTCGTTCTATAACCCCGGAAGCGACGCCGTTATCTATCCGGCACCGGCTTTACTTGAGAAGGAAGCTAACGATGAGAAAAAAGTCCAAGTATATCCCAAATTTGTGTTTGAGGATTATATGAAGCTCTATGCTGGATTGAAATTCCAAGCTAAAGAACCAAGGTTTGAAGCCATGAAAACCATGGAATCAACTCTCAATCTGGGTCCCATTGCAATTGTTTGAGAGGGAGCAGTCTCTCTTTCTACTTTCTAATTGGAAAAGGCCAAAAAATGGGTTTGCTTGTGTGTCTGCTAATAATTTAATAGTCTACAGTATTAGTCTGGTGCTGGGAAAAAAAAAAAAAATATATATATATATATATATATGTGTGTGTGTAAGCCTTATGTAGGCTTTAAGGACTAATAGGTGTCTAGTGGGTGTGATATATTTGATCTTGATTCGGGTTGATGATGTGTACTGTTTGATTACTATTTAGACAAAATCATACTACCCTTGAGGGGAAAAAAAGGAAGTCTTTAGATTCTGTTTGTCTTACCACTATTGAGAATATTTATCTTTTTCCACTACCTTTTTTCATTTTTTTTTTAATAAACTTAGTACGAAAAAAAGTACATTTCAATAAAAAAAAGTAAAAGACCAATTAGAATAGACCATCAATATAAAGAGATAAACTTTTGTCTGTTTTGATGCACTATGTTAGTAGAAATTTTAACATCAATGAAATTGGTTTAATAAGATGTGGGAATATTAGGTTCCTAATGGGTGAAAAATATCATCAAGAGGAAAAAAGTCAAAAAAAAAAAAAAAATCAGAACATAATTTTGAAATTCCAAATGTTTCCTTCATCTTTTTCATGCCCCATCAGAGAAAACCTTTGCATTGATTATAATTTTCAGAGATGAAGTTTATAACCCAATTGCAAGTTCATCAGTATCCAAATAATAAAATCCAACTTCAGCGAGTGGAGTGGAAAGACCAAACAAATCTATAGTTTGCCTATATCCTCCAAGAATCCACCTGCAAAACCCTCGTCATATAAAAATAATACTAGTTTATTATGTAGGCAAAGCAAGAACAAAATTCTTAGGCTGTCTATACTACTTTACAGATTTTCACAAAATAAAGTCTAAGGGACCCATAATCTTGAATAATCTCAATTTATTGAGATTATTTAGTGGATGGCTGAAAGAAGGAAGCAAAGCAATCTCACTGTTATTTACCAAAAAAACAAGCAATATCACTGTTTTTCATCATATAGGCGACTGTAAAGTATTATAAAAATGCATTATTATATACTTTTTTTATTTCCAGCAGTCCATGCTATCCTCTATCTTGATAGCTAATGATGATCCACATGGAAAAGATAAAAGGGTCCTTTTCCAATACTTTTAAATATTTAAAACCTCCTTTTTTTTTTTTTATCCACCTCGACAACCGAAAGGAGCAATAGTAAAATATTAAAAAAGACCAGAGCTTGAAGTTTCTGCTAATAACTGACACTGGGCAAACTAGATAATATTAACAATTCAAGAAACTTGTCCAAAAGGAAAAAAGTTTACCAGTTGGGTGGGTGTGGTCACTGTAACTTAAACCAGTTAAACATAAAGTTTTGGAGCTTACTAAGCCAAGGGTGGGTTGGAGGATAACCAAATTTCTAACTAATACTAAGTAATAGATATGAAAAGGAATAGACAGAAACAAAAATGTAAATCAGAAAGCATCAGAGACTAACACAGGAAAATTTGACCACCAAATCAGATTCCTTTAAGGAGCTTTTTCCTACTTCTAATTTGATATATTATTTTATACAACAAAAACAGAGATAACGTATTGCTGTTGAATGATAAACATATAGCATTATTGCCCGCACAAGGTTTCAACTACTCCATAAGCAAGTTTGTTCAAGAATTAGCACCCAGGGTTTCCATTTACAGGCAGTGCAAATTGTATAAGACAAAAATAGTGTGCAACTTTAGGCAATAAAAAAAGGTGCAGTGTGCATATTAAATTACTATATATATATATATATATTTTTTTTTTTTGTTTTGGGTGATTACAATATATTTTGTTAAGCCTCCAAATAGGATATTAAATTAAGACTAATTAAGATTAAAAAAGACTAATCAACATTGGAAATTAACTAGTATGAAAGCCAGACGCACAGCTTTTTAGTCTTCCAAAATACCAGCCAAGAACTTTCATTGCTGACAGATGAATGGTTTGTAATTTAAGAAGATAAATACCATAAACATCAATAATAACCTCAGCAAAAGCTATAACGATAAGTGAAAAACAGAAGCAAGATCAATTGGTTTTTCGTGTACCCTGCACAACAGAGACGAGTAAATGGTGCTAAGCAAATTAAAATGGTATAAACCAGATTCACACAGATTTTTAAGATCGTTGAAGAAACTGAGGAAGTTCATCCTTTTAAGCCTTAGTTGTATTCATCATGATATGTTCTTTAATTTCACCCATTTAAGCTTTGTAACCATCCCCACAGGTTCATCCGAATTATAGGCCCAATTTGATGTAAGTACCTTTACTTATTATGCCTCACTTGGTACATATCCAGTTTTTGTTTGTTCATCAAACTACTTTGAAACGAATTACCGTCGTTTAATTGCAGAAGATAAACAGAGCATTCTTCTTTGATATGAATTTACCTCTGTTTAAATGTAGAAAACAAACAGAGCATTTAATTGAGACAATAATAGATTTTTGTTTCTTTTCTTCTATTCAATGTTAGGAATCACCAATTTTTATCAAATTTTATATTTCAAGTAATGTGATAAATAAAGTCGGTTATAAACAGTATGCACTAGTTGTATGGTTTATAATAAATAAAGTTGGCACATAAAATCTGGAAAATTATTTGCTGTTTGTAGTCCTGTTTTTTCCTTTCTTCATGTTGACTAAAGCAGGGGGACTCCATAAATAATAAAATTATATCTCTTTTTTTAACATATCTGAAAAGTTATCCATTTGAAGTGATACGACCTGAAGATTAGCAAATAAAATTAGTTTATTAGAACCAGATATAAATTGCAAAATCTTGACTCGCAAGTCCTACAAAGACCAAAAATTGCATCTACAAACGATCCTGCACCAAACCAAAGCAGCATGCGAAAAAAGCAGAGCATTAGAACATCACGTCAAACACTTCAATAATCCTTAGTACTGCAGTAAAGTCGAGAAAAATTTTCACCTTGGAAGTTACATTGAGAATGCAACGCCTGTAATCTTTCGAACAACACAACTGCATGTTTGGCACCCAAATTTTAAGAACCAAATAAAAGGAATTTCTGAATTCCACCATTTAGATGAGAAAAAGCTTTTGTTTCGCCAGTGCAACTCATGATTAAAAAGAAAACTATGAAGGTGTTTCAGGGAAATAATCATCCTAACTGACCATGTTACTTCCCAGATATACTGTTATCCTCCTTATTTGCTTCAACGCCGTTGATGTTCTGAATCTTTTTCCCATCTCCTTCCACTGAATCTCCATTGGAACAATGGTTCTTCAGAACCATTGAAATGTCAGCCTCAGAAGCTCCAGCAAGCTTAAAGCGCTCAACAGCAGCATCCAGATTTTTCTTCCAACCACCTAGCCCCAATTTGCACTCTACTTGGGATCGCTCAAAAAGCATGTTACCCCAAAACAGATGGATCTGCGATCTCATTACTGCTGCTTGCTCTGCCGCTTCATCTGCTGAAATCTCAACCTGACCACCTGCACCAGAGGATTCACCCTCATTACCACTTGCTTGTTTTTTCCTTCTTTTCAACAGTTCTTCCTTCTTGCTTGCATTTGGATCTTTTAGTTCCTTTGCTCTCTGCTCCTCAAGTTTCTCCCACATCTCAGTTGCAACTTTCATCTTCTCCTCTGCACTATCAAAAAGTTTCAATGTTTCTGCAGAATCCCAGCTTGAAAGATCTATTTTCTTAGCAAGTGCAAATGACCAATGAAGTTTGGCCATTTCAAATTGTTGTTGTCCCAGTGCAAGCAAACCCTCATAAAAGTCCGGCTTAATCAAGAGTGCCTCCTCATACTTATCTTTAGCCAAGGAATATTTTTCCTTAACCCAGTCATAAGCTGTTTGAAGCTGTGTTGCCACCATATCCTTTCCAGCAGACTCATCTAAGGGAATTCGTTTCCTTGCTGCACACATATGAACATTTCCCCAGTTGAAAAAAGCCAGCGCAGCCACCTCCTGGAACTTTGAGGCAGCCTTGTCAAAAAGACTTTGAGCTTCTTCGCTAGTCACTGTCTCCTCAAGAGCCTCTGAACAGAGCTCCATTCCAAGCTCATGAAAATCAATATGAGCATCTGGGTCAATACCAACATGAGTTCTGAAAAGTTGGGCAAACTCAAACAACCAATCATCCATTTCCAGTTCCTTGCAGTCAGGATCTTCAGAAACTCCTGGTTTCTCCTTTGGAGCTTCTTTGTCTACCTTATCAATTTCAGAATCAGCCACTTCCAGCAAAGATTCACCAAGTGACGAATGAGACCCACTTTCATCCCCTTTGATGCCTTCATTCTCTACAGGCTTCTCCTCTTCTTCTTCCAGTATAGGTGGCTCTTGCTCAGGACTCACCTCCACAACATGCAATCTCAACATGCCAATTGACTCTGCTTTATCTAATTCAGGATCTTTTGGAATAAGGCTGTCCGCACAAGACTCTGCCAACCTCAGTTCAGCGGTAGAGGTTATAGTGACAAGATCGCCATCATTATCCTTGTACTTGATTAAGACTGACTTTGATGATGGAAATCTTTTTGTCACAATCTCCCTCAACACTTTGAAACTGCAATTCACAGGCATTTGGGCTAGCCTTATGTCATGATCATAAACAAGTTTCAACTGCCTCCATTGAATTGCAACATCTAAATGCTTCCTATTAACTGTATTTGAAACTGATAAAGAAGGTGCCAATTCCTTTCGGTTGCTTAAATTATGAGGCTTTGTTGAACCATTTGAAGGCTTCAGTACAAGTTTTGTCAATTGGGATTTGGGTTCAGAACCATTGTCAGTTGGTAGATTGGTTTGAGGCTTCTCTGGCTTATTGTTTGCCGATATGACAGACACCCCTGATGGCATATTTGCCTTCTTTTGTACAGGCCGAGCTGGTAGACATGGTCCCAACCCACCAATTGGCGCACCACGAACGGCAGAAGCCCCAAGGGCAGCAGGGGACGGCCGGCTTTGGAGATCTTGCTGAGCTTCCTGACGAGGTCCAAGGGCTGTCCGTAGTCGCTGGGCAATATCAAGAGCATCATGGTGATTTGGTTCAGCTCCCAATAACACTTGCACATCCTGCAATGCCATCTCATACTTTCCTATCGCCTCAAATGCCCGAGCCCTTCTAAGGAGGGCCCTGACAAACCGTGGCTGAACCTGGAGTGCCATAGTGCACTCAGCAATCACAGTTTCAAAATCTATAGGCTTCATTTGCATCAGACAAGCCGCTCTATTGCTGTGAAAGACAGCCCTATCCGGGTGGGTTTTCGGGGTAAGCCTAAGAGCATTATCATACTGCTCAAGAGCACCCACATAGTCCTTATTCTGAAACCTCCTATTCCCTTCTTCTTTAAGCTCATGGGCTCTCTTCAAAAATACATAAGAATCCGAATCAGCACCACCATTAGCATTTGGGTTTGAATTATTATCACCTGAAATTTGGTTTGAACCACCCTTCTTCTTTCTACCCCCTGATTTCCCCATAAAAACTCTCCCTTCCTCTCTTAATAAATAACACAACAGCTATATACCTAACAGCTTCAACCAAAACCAATGAAAATGAAAGCTAAAACCAGAAAGCTAGCAGAGTGGTGGAAAAGAGTACTTACAAATGGCAAGCTCAAAGCTTGAAGCTTTTTCTGTCAAATCTTTTCAATCGGCTATGATTGGATATTGAAGCCCCAAAAGCTTTATTGGATTTGGATGTTTTTGGACGAAGATTCAAACAAATTTTTGGGCACTAAAATGAGTTTCGTAGATATACATGAAATGAACGATGGGGGGTTTTGGATGTGACACTAGAAATGAAACCCTAAATGGTAGGGAGCAATTCCAATTCCGTCTTGGGGTTTAGTAAATCTGAAGTTGACCCTACTCATTTGTTAATGATCAACCGTCCGATGTTCGGACTTTTGAGAAGTGTCATGGACTTTGACCCTTCATTTGGATATTCATCACATCGGGCAGGGACCATGGCATCCAGATGAATCCTCACGTCTCATCCGCGACGCGTGGCAGGTAGATAAAGTTGCTTTCTTATTTATAGGTTTTTTCGACCACTTTTTTTTTTTTTTTTTTTTTTTGGGGGGGGGGGGGTCAATTAAATTCTGTTCACCTCAAATTTTATGGAAATGTCTAGTGTGATTTACAAAGATTTCTAAGTTATTTCTTTTTAGATTATTGTAATTTAATTATATCACAAGAATCATGATGAAATTAAAAAGAATCCCCCTCCTCCGATTTAATGTATGTCCGAAAAAGAAAAAAGAAACGCATATAAATATATTATTATAACAAAATTTATTATTATTATTATTATTATTATTGTTTTCCAATAAATTAAGTGATGTGCTTTCCTTTACTTCTCATGTGTTTTTTTCCCCTCTTCTATTTTTTGATTAGTTAGCTTGCAAAGATTTCCACTTAGGTTAGGTTTTGATCGGAAACAAAGTTTTACATGATTCATTATTTTTTTAATTAAATTATGAGACATGAATTTCGAAAACAAATGTAAAGTACGATAACTTCTAAATTTATAATGTATATATGGTATAAAATTGCTTCTTCTTTTTTTTTTAACAATTTTTAAATAATCATACTTCCCATATGTTTTTAAATTTCATGCCTCATAATTTTCAACAATAAAAATAAGAATTTAATGAATCATATAAGCTATTGTTTGGTATGAAACTTAACCTTAAAACTGAAATTTTTGTAGCTAGTAAAAGAAAGAAGATTAATTAAATTATAATACTTTTTAATTTTAAAATGCTGCAATTTAAGTTTTCCTTTTTAAAACTTACCACCCTAAAACTTTCTATTTTCTATTTGTTTATTTTATTGCACATTGTGCTTTCTTATAAATTTAACGGTTATGGTTTTTAACTTCTGATGCAATCAAAAAATGTATTGTGACTTTTACAAATTGAGTTAGATGTTTTGCACTTTACTGAATTAAGTGGATTATCTTTAACATAATATTTTTTGGTTGATTGGTATTGAAGAATTGGGTCATAATTGAATCTATATGCGTTAAATCAGCAATAGAGACTAACATGGTATTTTTTGGTAATTGAGACTAACATGGTTGAGTTTAAAATAAAAGGCCCAATATTTACAAAACGACTCGTAGGCTGAGAGATGGGCATTAAAAAAGCTAATCTGTACATAATAAGATTACAGGATTGCCCCAATCCTTTGAACCCGACGTTCTCTAAATTGCGAGGGTATTTTGGTAAACTTAAAAGGAGGCTAGGGTTAGAAATTCAGGTAGAGGAGGTAAGCCCATCTATAAATCCTGGCGATGCATCGCCAATGAAGCTGTGTGCTCATGGTTATTTTGATGCCTGATGTAGGTTACTAGTTTTCTACTCAAATCGCAAGGTTCTGTTTGAAATGCTTAAATTTGCTTGCTAGGGTTTGTTAGTTTTAATTTCAAGGCCTCGGTTCTGTTAAGAAAATGAGAGACAGTTCGTATGTCTCTTTGTTTAGAAGAACAGCGAGGTATAGCGAAGTCTCAACGGCCGAGATATCGTTTCAGTCGTCATTTGTTGCATTGGCGATTTGATTGTTGCTCGTCTACACTTTCCTTTTCCCCAAAAATTTCTTTTGCACTGTTTTTCTTTTGTTTGTTTTGCTAATTTATACAGTGTTTTTAGTTTTTTTTAGTCCTTTCTGTGTTGGAAATTTTTTTTTTTTTGAATTTTTTTTGGGGTTAATGAAGATTTTGAATTTAAGTTTATATTTCAAACCAAACGGATTTTTTTTTTTTTTGAACAATTGATCTAAATTACAATCTATTCAAAATCTTTTCCTACCACGATTTGAACTCGTATTCTCGTGAGTGTATTCTCGTGAGTACAAGTAGGGGTGCTCAAACCAAACGGATCTTGAAGGAAAAATTTGTATAAAATATTTGATTATATGACTGTTAATCCATGTATTTGGGTTATAATTATATTAATGAAATGAATTGCGTTTGGGTTATAACTATGTTAATGAAATGAATCGAATAAACTTATATTTGACGTACCATAAAGAGAGGAAATTGCATGGTTAACCAATAACGCATCAAAATTACAAGAAGGTAAAATTCTGTGCCTTTGGGAATAAAGCAACTTCTCGTGTATATCTAAAAGTGTTATTTCTTTGAACATGAAAATGGCATTGGAATGTGCATGAGGCTGGAAATATCAAACAATTCTATGAACCTCTGATCTGATACTCTTGCTTTGGCAGCAGCAAACCTCTGGTATTCGTCAAAAATAGATGACAAGCACCATCTTTGCAATCTTCGTAAGCATCCCACTAGACAGCCCGTGCGGTGCTGCACATTATTATAAAGGCCAAAGTAATCAATCCAACATGTTCCACTAGTAAAACAACGAAGTAATAGGAAAATACTAGAAAAGTACCTTCCCACGTTTACAATGAATAAGGAGTGGGTGGTTCCCCATATCTAGCATTACAGGCAAGCATGTAAATCAGCATTTTGTCAAATAAGGAAATTATGACGTAACTTTTAAGCACGAAATATCCAAGTTAAAAAAAGTTTTTATGATACCAAGAACTACTTTCAATGCTTCGCGAATTGTTTCCTCCGGTATGTTAACAAACGGTTCCTGTTCAGTATCCATTATCAATGAGCAAAGCAAAAATTGTTTTAGATGCAAATGCCTTTCATTTTTGCTCAATCAATAAAAGATCATATGGGTAAAAACTTCATCTAGTATGAAGTATGACTAACTAAAAGAATGGAAACAGATAGATGATTAAAAGGGGAAAAAAGAAAATCAAAATGTAACTCAGCACACCCAGTAGAAGTACAACCCAAAAATTGGATCTTTTATTCCACTTTCTAATTTTTCATATGGCAGTCGCCCTGGACACATTAATTTTCTTGCATACCATTTGGAATAAACTCAAGGAACGAGATTTGCTATTTACTAGAGTCCAGCCAGCCCATCACTTGCAATTTCTTACATGATGTGAAACCTGTACTCTTCCCAGACAAAAACATAATGCCAAAAAACAAAGAAGAAAAAACAACAAAACAAGACTCAAACATTCAAACAAGCATGCAAATGGTGAGAACAAACTGAGGAACAAAAGAACGCATCTTAAAATTGCTAGGAAAGTCAAGTAGTTAAATCATTTGAGAAACAATGAAAAAAGAGAAGTGAACGAAAGCGTCATCATATTTGATTGAAAGGAGGGGTATACAATTTGCAAAATAAGCGGTAAGAAAACGGTACGGCAGGCAAACCTTTAGGAGAGTCAAATACAATAATAAGCAAACTCAGAATGGGCTCGCTTTGTCTGCATAATAAACCGGCCACAAATCTAATGTTAATTTCAAGTATTCACAAGTCAGGCCAGATTTTACTCCTTCAAACATTTAAATTTATTGATCAGAGTTATCTGACCCCTAAGTAAAACACAGGGATCACCATTTACAACTTGTTTTAGTAGACCAAAAACAAGTTGGAATTCCAAACACATGGATATTGGAACATATGTTGGCTCCCAAGTGATTAGGATGTAACATAAAGTGCCCTCTTGGATTTTACTCATATTTATTAACTATTAGCTTTCACATATTACCACCATACTCACAAGCATATAGTTGAAGCTGCATGTAGTTAACAGGTGTAAAGCAGTACTAGTTAATTGAACAATACTTTGTAATTTCGTCGAATAACATAAGCATTAAGCAGAGGCATGCTTGTAATCCACTTGCATTGATGGAGCATAAAGAATGGTGATATTAACGTATATCATTCACAAACAGCTCAATCCTCTTCCACTTAATATACACAAATAGTAATTTCAGCATATTTTTAGATTCTCTTTTCCACCATAAATCACCCATCCCCACCAAAGGAAAGAGAGGTAGAATTTTATGCAGACTATGTCTAAGATTTAAAGACGTTTTTCATGTAAATTCGAAAAATGGCATCTATGGAATAGTTTGGTTTTTAGAAATTTGGCATACTATCCAACAAGCTTAATTCCACTCCGAATTATTCCTAAACCGAAGGACACCGATGGAACTGAACAGAAAAACTTCCACAAAGGGGAAAAAAAAGAAATTGAAACAAACTTCGCATCGCATAGTAGTTATTCTAATCTCATTTTGCACAAAAAAAACAGCAATAATTTCGGCTAACCTGACAGCCTTCGATGGCGAATTGGAAAAGCTTAATCCCATTTGCTTCTAGAAACTTATTGTTGACCTCCGGATAGGGTTCGGGGCATAGATATCTGAAAAAGGGAACAACGAAAAGGGGAAAATGTGAATCAGGTAAATAAATCTAATACCATATAGAAACAAAATATAGAGTTTTATTATAAAAAAGTTTATTGACTTACACAATGGAACGAATTCCTAAGGATTGCAAGAAGCTAAAATTGGCAGGACCAGGAAAACCAGACCTAAATATGTTGTTATCGACCATGGCGAAGTTCAGAGGCGGAACAAACAGCTCCTCGCCGATATCATCTCCATTCGCCATAGCCTTCGGTGCCGGAGATGAAGACCTGTCGTTCGCCGCCGAGCAAATTCCAGCTTCCGAGTTCTCAAGCTTCATCGCTGAATTTGGCGCCAAAATTTGAAAAAAAAAAAAAGAAAACAAAAAAAAAAAGAAGATGGGAAAAAATTGAGTGCGATGCTAGAATTGTCGTGTGGAAGTATGATCAGAGAATTTGGCAATGGGGATTCTGAGAATCCATGAGGTAGTATCTGTAGGCCATTTTTATAAAGGGGAATAAGGCATCCCAAGGAATCCGAGAGAGGATCTTCCATTATATGCTCTGTGACTGGGATTTTTATTTTTAATTTTACCTTTTCTTAATTTCATTATTCCTTTTTTTTTTTTTTTTGGCCTGAAGAAAATGCAACATGTGAGAGTTAGGTGCGGGCACCACTTATAAAGTTTTAAAAAGTTGTTTTTTATGATAAAAAATTGGATGTTTGGAAACGTGGAATCGGAGGGGGACAATGGTGGCTACTTGACAGTGGCCATTTTAACATCAGAAAATTGTTAAAATTTGATGGGAAAAAGTTGGTCAAAATCTCAACACCCAATTTAGAAATTAAAAGATTCAATAAATAGCCTTCAAACTTTATTAATTTTGGGTTACATTAACATTTAAAAAAATAAAAAATAAATTCAATTGATCCTATCCGATTAGAATTGACAGTGTTTCTTAAATGCATTGCCAACTCAGGCAGTTAGTTAGCTTAGTTGGTTGTTAGTTAAAAGACTTCTCACATAACTCTTAAGGG
The DNA here is from genome assembly GCF_031755915.1 of Ziziphus jujuba. NCBI lineage: Eukaryota > Viridiplantae > Streptophyta > Magnoliopsida > Rosales > Rhamnaceae > Ziziphus > Ziziphus jujuba. The sequence goes on from NC_083379.1 coordinate 8,447,717, forward strand.
TTGAAATGAGTACAAAACATGCTTTCCACCAAAAGGCATCTAGATACATCTAAATAAGCAGTTTTTTTTTTTTTTTTAATGGATTATCTGATTTGGATTGGGAAACCAATCAAAACAATAAAGAAGTTACTGAAAATTCAATATTGGTAATTGGTATGGATAGACACAACTCCAACTTGAAGCCTATGCTTTTTTTTTTTTTTTTTTTAACAGTTGCTTTCACTTCTCTCGTAAAAAAGTAGAAAATATTTGTCATATAGAATCCATCCTCAGCGGCCGTATCTCCGTTTCACACCTCCTAAAGAAACAGAAAAGAAAAAAAAAAAAAATTTCTAATATTTCCTTCTATAGTCATAATTAAGAATCCCATAGTTCTTGCCTTCTCGTAAGTTACTTGAGGTTTTGGCCTTTTGTTCTGTTGTTTTTATTTTAGAGAATTGCTAAGTATAAAATGACAAAAAAACAAAAAGTACGCTTGCAACTTGCAGGTGCAATATTCTTTCTTTAAATCACTTTATCGTTCCATTGCAAGCTGATGCTTGACAGTTACTGTTTCCTTATTATAATTCTTTTTAACTTCTATTTAATCCTAAAAAATACTACGTAATGGTGGTATGTAAAATCTTAGAAATGGGTTATTATGAAATCCAAAAATAATTTGAAGTTAAAAATTCGATTGAAAAAAACTTTGATGGAATATATCCAAAAACATTTTAAATAAAAGATATTATACTGGTAAGAGCATAAACTGGATAGTACATGCAGCAGAAGCCTCCAAGCTTTATATGCTGAAAACTTTATGGAAATATAAGTGCCTTTATGGAAATACGAGTGCACTTCAGAAATGGACAAGCAATAACAACAATGATTTATACAAATTTATACGTGGAGAAAGGAAATCAACGATCTAAATAGCTTACTTATTGTGTGTGTACATATATATATATATATATGTATGTATATATCTGTCTGTGTGTCTGTAAAATGTAAATCAACTAACCACTCATGCTGCAAGTACTAGAACTTTAAGGGTTCCTTGACTGTTTGCAGCTAACATTGTAGGGCTGTCACGTTTCCAAGAAACAGCACTAATGAAATATGATCCTGAACCATCCTCATTTTCATTTAATTCTGAAGAATCAATTTTGTAACGAGCCATAGGTTTCGAGATAGCCTGCAGATAATATCAAAATCGAATCAATAATAAAGGGTTAGGATACAAACCAGCTTATATTCAGATATTTAAGTAGATTTATGCATATAAGGACCCAAATAGAAAATCCATACGCAGAGCCAAAGGGAAAAGAATAAAAAGAAATGAAATTGTAATATACTTTTTCCCACACACCTTATGATAAACGTAGACTTCATTTGTCTCACTACCACAAGCTATATATTCACTGTTTACGCTCAGACCCACAAAGTTCTTCTCATTTGTGTGGCCTCTATATGTGCCCAGCTGTAAACATGAAAAAGAACAATGAACGAATTTCAATCTAAATATGGAAAGAAAAGGATCACTCAGGTTTAAATTTTAACAAAAAATTAAAGTTTAAATAGGGGAATACAACTTAAAAGCTAAGCATTTAAAACAATATAAGAAAAGGCATAATCAAGTTTGAAAGGAAAATTATTTCTTTGAAGATTGAATATACTCAAGAGAGTGTCATAGTGGGATTATGAAGGCAATGCTTTGTTTTGTGCATGTTCTGCAGAAACCAATAAGACCAGGAATCATATCTTCGGAAGTTATCCCCTAAGCATGATAACTCACTGGTAAATTTTCCTTCACGTCCCACAACCGCAATGTGCTGTCAGTCGATGCTGAAGCAAGTTCATAGTTAGACAGAAATTTCACATATGAAACAGCTTTTGAAGTCCCACTAAACGTATGCAGTGGTTGGCTGATATTCCTCAAATCATAATAGTGAGTGTGATGATCTGCAGAACCAACCTGCAAAACTACCCAGGTCAGAACTTATATTTGGATACTTTCCAGCTTAATTTTCAACCAAGTTTATTTGAGTTAATTTTCAATTAGATGCTTATTGTGAAAACATTGGAAATTTATAAATTTTTTGAATATATTGGAATAGAAGATTGGAAAATCAATGATAGGTTTTGCAAACACAATCAAATAGCATGTACAGGGCAAAAAGATTGGTGCTACCTTTTTGTTGCAAACATTATAAAAATTGGGTTGAGAGAAAACACAAGTGATCATTTAGGGATTGAACAAAGACATACTGCCACATAAATGCTGGATCCAGGATTATACTGGACAGAACAAATATTTGCTTTCATATCAATGGTAAGAACGCTTGCTTCTTGTTTTGTGCACCAAATTTTCACCTGTATAACATATCTAATGTAGAGTGAGACTTCATTAGCATGGAACCAATTGATATTTGCCAATATATACTTGTGCCACACACAATTTTCCAATATTATGCTTTCGTTGGGCTTGTCAAGAGCAACAAAATATCTCAAGGCAGATAGATGGTCCAGAAAATGTGAATTAATCTACTCATGAAGGATCCTCGATAAAAGTCACTGTGTTTCTTTATATATTTTTGAACTCTGCATCAATATGAAATTGTATATGTATCGAGATCAAAGATAAATCCCTTACAGTAAGCTAATGCAACAACGTTTCAAAGCATGTAGAATCTAAAGAGACACATCACCGTCTAAACATGTAGCATCGCCGGTTTCAAGCATAAAGGGAGATAGGTGAACAATTCTTTACTAGTAACATTAACATGGCATGTTTAGTTTTCTTGATGCTTCCTTGAATACCCTGATCTTATGGTCCAACAATTATCAATTATCTTCTTTTAGGTCACATTTTAAGATACATATCAGCAAGTAATTAGGTATAAGATCAACTCAATTCAATGTACCTTGCAGTCATCACTACCAGATACAAGCATTGAAGGTTCAGTATGTGAAAAATCAACACTCCAAGCACGCTTTTCATGCTCCTCATATTCCATCACACTCTGGAAGGAAAAGTCTATTGTTTAAGAAGACTATGATAACATCTTATTAGCATACTGACATATAAGACATCAAAATTTGTTTTACGTTAGCTTATGTGAGCATATAATATATCATTTAAAGTTAGCAAAAAAACAAAGCAGTATAACCTGACAAGTAGTTATATCCCAAACTGTTACTATTCCCTCATAGTCACTACTTGCAATATGGTTTTTCATGTTCTTATTCCAGCTCAAGCAACTGAGTTTAGATCGTGTAGGCATCTCAACAATAGGACAGTGGACATCTTCTGGTTCATTAACCACCTGGAAGCAATAAAATTGGCAATTGTTAACAGGTCAATTCAAACAAAAGAGTATAGTGTACGCAAGGCACATCTTGTATAAGGGAGCTCATCAGCTTCAGTGTCTATGTGAAGAAGCTCCCAGATTGATGCAGCTAGGTTATACAGATTAGCTTATAATGACCTAAATATGCAGTGAATTGCGCTTTTCAACTTGAAACACTTCACCATATAAATTGAAATTTAATGATGCAGCTTTTGGAGATTCACTGGATAGTTTCATTATCCAAAGGTCTCTAAAAAGCTATAGCAACAGCACTTGATGTCATTGAAAAGGTTTCCTCAGCATTCATTTCTGGAGTCAGCTTCTTTGTTAAGAGAACTACATATTCTGTACTGAATCAGAGTATAATGTCCAATGCTTACCGAGGAAAATTCAAACACCTTAATGCGCCTTGAAACTCCAGCAGTGGCAAATAATTCATCATCACGATCAAATTCTATACTGCAACAAATACAATATCTCATATCGCAACAGATTCTACTGTAGCGTAAAACTCAGGAGGGAGACAGATGGAGGAATTACACAGGAAAAGTGAGTTCAATTAGCAATAGAAATCATTACAATATTGATGTGCCAATGTTCTTGAGCAACAAGTTAAAAAGTAGAGGAAGTTGAATTTGTCACATACATGGAGTTTGTAGTGAATGAAACAACCTCACAACAGTGACTGTATTAACCAAAATTATCGAACTTAGAACACACTTCGTATTATATGGCCTAATAATCCTTTGGATGTTTAGAAATATCTTCATAAAAAATGAAAAATAAAAAGTAGTAAAGATAAATGTGCTTACTGAGAAAGAGAACCTTACATTCTAGGCTATTTTTAAGGTGGTCATAATAACAATTATTCCTTCAATCATCAGTCAGTTTTTCACTTTATTAATACATATACATACATACATGATACATATTATATGTAATATAAAAAGAGATGTATGAAATGCATATATACAAACCCCAGAGAAATTCTAAGACAGTTTGCATGTTCATGCAGTAATCACATAACTTGGTGTCCATTACATAATTACTCAAATAATGGACCATGTACCATGATATTAATTTGCCCATATTCACTGGATATCAGATTTTCAAGTGATGCTTAGTACAGATTAACATCCAATAAATTATTTGTCATGAAAACCAAGGGAAGAAAAGGGACAAAAATAAAGGAGCAATAGAGATTTCATCTCACCTAGACACAATGTTAGGAGATTGAAAAAGATCACCATGCCTCAATTCAGCAAGAACTCTCAGTCGACTTATTCAAGCAAACCAAATAAAAGATATAAGTAAATTAACCATAGTTTAGATGAGCTTTTCTAGAAGGAAAAAGAAAATCACAAATAAAGTTGATACACAGAAGTTCATACCTATAACGTGTAAACGTAGATAGAACAGATTGGAAATCTTCAAGACCTAGATTATAACCTTCCCTACTTACAGTATTTCTATCCCTTTCCTCCCATTTATGTGATTGTCTGTTCCAATATCGTCGCTTTCGTAAGTAACACTTCTGTAATTCATTGAACTGTTGCAACATGCAAGAGATGAAAAGAAAACCAAATAAATATACAAAACCAAGTTTGATATATCCCAAAACTAAAAAGCTAACTTACCAGCCTACTTATATAGTTTTCAGTATGCTAAAAAACATAAACAGTGAAACATTAGAGGTCTTACCATTATTAGGAACTGTTTCCAATAATAGCCTTATATGGAAATAGAAATAAGGACAATGCAAAACTATTTCGTGAGCACATGAATTATAGGATATTGGTTAAAAACGCTAAGATGAATTAAGTGGACAATAACACTGCAAAAACATAAAACTACATGATTAAGCAATTAAGCGACCTATTAGGAAGAAACGAAGAAATGAATTGAGATCACTAACCTGTGAATAGATTTGCCTTTTCCTTGCTACAACCATTGCTGATGGAGTAACAGACTGCAAATCCAACCCACTGTAAGCATCCTTTCTTTGGAGTCCCTGGAACTTTGTTTGAGGCATTACATCAGGTTTCTGACTCTGGGAATTGCCAGAACCCATCTGAACTACTGGCACAGAATGGGCACCATTAATAATGGCACTGCCATGCTCATCAATGGAAGAAGGCCATGAATTTGTAGCAAGAGGATCGTTAACAAGAATTCTTGTTCTCACTAAGAATCTCTCTTTTCCCCTGTATAATTCTATTTTATGTCTCTCCACAGAATTTATGTCCTCTTTGATATACTGCAGATCAGATTGTATCTATAGAGAAAAAAGATGACCACCATCAAATGGACAGCTTAAGAAACAGCAATTAGACAAAAAAAGGCATTTTCACCAACCCTTAAAACATTCATCTATCAATGACACAACACAAATGTTGAATATGAAATAACATCATGTAACCCTGAGAACACCACTGCTGCTAAGAATTTGTTTCAACAATTTATGATCTTGAAGTTCAAAATGCCTCTAGTATTTTTTGGAAAAATGAACTTTTCACAATGTAGCTAGGTTAATATCGCCACTTCATTCCCATAATAAAGCCTTTGTTTCTAAACTACCTTAATTCCAAAATATGCTTCCTATCTTCAATTGTTTCTAAAGTACCTTAATTCCAAAATATGCTTCCTATCTTCAAACACTTATGCAATGCAAAGGAAAAAGCCAGATAGTCCCAGATTCAGGGGACTAATGAAAATCCCACATCATGGTCCATGCCTCCATAATTTTACAATATTCCCTAGGAATCATTATGCAGCAACTTGTTGAAGAAACTAGCTAGTATTAAGTTAACTACATAAAAATAAAAGACATGTCAAATCACAATACATAAACTCAAGTCCTAGAACCTCGTTGAGCTCTTCAAGCTTTTGCCTTTTCAAACAATGTAAGAAGCTGAGAATGAGCTGCATGTTTGTCTCAGCTTCTTCTTGCTCCATTTTTCTTTTCTTCTCTGAAAGGAGAGACAGCAGGCCATCCAGCTCTTTAATTGACATGTCATGGCCCTGTCTAAGAGCCGGAAGAGAAAGTCATTCTAATAGATGTGATAGATTAAGTGCAATTACGTGAGTGAAAGTAACAAAATTTCGAGGGAATGCATAAGATGAGCAATAGGAAGCAATTATTTTTTATTTCTTGAATTGTTGCAAGGAAACTATAAGAGAATATGCATAATGTAAAAGCATGATCATATTTCATAGCGGTTGTGATTCCACTCTCAAGATGAGAAAATTTCGGAATTTCCAATATGAAGTGATGAGCCTGATGTCTGACCTGTTCTAATGCTTGACGAAGATTCTGGAATGGTGATGCAGTGTTTGCCATTTGCGATGACGAGTTTTTCTTCAGAAACTGCAAAATCTACCAGAGGTTCAGTAAAATAAACTTCATTTGACGTTGCAAATCTTAAGTCAACGGCCATTTTTTTTTTTTTTTTTCTTTTCGTTTTGCAAAACATTTTAATTTTAACAGATTTTTAGAATGTCAAAGGAAACAAGTTCAACAAAGCAAATACATAAATTTAACATCACAAGCTTTTGGTAGCTTTCATTTCCAAAAGAGAATGTCAACCTCTTTAGCTCAGCTGAGCTAAACACTACCACAATTTAAGAGCTTCTCGAGGTAACGGATTAGCTTTCTCTAATTTTTCCTACGCTTTCTCAGTAACCAAACATGCAAACAGAAAAATTAAATGATCAACAAAGTAGAAAATCAAACCGACTGATGATCTACAAGAAAAAACCGGCTCATAACATAATTTTAAAAAAATATGAGAGAATTTTTACATTCTAAGAAAAATAAACAAAAATTAACCTTGTCGAGCAAGAAATTAGGGAACATATGAGAGACAGTGAGGTAGTGAGAGCAACAAGGACAATTGCTCTTGTTGTGGAGGTGAGTGACAATGCACATGTAACAAAAGCTATGTCCACAAGCCGTGAGGAAAGCATCCTTGATGATCTGCATGCAAATTGGGCACAGCATGTCCTTATCTGCATCCTCCATGATCACATCCTCATCCACCGTCGTCTGAAATTGCGGTTCCGGTGGCAATGACGGTTCGACGGCGGCGGATTCCGGCGAAGGTTCGGGTTTAACAGCAGGAACTAGAGCACCTGTTGATGGGATCTCTCCCATTTTTTTTTTTTTTTGTTTTTTTTTTTTTTGTGTCCTGATCAGCGCGTTCGAGGAACCAATAAAGGAATGACAGAGAAGTAGAAGGAGAAGTAAATGAGGTTTGGTAGTGAGAGATTTTAATTTTGGCGTACGAATGAAGAAGAAGAAGAAGAAATGGTGAAAAAAGAGAACAGCGCTGTGTCTGTGTGAAGTGGACGGTGGGTTGGTTACGGTTTTGGTCATGAGTATTCTGAGTTACGAACTTGTCATAAGTCATCGAGGTCAGACAGATATTTGTGAGGGCGAAAACGGCCCACGTTGGGCGGGCGTTTTAATTCTTAAAATTCATTTATTTTAATCCTTTAAAATGAAATTCATTTATTCGTTATCTTTTTCGTTCTGCACGTGGGAGAGTGAGTGAGACCAAATGTCAAACGACGTCGTTCAAGTTGAATGATGCTGAGTTGCCTAAGGAAACCCGGTTGAAAAAGAACAAAAAAACTATATAATTTTCACTCCAAATCAAATTATTGAATGAATCAAAACTTATAATCAGCTATTCCCTCAAACAGGATAAAGAGTCCAGGTTCCGAGGATGTGACAGCCTTGAAACAGTGTTGGACTATGTATCTTTAATTTACATTGATTTGCTTTCAAACAAAAATAAAATTATAGACTTGAAGATTAGCTTCACCAGCAAGAAGAAGCCAACAAATAAACAATCAATGCCATTTATTGATTCTATATCGTTTCTATGTATACAATTTGTCGTTCACTATGGATGAGTTCTGGCTACTATTGAATTACTTTTGCTTTGTTGGAGTTGCAACAGATTTTTTTATACAGTCTACAATTCCTTCACAATCTGCTTCAGGAAGGACACACACAGGCTCATCTCCAAAATCATCTTCTGGATACGAATGAGGTGACCGGAGGTTGCCATGAGTCTGACAGGCCCTCATTGTCTTGCAATGTTCAGCTTCATCATCTCTGATGTTCATAAAGACATCGAACAGATTCTCTGAAAAGAAAAATAAAATTTTAAGTGAAACTAATATGCAGGATTATTTTGGTTTGTTGATACCGAGTTCATAAGGCTCAAATCTGGTTATTTCCAATTCAATTTTCAGATGTCAGATAAACGTTATGTGCGCAAATTAGAAAGAGAAAGTAGCAAATTTTAGCTGTTAAGCAAACGTTAAACTACGAAGCACCATAGCTACAGAATTCCAATCTTACCTATTTTTGGCCTTCGAGAATTAGGAGGTCTGGCTGTTTGAAATTCATCTGGATAATATATGCAGAGGTTATTGGATGTAGGTTGCCTTTCAGCAAGCAATGTGAACCATAGGTTGTAAACAAGACAACTTACCAAATAAGTACAAATCATCACCAGTATAGTATTTAACAGCAATCTCAGGTGCAGGCAATTTTTTCAACTCCTCTACAACGGGAAACCAGAACTGATCAGAATAATTAAAGCTACAAGTGGCTGCAAGAGGGAGTAAATTCTACAACCGACCATAAGATGGATCATCAGTTGAATATTAGGTTTTAGGTAATATGATGTTCAGAATACTACTAATTATGTACTCAGTGACTACAATCCTATGTCATTGGAGCCAATTTCTGTCTACGCTCATGGCAGCACACAAGATAAATGATCAAGTTATGGCAACATTATCTAAAAATGAAAAAAAAAAAAAAAAATCATTTATACCTCCTTGTGCCTTGATAAATTTGTCATAGGTTGAAAAAGCATGGCTCTCTACACATTCAGAAAAGTGATCTGCACTAGCAATGAAACCAAAATACATTAAGACAAGGACTTAATGATGAATGCAAACATATAGGGCTAATTCCAGTCACTTGTCCTAAACGGCCACTTGTTTCAGGCTCAGTTCCAGAACAATAAGCATGTTAAAACACATTTTTTCCTAATACAATTAATAAGTAATGCTGCTAAGATAACTTAATCCATAAGAACCCGGAGAGGTAACAGAGTCAGACTTTTATTCATCTATGTTCAGTTCCAAAATTTTAAATTAAGGTCATAACTTTTTAACAGGTTTGTATACATTCAACAAAATAGTTGTCACATTTCGGTTTACAGTACATGAAAAGTTCACACGAGTGACACAACTATTAAGATAACTGAACCAACCAGTTGCCAGAGTGCAAGAGGCATAACAGAGCCAAGAATTATGCATCAAAACTACACCAGATGCCTATACTTACATGCCATCCTTGGGCTGATTGCATACATAAAGACTGTCATAATGTAATAAAAGATTGCTATATGTTGAGCAAGAAAGCGATCAAACCACCTCGAATTTCCTCCTAATTCCTGCAGTTTCATATGGTTGAAACAGATAAGTCAGGTAACTTATGCAACCAATTTAACAATATATCATATCACTCTAGCCCGACGTATGCAAATATGGACAGTAAAAGGTATAATGGAGCTACAAATTCTACATCAATTTTATTTGGGTGTGATTGAACTGAAACCTAAATAAACAAGCATTAGTTATGATCATTGCACGAATTGAGAAAGATCCATACTTCCATGATAAGTAAGTGGTGCATCTCATTCCAGCTCTCTGCAAAATGCACTTTTAAATAATCTGCCCTTCTCCACCAACCAAAACTCTCATACATGTGTAGAACAGACATAAATGCTGCCGCAAATCACAATGCATAATTAGCAATCAAGGTATTCGATAAATGTAAAACTCAATTGCACAAGAAAGCCATATAACACCCATTAACACTAAAGATACAATGTGGAAAGAATTGTAATATTCTTGTATACAGATGCTTGTGGGAAATGTAACACAGGAGAAGTTGAGCATAACCTTCCATGCACGCACTCAATATCATGATGAACAATTAAAAAATAATAATAATCAACAGAAACTCGGCCTACCAGTTTTTCCTTCTATCTATTTCAGATCACATTTTTCTCTAATGATAGAAGCAGACTGGTCAGTTATAATGTGTAAGAGGGCATTTAAAATTGCACTTGTTACATACTAGGATGACCATACATATGTACTGCCTCTGCAGTATGGATACATTTTTCTTGCACATTGGAAGAATTGATCTTCACTACTTTAAAAGGAAAAATCTTCTAATTATTCTTTGTACATTCATTCTCTGACAATTAAAGAAATGTAAAAGTTAAAAAAATGATAGCACTCACCAAAGTAAGGAACCCTTGCGATGGTTTCCAGTACAAAAAACCTCGCATAATTTCTGTCATGATACAAGGTGTCGAGTACCTTAATCACCGAATCCTGGCATAATCAGTATAAATAAATAATAATTAGAACTGTATAAGCTTCTGCCAGAGACCAAAAATGCCAAAAACTATAATATCATAACCAAGTAGACATATTAAAGTCCCAGAAACCTAAAGTGAAAGATCAAATCATAGAGGTGGTTTTGATATGGTAGACTAGTGACTACTCCACATGTCATTTTTCAAAATCCAAAGTTAAAACTAATATAGAGAGGATTAAGCGGGCCAAAAGTGAACAAAATAGTGCCATGAGCCAACAGTAAGTACAACTCAATAACAGAGATGCATACGAACATCAATTATTAGCTTACTAGTTACAATGAGCATTTGGCTATATATGTCGGAGTATACACCATATAAATATAGGAAAGCACATGTAGCATCAGATATAAACAAAGGAAACAAAAAAGCACATGTAGCATCAGATATAAACAAAGGAAACAAACCAAGTTTAAATCATCAGTAGCCGAATTTCAATGCAACATATTTTTCTATAAGATTCAATAAGCAAGCAAATGGGTACAAATTAATGGTGAAACTACGGTTATTCAATAGAAAGTAGTAAATTAGTATAGGATATACCGTAAGAAATATGTTAATGGACTGTTCAAACTTTATGACCCATCTCTCCAATGCACTCGAAGACGAAGTCTCCAATGGCTCCCCACCCTTTCGTTTTAATTCTTCTTCAGTTAGAGTCTTGGGCTGAAAGGATTCCTCCACTGCCACCTTATCCTCATTATCTTTCAGAACAGTTGCACGGACTCTATACAATTTCCTAAAGAAAGCAAAAACTACAATTAAAGAAACCAGGAAAAGAAACTCCAAAAAGATTCTTGTTAATATATATATATATATATAAGCTGAAATTACATGTCACTTGCTTAACAACCCACATGTGGATTTCAAAATTTTTCATGAGAAATGTAATCATTTTACCCCTCATAATCTGTTTGCAAGGAAAGCACTTCCCCTTTCTTTAAACTCAAATTTTCTCAGCAACCATTATGAACAATCCAATTAGATTCCAATTTCTATTTATCCAAACCGCCTTTCTTTAAAAAAAAAAAAAAAAAATTACAAATTGAAAGAGATAAAAGTGCAGGTAAAAAGTTGAAGTCAAGATTTCCCAAAGAATTGCTAGTAGTAATAGAGGACTTACCTAGAAGAAACCCATGGACGAGCAGAAGAAAGCGTAGTGGAAGGAAAAGGGTTAAGCGAGAAGGTGGAAGAAACGGAATTGAGATTGTATCTCCAAGGTTTGAGAGACGAAGAAGAAAAAGAAGAAGAAGAATAAGAAGAAGAAGAAGAAGCTGAGATTGCAAACAACGTATAAGGCAAACTCACTGCCATTTTCTCGCGACGGTGTTAAAACTGCGAGATGAGATTCACAACTCGTAGGAATGACAAAATCAAAAATCAAACTTGGAATTTGTTATAGGTGGCAAAGAAAATTCCAACCGCCAAACAGGAGGACAAGAAAAAAAGAAAGTGTTGAAATTGAACTTTCCCATTGGTGAAAACAGGGGCAGATGAATAGAAGATTTTTTCTGGGCAGCGGAGGGAGACAGCTTGACGTTGTCGTTTTGTGTATGGCATAAAATGGAACGGTCGACGACTTGGGTTGGCGGTATATTCTTCCAACTGCCGGTGAAGGGCTGGTTGAAATGACAAAAAAACAAAAGCCTATGGGCCAAACTACAAGTATGGGCTTAGATTTTGGGCCTTACCCACAACTACAGATAAAAGCCCAACATGATAAAATTCGGTGGAGTTTTGTGGTGTAAGGTGTCGGTCAATGACTGGAAGGTTCTTGTCAACCTCAATCGTATATGCGGGTGTCCCGGGTAGGATACCAACCTAGACGACCCATAAAAATACAAAAGCCTATCGCTATCGTACACGTATCTTTTGTTGGTTGACTGTTATAGTTTCTAATTAATTTATTGGCAACTAGCTCCTTCATGCTTGGATAGGGAGCGGTGATTAAAAAAAAAAAACACTTGATAACAGATATGGTTTAGGCTGGCATGAGCTGCAACCGAGTTTGGGCTTTTTGACTTTCTAGACGCTCCATGATAAAAAGCCGAAACAAAAACTTTCAAGACGCTCTACTTATTGTCTTCAACGGACCTTCTATGAGTCCGAAGAAATTGACAACAAAAAAGTTAAAATAATAGCACAGCACACCGTAGTTTGGTATTTAAATAAAAACTAAATGCCAATGTTGGGTTGGATTTTTCACTTCAATGACTTACCCAATTTCTATTAAAAAAAAAAAAGAAGAGAATTATGTGGCATATCAATGATTAATCAAACAACCAATAAAACAAAACTAAGGTTAAAATATAAAATTGCTTCGAAGTGTTATCAAAATTCTATACGGACACCATTTGTTTTCGTTTTGTTTTTATGAAAAAAGTCAAAATCACCTTGAAATCAATGTTTGCATGCCATTGTCCCACACCCTATGTGTCAACCTCTGTTTATATTACTTTTTAAGAACATGACTCTTTCAATCACTCGTATTTATTTATATTTTTTTGGGCAAATTATATATATATATTTGTGACAGACAGTATCTCCTGCAGCCATGTATAAGAAACACTTGGGTGGTAGCTGAATTTCGAAGCCTGATATCACTCTGAGAAAAAAAAAAAAAAAAAAAAAAAAGTTCACCCCTTTCACCTGTATATGATTTCATTTAGTTTTCCTCAGATTCTGATCTCAAGAAAGTTCCCAAAGATATGGAAGATGAAAGGCGAACCATATTGTTATCGAACCAAAAAGACCACGAATTGCATGAAGGAATCGAATTGAAAAGCTTCATGTCCTTCCTCAAATGGGTTTGCGTGGACCAGTCCAGTCTTTGGAGGGCAAGTCTTTCATGGTCGGTGTTTCTCTTCCTTGCCATTGGAGTTCCAGTTCTATCGCACTTCCTTCTGGATTGTTCTTCCACTTGCGATGCCGACCATACAAGGCCTTACCATGTTCCTGTCCAAATCTCTCTCTCTCTTTTCGCTACGCTTTCCTTCTTTTGCATCTCTCGCTGGGCTCGTAAATATGGTCTCAGGAGGTTCCTCTTCATTGACAAACTCTTCGATCACAGTGAGAAAGTCCGCCATGGATACAAAGAACAGCTTCAGGTATGTATATACGTATATATATATCGAACTGAATTCTGTGAATTTGGTCAGTTTTTTTTTTTTTTTTTTTTTTTTTTTAATTTCCCTTTTGAATTATCTTCATCTTCAAGACCATGTTTTATTAAATCCCAAACACCATGAGCTTATTCGTTTCGGAATTCGATTTATCCCACCGGAATTTTTGATATATACTTTTTCTTTTTCTTTTTCTTTTTCTTTTTTTTTTTTTTTTAATTTTCTTGTTCTGTTTTTCACCTCGGAGAGGGAAAGATCAGAAGAATGAAGTTTGTCGTACAATGATTTAGCAGATACATATATGTATATATATATATTGTGTATAAGAGTTTTGATTAGTTGAATTCTCTAAATATAACTATAATTCATAAGAATCAATCAAGAATTATTGATGGAGCTTTGCCATCGGAATACAAAGCAAACAGAGAATCTGGGCTAAATTTCCAGATTAAAAAGCTGACCCTTTTGCCCCCAACCCACAAGAATCTGCCTCTGCTATTGTTACAAGAACCCATATAACAAATTTTGTCAGCAACAGAAATGAAAAATCTCGAAAATAGAACAATTAATTCAAGTAATTAAAGAGTAGTTTCCTTTGCATTTACGAAAAGGAAAAGGGGATATCTTTTTCAATCTTCCAAAACAAACTTATATAATACATTTCCTTCTGTCTATAGATCCGAGAAAAAGGAAGTCTGTCTCTTGTCAAAGAAAATAAGCCACATACTATGCATCTTTTGTTTTCTTTCACAGTAAATCATCTTAGAATGTAATTTTTTATTTATTTATTGTCTATTAAATTATTTGCAGAAATCCATGAGGCTTCTCTATGTGGTAGTCCTCCTTTTCTTTGCCATTGAGACTGCCTACAAAATTTGGTGGTACATTTCAGGAGGCACACAAGTGCCACATTACGGTAATCTATATCTAAGTGACACCATTGCTTGCATATTGGAGATATGTTCATGGCTTTATCGAACCACACTTTTCTTCCTCGTATGTGTTCTCTACCAGCTTATTTGCTTTCTGCAAATACTGAGACTTGAAGATTTTGCTCGAGTTTTCCAGAGAGAAACTGAAGTGGAATTAATCCTCATTGACCACCTCAGTATCAGAAGGAATCTTCGGATTATAAGCCACAGGTTCCGAGCATTTGTCTTGCTCTCTCTTATTATGGTCACAGCTAGTCAGCTTGCTGCCTTGCTCATGGCAACAAGAGCTAGTTCTCAAGTCAACATTTTCAAGGCTGGAGAGCTTGCGGTAATTGTTATTTTTCATCTTTATTTTCACTACATTTCGATAGAAATCTGTATTTTATTTTATTTTTTTATTGATTTTGTATTTGGTTTTTGTTATGCTGCAGTTATGCTCCATGAGCCTAATCTCAGGGCTTTTCATATGCTTGCGTAGTGCAACAAAGGTGACTCACAGGGCACAGTCAATTACTGGCCTTGCTGCAAAGTGGCATTTATGTGCTACAATAAACTCTTTCGATTATACAGATGGCGAAACTCCAACGACACAAATTTCTTCTGCTCAAGTGTTCCCCTTAGGTTCTGAGTGTGAATCAGACACCGAAGAAGGGGATGCAGATGACGATTTGGATGATGCCAAGATGGTACCAATTTTTGCTCATACAATCTCATTCCAGAAGAGGCAAGCTTTAGGTTAGTGTGACAATTAAGTAATCGAACAGATTTTCTGTGGTGCTTTCCTTCTGTTTATGTTTTTTGCTATCACACTTGCAATTTAGTAATCATCAAGTGGCTGATCTTTGATCTTTGTTGCAGTTAATTATTTAGAGACCAATAGGGCAGGAATCACTGTATATGGGTTTGTGGTGGATAGAGCATGGCTTCACTCCATTTTCGCGATTCAACTTGCTCTGCTTCTGTGGTTGCTCAACAAGACGATTGGTATCTCGTAAAGAAATTAAGTGTCTTCTTATCGGTCTCATCTCTTATTCATTAGCAATGGAAGTTTCCATAATGAGCATATTGAATGTATATTTTATGTATAGGTCGTTTGGTGTATGAAATTTTGTTTACTTTGTTTGACCTGTTTATTTATGGATTATATAATAGAAAATAATTTCCCCATTGACTTATGGATATTGCAATACTGTCAAAACTAATGAGCCAGCCATTTAGGCCATGAGAGAAAAAATAAAATAGAAACAAAAATAGCAAAAATAGAATCAATCTCTCAAAGAAAAGGATTGAAGGGCAGAATCCTAGTTAGGCTGCAATACTATGTACAAATGCAAGAATTACTAGTCCTTTGGATTAAACAAAGAGTGAAAAGCTCTCACTGACTTATTTTGGTGTCCACCAACAAATTAATATGATGGCAATCAGAACAAAGATTGTTCCACAGCAAAAGATACGTTTAAGTTGCCATCGTGTTGACCTTGAATTGTTTTGTGCCACTAAAAGGAAAATAGTGCACAAGTTAAAAAATCATCTTCTTGCAGAATCTGCGGGTATAGCCAGGGTGGGGGATAAAGTCCACAGATAGTACAATCCAGTTAATTAATGTAACACTGAAGTTTCTTTCATAACCAAAGTTAAGGTCCAATTATGTCATATATTTTGTCATTGTAGTTAGTGTAAGCCTTCAAAGAAAAATCTTTTTTTCTATTTGTGCACAAGTGAAAAAAAACAGATAAGCAAAGTTCTCTGTTTCTTATAAATTAGTTGTCAATGCGTTGTCTAATGCTCTAGGAATCACAGCTCTTGCCTTTCTCATAAAAAGTTACCTGGTTTTGTCTATTTCTTTAGTATTTTTTTTACCATGCGGATCCCACTTTTCTTTTTCTTCGTGCTATCAAGTTTTTCAGTATCTCAAAGTAAATTTCTTATCGGACCAAAAATGAATAAAAGTTAAAAGTGAAAAATGTAAGATGGTAAAAATGTCAGAAAAGAGAACGAAGAACAATTTTTCCTTTTTATTGCATTTATATTATATATCCTGCTGGAATACAAAAATCAGATAGCCAAAAGAAATCTCTTAGATTTTTGCGTCATAAAATTTCTGGTTTCTAACACTTCCTTTCGGCATATCTTTTTTGTTCTCCAATCTTCAAAGAAATCTAATTATTAATCCTGCACATCATTAAAAAGAAAGTAAAACACATCAATCACCAAAAAGCAATCAAAGAAATAAAGAAAGAAGGGTAAGAGAGATTAATTACGTGCTGCAGTTGATACTAGGGTCAATGGGAATTGTAAGAGCAATATTGCACAAAGTAGGAATCTGTTTAGCTCTATCAGGCTTAGCACCAAACTGTGCTGCAGCATTCTTGAAACACACGCAAAGGTCTCTCCGAATCTGGGTGGTGCTTGCTGCTTGGAACACAATTTGAACACCAAGGCAGCATGGACCGCTTGGTTGGTCAGCTCCTGCGGCTGCCGTCAAGAAGGGTTGACAGGGTAACAGGTCCGTCAATGCCTGCTGGCATGTTATATTATTCTCATGGGTCGAACCAAGCACCATAATAGCCAAACCAAGAACCAAAAATGTCCAAACCAACATCACTTTCTTTGCCATCTTTAATTTCTTTTTGGACTACTAAGAAACTAAAGCCATTTTTTTTTTTTTTTTTTTTGAGGGAAAGGTTTGAAAATGTGAGCTATGTTTTGAAATTGTAGAATATGCATGGCTTATTTATAGTGGTGCTATATGTAACTGCGTTATGGTGGAAATCAGTAAACTAAGATTAAACTTTAGTCAAGTGCAAGGTTTTTTGGCACCTTCTTATTGAAAAGCCAGTTAAAAAACCAGTTTATGCAGGGGTTTCAGTTTCAACTTTAACCATCTTTTCAGTTGCAAGGTTTTTTGCATCTTCCTCATGAAACCTTGTTGGAAAAGACAGTTTAGGCAGGGTTTCAGTTTCAATTTTGACCATCTTTTTTTCTTGTTTACATCGATGTTTAAATTCTAGATGCATAAATATTTCTCTTAAGAATGGATTTGGTATTTATATTAGAAATAAGGGATTCAAACTTGGATCGGTGTTCAAAGAGGGGCTTTTATCATTGTGCTATCGCATAATAAGTTTTAATTTCAGTTCAAAAATTAGGTTTTCTAATTGAAAGCAGTTTTGGGTTTTAATTTTTTTTTCAAAATTTTTTATCCATTCACAATTAATGAGGTAGAATTAATGCACCATTATTTTTCTCACTTACGAAGCATTAACATTTAATACTTCCCAAGCACGTTATTAGTGATATTGGAATAGAGTGGCACAATTGTTGATGCACAAATCTGGTTGAAAGGATCTCTTAATGAATATTCCAGTCTTCCTTATAATTCAAATCTTCCTGTAAAATTTGTAAACTAGCGGAAACAATATGAAGATCTTTAGGGTACCGAAATGGTAGCAGCCAAAGATACTTGGATATTTAAGTCAACAATGTGTTTGAAATATTCTAATGTTCAATATTAGCTTAAAACAAACATATTTGTCCTTTCATCTCTTGAATGGTACAGCCCAATAAGAAAGAACCGATCCAAATCCAACTATAAAATGAAGTCATTTCATATTCTGTAATTGTTTCATCCTAACATGTTGTTTCATTCTTATATGTTCAGCCTTTATAATTGTTTCATCCTACCACATAAATGATGCCATTTCAATCACAAAGTTAATCCTTCTATTCATCCAAACACCATCGTTTCAGGCTTCATCATATTATTCATCTAAAACATTATTGGCTCCTCTTCATTATGGAATCGAATGCATGGCTACTTTAGCCCACATAGCTAAATGTGGCATGAAATCTATTTAGACATAGTTTTGTTTCATTCCTTCAATCCATTCAATTGTTATTGTCTTAGTCGTGTTGATTCTGACATAACGATCCATCTTGGTAGTCTTAAATACTTTCTAGGTTGACTTCAATTGACAAGTTTAGCCCATTTGTTTCATCCATGATTATTCCATTCTTTATTCTACCTTGTTTTTAACTCATTTGTTTCTACCAATTAGGTTGTTTCATCCGCTTCGTCTTAAATTTGGCTTCATGGCTGAATTATTCCATAAAATAATAACTTAAATGAATAGTAGGTATCCAACTATATATTTTCATTAGATTTTTTTTTATCATTTACAATAATTTTTTAAGTCAATCTTATTTGGCCATTAGATTGGCCAAGTAAATCTGTACATGTGATGGTATATAAACAAAAATAAAATATAACAAAAAAATGATCAAAAAATAAAACCTCATGTACTAAAATGTACTTAAAAATTTGTCATGTACTAAAATATATATATATATATATATATTTTACTAATTTTGAAATAGTTATTAAAAAATTTGTAGTTTTTTGTTTAATTTATGGTCAGCCAAAAGCGTAATTTATTACATACAATTGTCGTTTTCTGAGCTCAGTTTTAGGCATTTCACCATATATATATATATATATATAACTTTTGATCGAATAAATAGAATCAATACTATATATTGATGTAAATATAATTTACATACGTGTATACACATATATATATATATATCTACTCTTTCTCTCTCTCTCTCCCTCTTTGGTTAGAGCATCTCTAATGCTCTTTTTTTATTTTAAATAACATAATCTTTAAAACTAAAAGCATTTTAAAAAATATAATAAAATAAAAAGAGGATTTTTTTTTTTTAATCAAACTTCAATTGCATTTTTTATTATTCTTTATTTTCTATTTTTCAACTAATAATTGTTCTTTATCATTACAATATTTATCGTTACAACATTCAATTATATCAAACCAATACTCACACACACACACACACACACACACACACACACACACACACACACACACACACACACACATATATATATATATATATAAAGTAAATATGAAATTAAAGAAAGTTATTAATTCTTCCTTAAGAATCAAATGTATTAAAAGCTCATATAGAAAGTAGGAGTGACTTTTTTTTTTTAACTTTTTAATTTAAAGAGTCTTTAGAGTTATCAAA
This sequence comes from Ziziphus jujuba, assembly GCF_031755915.1. NCBI lineage: Eukaryota > Viridiplantae > Streptophyta > Magnoliopsida > Rosales > Rhamnaceae > Ziziphus > Ziziphus jujuba. The sequence goes on from NC_083379.1 coordinate 8,467,621, forward strand.
AATAGATATAACTCTTTAAAATATAAAAAGCATGTTAAAAATGTTTTTTATTCAAATATTCAAAAGTTATATACACTTATAATTATTTATTTTCTAGACATTACACTGGAGTTCTCAACTCGTTATTTATTTTTAAGTATCCGGACACATATATATAATATAATATAATTATGCTTCAGTTAAGATATTTTAATTTTATAAAGTTAAGATACAATTCAAATCAATGAAAGTAAATCGATCATTCTTGTTCTAGTCTAATTTATTTTTTTACATTATATTCTGACTTTATAAAATTATGATATATGTGTATATATATATGTATATATAATTTATCTTTGAAAAGTTCTTTTTGCAATGCAAAATAAACTCTATACAATCCCCTAAAAAAAATTAATGATCAAAATATCATTATTTATTTATTTTTTACTATTTTCCCTCACCTTCTCCGTCTACCTTATTTCCCTTCATTCTTTCTCTCTACTGACCGCCATTTCTATTCTCTCACACTAGTTTCTTCATAAATCCAAAATCAATTTATTAGGAAATTAGAAAAACAAGAAAACAAAATTTGTGGATTTCATGTGGTCATTCTTTTTCTCGTTGAGCATGAACTAAATTCATACTAACGGCTAAATACCAAACTCTCTGAACAATGGTGCTCTTAGTGTGACAATCCCAAAATGTACTTTGAATGTTTTTTCAAATTTCAAATATTCAGATTTTAAGTTTGCTAATCCTAAACTAGAATACTATAAAATATGTTTAGCCAAACAGTCTGGTTTGGTTTCAGGGCATGATACAAGATTGCTTTACTCCCACGATCTCTTCTTCACCAAGTGATTCTCCACTCCACTCCCCCACATCTTCCGTCTCTTATCCTTCACGTCTCCATCTACATGGGTGGTTAAGGGACTAGTGTTATTTTTTTTTTTTTTTTTTTTTTTTTTTTGTTTAGAGGAATATACAATATTTAATATATAAGGGTATTATTGAAATTTAAAAGTAATGAGATTGTGGAAAGTTTTTTCTGCAGTTCATCTAGCATTCTCTTTCTCTTTACAGCATGTTTGAATAAAAGTAAAATTAGTAGAAATTTAATTTTTTTAAAAAAATGATAATTTTTTTTTTGTTTGGATGTCTATTATAAGGTGAAAAAGTGTAGGTCCAGAGATTTCCATCAATGTAGAAAAATATGTAGAAAAATTGTTTACACATATATATGTATCATTTTAAAAATTTCAGAAATATTAGTTTTGAAATTTTTTTTAAAATACATATTTATCCTTAATTTATTATACAATCTTAAATTTAATTACTTATAAATCTCAATTTTCCTATTACTTACCAAACAAATTAAGAGAAAAATTAATTCTCAGAAAACTAAATCTTATAAAACTAAATCCCGAAAATTATTTTTTCTCTCAACTTTAATACTTCTCAAACGAACCTTTTGTGCTCAACTCATTATCAATGCTACTTTTCTTTCTTTGGAAGATATGATAAAAGGTCGATGTAGTGAAAATGTTAGAAAATAATTAAGGAAACCAAAAACAATGTTGCTCCTTTTTATTCCATAAATATTTTCTTGTTGGAATACATAGTAAAATAGAGATAGCCAAAAAACAATCTCTCAGATTTTTTGCTATGATGCTAAAATTCTGATTTCTAAGACTTGCTTTGGGCATATCTTCTTCATCTAAACTCCACAAAGAAAACTCTAATTATTAATCCTGCACATCACAATAAATAAATAAATAAATAAATAACTAAAACACATTAATCTCCATAATCAACTAATCACATGCCACAAAACAACTCAAAGAAAGAAAAGAAGAGTAATTAGAGAGATTAATTAATTACGTGCTGCAGTCGATACTAGGGTCAATGGGAATAGTAAGAGCAATGTTGCACAAAGTTGGAATCTGCTTTGCTCTCTCAGGCTTAACACCCAACACTACTGCAGCTTTCTTGAAACATCCGCAGAGGTCTCTCCGGATCTGTGTGGTGTTGGCTGCTTGGAACACTGTTTGAACGCCAAGGCAGCATGGAACACCTGGTTGATCGGCTCCGGCGTCGGCTTTCAAGAAGGGTGTGCACGGCAACAAGTCCGTCAGTGCTTGTTGGCATGTTATATCATTCTCTGGTGCAGAACGTCCCAGCACCATAATAGCCAATCCAAGACCCAAAATTGACCAAACCATCAACGTCACTTTCTTCTTCTCCATCTTTGAGACGCTAATTTTCTATTTTGGAGAATAAGAAATTTAAATGCTTTTCTTTAAGGATGTGAAAATGTGAGATTGTTAAGACTTATTTGTAATGGTGTTATATGTATATTTATGCAACAGCATTTATTATGAACTGCATTTTATGGTGGAAATCGCTATAAGACTAAAATTTGAATTAAATGCAAGGTTTGTTTTTTTTGCTCCTTCCTAATGAAAGCCCCAGATAAAAAGCCAGCTTATTCATCATGCAGGGGTTTCGGTTTCGGTTTCAGTTTCAGTTTCAAACTTTACAGTGCAAGGTTTTTTGAACCTTCCTAATGGGAACTTCGTTTAAAAAAGAAGAAGCTAGTTCATGTGCACGGTTATAATACAAACTTTGACCATCTTTCCTTTCTTGTTTATATCGTTCATTAAATTCTATAATATATTTAAGACCGCTCATTAGAATGGGTTTTTATAGTAAGGAGTTTTTAATTAATGTAAGTGAAATAGTATAAGGAACCCATAATATAAAATCAAACGATAAAATTAATGACTTAACCATGGTGGGCACCGAAAGTAAAATCTTTTCATAATTTGTTAGCCTTTTAAAAAAATTTGACTAAATAATAATAAATGTAAGTGATGAATTTAACTCAAATTATGCTTAGATAAAGTGCAAATTAATTAACATCGCATATGAATTTACAATGATAGTTCATGTTAATGACAAAAATGTACCGAATCCGCATAAACTATATAATTAAGCAAATGAATATTTAGCTGTTATTGGACCCACAGTTGTATGTGAACCTCACATATATAAGTCAGATTAAAGAGTCATATGCCATGACGAAGTACATATATTCATTAAAAAAGAGTCCACATATGTTTAAAGTGACAACTTTTTAAGAGAAAACAAAAGCTGTGATTTTATTGGCATCCGACTCATGCATGGACAAACAATTTATAGAAGAGATCCTAGTTTATCTGTTCTGTTCTATTTAACTTTTTACTTGTGCGAAAAAAGAAATAGAGTTTTTGCTTTGATGAGTATTAATATGAATTAGATGCAATGAATAGCTTAACTTTTAAAACTGTTATTGAACTTGGTATGGAAGTTCGAGATTCATGAGGTTTTGCATTAAAAACTTGTAAGAAGTACCAAAATATATATATATGGACCCAAAAGATGATATAACCTACATGGCTTAAGCTGGGCATATTTACACGAACAAGGACAAAGTATGTAATATAATTGGACTTCAACTTAATTTGGTTTTGAATAAACTTAATTATTTAACACTAAAAACAATGTGAATAATTTTGACAGGTGTGGTTGGCCTAATGATATACCGGTCACATCCTCATTTTGGAGGTAGCGTTTCCATTAAGAATATAATACTAGCACAATTCACCTCGTATTTTGACCTATACATACATGTTTTATATATGTTTAATTAACATTGTAACATCCCATACCAAAAAATATACATGATTAAATAAGTTTGACCAAATTGACTAAGTTTGACCAAGTGAACAATATATGGGTTCAAGTTGACTTTTTCAATAGCCAATATTTTTAGTTTGACTGAGATACCATTGTGTAGATCTCGTCGATACGAGTTCATAGACTGGTGGTATGCCAAATTCTGAGTTACGAATAAAAAGTTATGGTTTTGAAAAATTTTAAGCATAAATTTTAAATTAGTGTCCAAGCTAGTCTCCAGTTTTTGTCTGTTAGTGACCCAAGGCTTTATATAAGCCTAGGTAAGCATGTCAAACAGGAAACAAAGCCCAAAATACCCATTTCTTCACCAAAACCTGAGAAATTCTCTCCTCAGACCTGTGGGTCCGAACTGGGTCGTTTCTACCCGTTTACCGTCGAACCGAGTCACCGCCGTTTTGCCCATTTCTAGCCAACCACCACTTACACGCGCTAGCCAACTAGAAAGGTCACTTGAAGGCGAGCTCAGCCATGAAATTTCACAGCAAGAAGCGGCCGGACGCGCCCAGATCGGGCCGGTGAAGTCCGCGGCAGCTGGCGAGGTGGGTCGCCGGATTTTCTCATTTCTTGGCCATTTCAGGCAAACCCATACACCTTTTCCACTATTTTTGACCCCTATGAACTCATTTCTGTGGTTATTTTGTCCAGATTCCTCACCGTTTGAAAGATCCAACAATGAGAAGTTTGGCCGACGCTTCAACAGTGTTTTCCGGCCGCCGGAGGAAACTTTGGACCAAGTTGAGCATACTGATGAGTTCCTTGTCTCTTGGGCTTTCCATCAATATAAAGTTTGTGAATTTTGGAGGTCGTTTGATAATTTTTCCATTTTTGGATTAATTAGTTAATATTCGGATAAGTTGGGGACTGTGTTTGGACAAAATTGGTCAAATTAGTTAAAATTGGAGTTGAATTAGTGAAATTGGATATTATGAGGACCTATTAGATAGTTCGATTTTGAAATATTAGGCTTCAGGTGAAAATCCCCAATTTTGGGTACCAAATCCTAAGGAGATGAGGTATAATTGGACTATCCGGTGTCCAATTTATGTAATTTTGTAGTACTGTAAATTATTTTGAGACATTTTGATTATACAAGTGTCTCTGGTTTAGTCGCTTGGAGCCTAAAGAATATTTTATTATATTACAGGCACTCGAGTTGAGCTTGGAGGCGATCTTGTAGAAGAGCAGATGTGAGCATCTACAATACTGTGAATGGTTATTATTTTTAAAAATGTTTTGTGTATATAGTATAATATATATGTGGTTTAAATATTTTACGTATATACCATTTGATTGAAATGTTGTTTTATGCATATATAAATATTTGCTTTCACATATATATGTTATCATTTTATATGACTTTTGATAATATTTTAAGTGATTTTCAATTTTAATGGGTCCATAAATGGACTTGTGGTATTTAAATATCTTGGTAATTAAATTGAAATTTTAAATCATTTTGGAAACTATTTGGTTTGAGAAAGCAGATTAAAAATCAAATGAGTTTAAGCATAATCAAATACTTCAAAAATTTTGGTGCTTATAATCAATTTATGGTGAATATATTTCACTGTGATATTTTCTTATTTTAGTAAGAAATCATTATTTGAAGTTTTTTTTTTTAAATATTTAGACAAGCGGTTGAGCCTGAATATTAAATTATGATTTATGATACGGTAAGATACTGTATCGGTTATTTTAAATTGATGTACCGTATAGTACTAAAGTTTGGTTTAGTATTATATTACAGTGCGCCGGGTTTACCATGGTGCCGTGAGGTTGGTTTCATCTAACGGTTATCTATTATTACCAAAGATTGTGAGGTCGGGTTTATCCGATGGTTTATTATTATTACCACGGTGCCGTGAGGTTGGTATCATCCAACGGTTTATTATTGCCATAGACCGTGAGGTTGGGTATATCCCGACGGTTATTTATTATTTCCACGACACCGTTCATATATTGTGGGTCGTGAGATGGGTATATCCCACGGTTTGCAGATTGGTACATCGTATGGTACATTGTATATGTTTGTATATATTGTTGATTTACAAATATTGTGGTGATTTCTACATTTTCATATTTATTTGGTGGAACTTTATTTATTATATTTTATGCTCAAATATTTATATCTTGATTTGAGACATTTCATAATATTACAATGATCATTCATTCATACCTTTGAGCATCGGTTTTTATGATTTTAATTCGGGTACAAGTTTGGGTTTTGTGGAATGATTTTTAAACGGGAAACTTTTCAAACGAGTGGAATGAGAGGTATTGAGAGAAAGATTTTTCAGAAATAAATCATTATTTTTCTATTATACTATGCCACTCACTGAGATTTTTTTATCTCACGTTTTATTGTTTTAAATTCGTTCCCCTAGGCCTAGGAAGCTAGTAGCAGTTTACCTCGCACACAGCTTATCTTTTGGTTCCTTCCACGACAGCAGCCATATTTATCTTTCCTTTATCTACTATTATCTTCTGGATTTATTTATTACTTATTTGTATTCCTGTACTTAATTGATACTCTTAGAATGCTCTGATTTTAGATATGAGACTCAGTAGAGACCATGGTACTTATGTGTGTAGTTATGGCCTGTAGTACAATAGGCCCGTTGTAGACGTTACATTGTTGTGGATTTATTTATTTATTTTTTTATACATATTGAGGTATTATTGTTATCGCTTGTGTTTGTTGTCCATGTTTTAAAGATGAGATTCCATTGGATATTCTCTAGGGATTGTCCAGTGGGACTTCACTAGGCAATGTGTCAGGATCCGTCCACGATTATTCCCCGGAACCCTAGACAAGCCTTGATCCCAGGAAAATACCACCGAACCTTCCAACGGAAAATCCGGCAGTACCTCCCCTAAGGGTAGGACTTACCACAAATTTCCTGCACTGAAAACACACTTCTAAAAACATCCCCTTATTCCTCCCACGTTACTACAAATCGATTCCACAAATTTACAGCACTTCAAAGAATAACAGCAACTCAGTGCATAAATAATAACTACATGTCCAATACAGTATACAGAGCATTATACAAATAAATGTGGAATTAATACAATGACAGATAAAGAAGCAATACAAGATGAAGAGGAAAAAGGGAAGAAATACTTCTTGGACTTTCGGCAAAGAACTGAGACGTCGGGCTCGCCCCGGACGATCAACGTCTCCCAACCTGAACCTAGGGGAACGGAATTTAAAAACGTGAGATACTAATCATCTCAGTGAGTAACCCTATCTACTGAACACTTTTAATATTAATAATCTAACAAATAAGGGGATTTAATTAATCAATACCGAACAATTAAATAAATAAATAAATAAACATTTGAAGGTAATACTTTCTCTCAAAACCCTCACTATTCATTCCGTTGGAAATGTTCCCCTTTTATAACATTTTCACAAAACCAGCTATTCGAACTTCTCGAAAACTAAGGGATCAATTAATTTAATAAATAATAGATAAATAAATAAATACCCCAAATGTAATTAAAATGTAAATAAATATGATAAATAATTTTTGAACACTTTGGGATTTGAAATTTTATCCGAAAACTTATACTTGATGCACCACACCATATACCAGTGATGCCCTCCGATACCTAGCGTCCCGAGCACCGACTGGCGGGGAGATTAAAGAGAGAAACTTGCAAACGGCACTTCGGCGTCCCGACAGTACCGCTGCTAAAACAGTCATCCCGGCCAAGGAGGAGGGCGGCTATGTGCACTATATAAAACTTGCCTGCCCACGGTCCAATGGCAACTCACGGGAGACATAATAACTTGCGCGCTAACCACATATACAACCAGAACACCAATACTGTATGAGTGCGTCTAAAATAATTATTAAATTAGTTATTACCGTACCGATTTTCTAAAAATTACAGTGGAAAATATACCAATTTTCACAGTTACCATCCCACATATTTTCCTTTAACAAACCCGATACGAAACCATCGATAACAATAAAACAATAATTTTTCTCGTAACACGAGGTCCAACAATTAATATTCCACGGGCATAATTATAAAATTTAAACCACCAATTTAAACAAATAATTTACTTAAAATATTTAAACCAATTATACCCACAAAATAATATAAAAATCCAGACACAAATTAATTTATGAAAATACCTTGTTCATGTGTAATAAATACGATTAAATCACAATAATGAAAATTGGGGTTTCTGAATAACCCAAAATTCCATTTAGCACCAATAAACATACACGTACGTATAAAATAATATTTTCCATAATTATAATTAAATTTCACCACATGAGCATAATTGCAGATATCAATTAAACACCAAATAAATATAATTAATTACCCCAAAATATTTTTAAAGGTGGGTCACTCACCTGGAGCACGCAATTAACCTAAGATCCTCCATGGGATCAGTTCCACAACTCACCCGTGCTCCTGAGCACAATTCACACACAGTTAAATAAATTAATATTTTATTCGGGTATATAATACTCGGTACCCGGGGGGTCTAACACAAACGTTAACCAAAATTGACAAATTATATGTCTATGGAAAGCTTGTGAGATGAGGATCACACTACCGACCTCCATTGAGCTCAATTCGACCGGCGGTGGCGGGAATTTGGCCGGAAAGTTTTGACCGAGATTCAATTCCTCGTATCTCGCAAACCGCTTCGAATTTTGGAAATTGGAGGCCATATTTGGGATCAGAAGACCCAAAATAGGAGGAAAGGAGGTTTAATTTGGATTGGGTTGGCCGGAATACGGTGGAATCGCCGAAAAATTTCAAGCCGCCGCCGCCAACTTCACCGGCCCGATCTGGGCGCGTCACCGGCCGGCCGGCAGCCAAATTTGGCTGGTGAGCTCGCCGGTGTGTGGTCTTGGACGGTGGCCAGCGCGTGGATCCTCCCGATGGCCGGTGAGAACAAAAACGGTGAGGCTGAGAGGGAGAAAGGAAAGGAAAGGAAGAAGAAAGAAGAAGAAGAAAGAAATTCCCCCCATGTCCCCCCCCCCCCCTTTTTCCCACGTGGGGAGAAGAAAAGAAAAAGAAAAAGAAAAAAAAGAAAAAAGAAAAATTAAATTAAATTAAATTAAATAATTAAATAATATTAAAAAATAATATTATTATATAAAACAACAATAATAAAATAATATGATATTAAGCATGGTTAGCATGTGGTATCTCATCATGGTGACACATGATCACATTTATTAAGTCACACGTGGCACATCGTTATACGTTTAAAAATAATATTAAAATAATACAGTATTTGAAAAACTCTACAGGTCCATAACTTTCAAACCACATGTCCAAATCGGACGTGCCACTAGTCTACGGACTTGTATCGACGAGTACTTCACAACCATGCATGAGTCAAAGCTTAACTTTGCATGAATAAAAAGTCAACTTCGACACCCCTTGGACAGTTTGAACCTCAACTTGTTTTGCTCATATCTTTCAAACCGTAGCTCCGTTTCAAAGTGCTACTAGTCTATGAACTCGTGCCAACGTGTACTTCGTAACAGTACCTTAGTCAACCTAAAATTCCAACCGGAACAAAAAGTCAACTTTTGACCCCTTCGATCAACGGTCAACGGTCAAAATCAACAGTCAACGTTGGTCAAAGTTGGAAAATTTCCGTTATACTTTGGGACAAGGTGTTACACAATGCCACCCGGGGGATCCTGGGAAGGTTCCAGGGCGGGTCCTGTCAAACATTGATTTTAAAAACTTAATTAATAAAAGGTAGATTTAATATGTATATCTAACTATATATAATATTTTATGTACATGTGTTATATTTTCCTTCATTTTAGATATAAAGTATTTTAACACTAATTATAATTAATTCTAACACTCATTGGAAGTTCCCTATCTAATGGTTGATCAGAGATACATACATACATACATACATACATAATATATATATATATATATATACATATCAGAATATTATATAAAACGAAAACACAATATCTCATGATTTTATTATATCAGGTCATCAATATACATTGACAAACGATCGGAAACTCTCATTTTTATGGTCATGTAAATGGAGGAGCTCTTCCTGTATACCCACTCTTCAATGAGAGAATCAATGAACTCCGCACATTGCAAACAAAATTAGACAAAGGACTGTAATCAAAGAAATCTCAAATTAAATTAAAAAAAAAAAAAAGGAATAGAGCGGATTGAAAATTTTCATCATTTATTTATATATATATATATATAACCATTTTAATATCCATATGTATTCGTGTATTTATATATGTCTATTATCTATTAAGTCACGAATTGAATAAGAGAATTTCTATATATACATATATATATATATACGGGAAATAAATATATACTGTTGCACTACTCTAAGCAAGACTATGTAGAGAGTTTAATACATAGATGCTGCAATAGATCTTATTTAGCTCCATCACACTTGACTTTAGACAGAAATGCAGCCATTTTGAAACATTCACAAGTTTCCCTTCCGGTTCGAAGTTGTGTTGGCTTGCTTATACATGGTCCGTACGCCCTTGCAGCAGTCATCGCTTGGATTGGTTGATCCGGCTGCGCTCGTCAAGAAGGACCTGACTGAAGATGTGAATATGTTGTATGATTTAGGTATTGAAGAATATGCATGTCTTATTTGTACTAAATAATACATGTATTCGACCATTAATTGCATTTCTGTATATGTGGTGGAAATTAAAATTGGAAAATTATGCATTTGGCTAGAGTTAATGAGCGCAGTGCATATATTAATTTTGTGTACTTCATATTAATGAGACTGGTGTCCTGAATTAGTTAGTGTTCATATACTTTTGCATAAGAGTTTTTAATTTTCGTAGTGCTTTTTATAAGTTTAAATTTAAATTTTTTACCATAAATTTTGTAAGCCCCTTACTTTGATTTTTTATTTTTTTCCCCAAATTCATCATCAAATGCCTGAATATTAACTAAGTTACCTTAGCGTCTTTTTTTGCTGTGAAATTACCCGCAAAAGACTTGATTGTCATAATAATTGCGGCCCCATAGGAGTAAAAAAGGTACATATATAAATAAGCAATAATCTTTTTTTTTTTTTTTAATGAATATAATATTGCACCATGAATGAACATCATAGAGAAGTAGAGAGATGGCGAGCCCAGTGTGGCTACTCTTCAATCCAAATACAAGGTTCAAAACAATATAAAACCTTTCTATTATTTTAACAACAAAAGCAAATAATGCTATGTGCACCAATTTTTTTACTAACCGATCTAACAAATGATATACTATATTTGACTTATCACTTTAAAAATTCATTATATTCATATTTAATTTATATTAGTTTTTTAAGTAATAAAATAATAACACATTATTTTTACCATTTTAATTGATTCGTTCCTGTAAGTGTAACATATTACTGTTAATTTAGTGAAGGTATTGTGAGCAAAAATTTTGTTAAAACTGGAAGATATTATGATATTACAAAATATATATATATATATATATAGTAACCTTCTTTGGAAGACTTATCTAGCCTAAGCTAATCACATTGATATCTGCTTTTTTTGGTAGGCAAACTAATTAATTTATGCCTGTTCTTGATAATTATTTTTTTTTTTGTCCAGAAAAAAAAAAAAACTAATTAACTTATGATTGCCAAACATAAAAGTTATTTGAGGACTAATAGTTCTCAAGATTCAATTCAGATAGGATTGTGCTCTTAGTTTTTTTCCATAGAAAATTAAGAAAAAACTGAACCCAAAATATACTTTTCTTCTATTTTCTTTGGGATTTTTTTTTTTGGGGGGGGGGGAGGCATTGTTGACTAATTAAAATTATAATAAGGCTAGCTAGCTGTGTACATACACAATAACAATTCGCTAACAGCCCAAACTAAAATTAAAAAGAATGCTAATTAATAATAAAAACATGAATGATGATGTTAATATCCAATCCCCATTAATTAATTAATTAAAAAAAGTGTTTATCCAATCAGGTTTTGCCACTCAATATGTTGAATTAGCCAAAATGTGGGTCCAGTATGACATTTCTCAAATTGGATGCCTTTTTAGACCATATATACTATAAATTTAACTCTTTGTTTTCTCTGAACCAAAAGAGATAAACACCATTTTGTTTCTCTGGGATAAATTGACCCATTAATTCATACACTCATGCAACTTGCATTATTTATTATAAAATTAATACATACAAATTACGATTTACTTAAAGAGGTTTTTTTCTTAGGCGGAGAAAGCTGCAAAACATGAGGATGTTGCAAAGAGCAAGACACAAGGCAAGATAGAATATTTGGTATCTAATTGTACAACAAAACAAACAAAACCAACATACACTTTGTTTCTGGAGTTTTTATATGATTTTTACTGGCTTAGCAAACCTTGTAGCCATCGACTTTTCCTTTATTTTATTGAGATACTTCTTCTTGAGGTCAAACCTCAATTCTGAATCTGCCCAAACCAAAAACTTTACAGGAGACCTTCTTCTTCTTCTTCTTCCTTCTCAAGGTCCTGTTAACCCACCTCTATCTGTTATGGCTGTAAGTGTTTCATTCTAGGTGTTTTAATTAATTACATAAACTTGATTATCAATAATATTATTACACATGCACCTATATATATATATATATATATTCATAGTTATCGTTTTGTTATTTCTAATTTTATAGCTTGCTTGATTAATTACCAATTAAGTTCCACCTGTAATATCAGATTATGCCCTGTATTAATTATAGTTCATTAATTAAAACAAAAAACCGTGTGCTTGATATATTGCTGCAGAAAAGTTCCCATGTACCGAAGTTTGGCGACTGGGAAAATGATGATAATGTACCATATACAGACTATTTTGAGAATGCACTCAAGCACAAATCTGGTGTGAAAATGAATCCAAACGATCCGGAAGAGAATCCAGAGGCTTTCATGGCCTTCAATACTAGAAGAGCTGAAAAAAACACCAATATTAATAACATTACACAGCCTCATAATAATAATGATAATTACCATATGATCAAGGGGGTCAGACACCTTGCTGATCGTCGTAGTGATAAAAGGATTAATTCTGCACATCAAAACGTCATGGGTAGCTACAAGAGCAACACTACTACTTCGGAATCTCTCAGCGATGATCAGGAAAGCAGTTCTGCTTATTCACTCCTGGATAATAGACGAGCAAGAATTTCTCGGAGAAAGAAGAGTGATGGTTTGGCTCAAGGAATTAGTTCTAATGGATTGCCTCAGTTGGCTCAGGAGCACACCAGCCACACACACACAAGCGGTAGTAATATTGTTAAGCACTCCTCCTCTACTCACAACGCTGTGAGTTTCTCTTTCATTTCTCAGGAGTGTACTTTATTAATTTGTTATCCATCATATCTAAAATTAATAACAATTTCTTCTTCTTCTTTTTTATAATATTTAGTTGTAGTTGTTAATTGTTTGAGACTTATAAATAGCAGGTATTCAATCTAAGGATCATTTTAGTGATTAGCTCAAATTAATCTGTTCTAGACACTAAAGAGAAATATTGGATCACAATATATGTAACTTGTTGCAATATGTGTGTTACATATATGTTGGATCATGCCCTTATGTGAGCATGAAACGAAGCGTATGACCAACTTATTGAAAGCTATAATATGTGTAATTTTACTCTTAAATTGGCAGTTTATGAAATTTAAAACTTATATATGTGTGTGACACAGCACCATAGAGCAACATCATCAATACCCAAATTTGGGGCTTGGGATGAAGCAGACCCAAGATCAGGGGAAGGTTTTACTGCCATTTTTGAGAAAGTGAAGGAGGAAAAGAAAATTGCATCCACCAATTTCCCAGCTGCAGCTGCTGCAACCCACCAGCCGTACGATCATACAAACAGTCGGACTAAACATGGAAGATGTTGGTCCAAATCATCAAAGGTACCAATATATTTAACAAAGAAAGGGTAATAATTAAAATTGGTAATTAATTATCTGTTTTGTAACAATGTGCAGATGTGTTGCTGCCTCTTTTTGAAGAAAAGCGAATGATTTTAACTATATATGGCTTTGCCTTTGCTTCTCAATATGGCGAGGATGGATAGGATAATTACTATCTTTGGATGGCCCTATATATGAAGAGTTTTTCTCTTTTTTTTTTTTTTTTTTTTTTTTTTTGAAGTACTATATATGAAGAGTTGAAGACCAGGATTTAAGTTTTTAATTTTTTTAATTTTTAAAGCCTGGACCCTAGTGATTCTATTATCCGATAATTTATTAATTGAGTACAAAATTACCAAAATTGTGTAGGACCCAGTTTATATGACAAGAAATGGGATGAAGTTAAGTTTTTTTTGTTGTTTTTCCCAAAAAGAAAAACAATTTCCTCATCCATTATTATTGTTTATTTTATTTATTTTCAAATTTTTTTGGGTAATCTCCTTAATCCTTATCTGTTAAATTGAATTCACCCGTTAAATTGAATTTACTTATGATCTCTGATAAAGTGGGTTCCACTTGATGAGAGTACCTGTCGGGGTAATGGCGCTTTATTTCGAAGTTCAAACTTCAAACTCACTGAAGCGTATCAGATCCCAAAAGAAACCAAAACAAGCAGATGATCCACTACGGATGTTCCCACATACTTACAGAGCTCCTAAATCTATTCCTATTACGAGAACCGTCGGATCAAGATCTCTAGACTCTTGATTAATTAGGCGTCGGGGCCATTAAAGTCAAAATCCCGATTAACAAGTCACGCAAAATGATCATCACATGGCAAAAGTAATTAAAATCATATAAATAGACGTGATTTAGACGTCCATACGGGTCACTATCGGTCTTAAACGATGCTACCGGCGCGACACTCTCGCCGGCCCCAATAACCAAAACATATACGACGTCGTGTTCATTCCGTTTTCCTTGGAAATAATAATTCCTTTCCCTTGGCACTATAAAAATGTTTTCCAAGCGCCAAAACTGTTATAAAAAGTGGGGGGATAAATAACAAAAATGAAAAACCAATCCCGCTCCTTCCAATCTCCGAATACCACTCTTTTTTCTTGTTTTTCAAAATTTAAATTCTCTCAACTTTCTCTGATAAAAACTAAAAGAAGTTGAAAATGGAGATCGGGTCGGGTCCGATCGGTTCGTGCTCGAAAGAGGACTTGAAGATCTACCAGGACTGGTTCAACTTGGCCGATTCGGGTATATTTCTTTATTTTTCTCGAATTTTTATAACTGTGAAGTAATACTGTTATAATCTAAGTTCGTTTTTGAAGTAAATCGTGTAAATTATTAATCGTGTAAAGTTTGGTTTTAGATGGAGATGGCCGTATTACTGGAAACGATGCTACGAATTTCTTCGCTCTGTCTAAGCTTTCTCGGCCAGAACTCAAGCAGGTTTTAGATTTTTTTTTTTTTAATACTGTTTTCAAGTTACATATGAACTAAATTTTTATATTTGTTACTATAATATTTTTGTTGTATGAGCATTTAATTGTATTGGGAAAATAGGCTCAATGCTTGTGGTCTCTTGTGTATGCTTGATGATGGATTAATATCCGATTTGATTTTGCTTCAGGTTACTTTTCCTAGAATTATTAATCGTTGTTCTGGGTATATAAATTTTACTTTACAATCCAAGTCCTGTTTGGCCGTGAAACACAATCAGGCAGGGTCTAATAATTTAATGAAATCAAGCACCTTCATATGCATGATTTTTTATCCAGTATTCTGGATGGATCGGATTTATGCTTTATTTTTTGTGGGTTGTTCATAATCCTATGAAACTCACGATTACTTTCCTTTTTCATTCATTTTCAAAGGTTTGGGCACTTGCAGACTCTAAACGACAAGGATTTTTGGGTGTTACCGAGTTTATCACTGCAATGCAGGTTATTTTTTACTATTTATTTCTTGATTATGTTGTTAGGTGGCTTTATATCAATCTTACTTTTATAATATTTTTGTTCTGGACAGCTAGTTTCCTTAGCACAAGCAGGACATGAGTTGACTTCAGAGATCCTTAAAACTTCAGGTAAGTATAAGTATAGGTTAAATAATAACTCTTCCATTTTCCATATATGAAATAGTGAACAGCATATGAAAACGAATTCATAGTGGATCTGGTTATGAGTTGACACATATGTTATTGATATTATGTTTTGAAATAAACAAGTTCTGATTTATGCTAAAATCTTGGCAATCCCATATTGTGTATTCATTTTATTGAAATGAAGTATGAGGCACTTGGTTATGGAACCTATACCTGAAAAGCTTAGCTGTTGGGCACCAGCTTATACGTAATTTTGAAATTAACTCCAGATACAAGCAAGTATAGAAAAAGTTATAATTCAATTTCTATGTATATAAGAACATGAAAATGAGGGAACTTCTGTTGTTAGTAACTTAGAGCTTTCTTGTGTAAATACTAGAACAAGTATATCAACCTTTTTAGGGCTAGTATGAGCCAAGGGCTTGTAATCTACGAAGAAATGTAAGGAATTTTTAGTTTGTCCTTTTACTGGGAAGAAAATATAAGGAAAAAAGGTAAATGCAATATTAGTGTAGTTCAGAAAAGAAGAAGGAGCCATCGTATACTTGTTTCTTATATCTTTGCATTTTTTTATTTTGTTGCTTGTCCTATGTTAAATGGATTTCTTCTTAATTACAGTTAATAAAGACGTACCACCTCCATCAATGGAAGGTTTGGAAACCTTAGTAGCTGTAAGCAATCTTCCTTATCCTACTTTGTGTTTTCTAGATTAAACTGTTTAAGGGACTGATTATTTGGTGTAACTTACAGAAAACTTCAGGTTTAACAATAAATGCTCAGTCAGAATTAAACGGTAAGAATATCCCACAATAAATGTTTTAATGATATGATCTTCCAATAAACTAGCTTACTGGCAATGATGTAGCATTCACGCAGCCGCAACCATCATCTCAATGGTTTAGTTCAAAAACTGTGAAGAAAGTAAGACATCTCTTTCATTGTGCTACAGAAAGAGACCTTGTATTCAAATTGACTTTTTGAATTGTTTTTTCCGTTTGGAATCTTGTCACATGGGTGTATGCAGGTGGATTTAAGTAAAGTTTTATCTATTTTTCGTCCTTGTAATCTTGTCACTTTTGCTTAGATTTCATTTTTTTGTGATTTTTGTTCCGTATAATTTCATTTTAAGGCCTCGGTTTCTGTTTAGGAACTGGGAGACAGTTGTATGTCATTTTGTTTAGAAGAATAGTGAGGTATAGCAAAGTCTCAACAGTGAGATATCATTTCAGTCGTCACTTTTTTGCATTGTTTTCTTTTGTTTATTTTGTAAAATCATATATCAAAGGGAGGATATGTACTAATGTAACATAATAAGTAGGGAATACGTATAAAATGAAGAAAAAAACAAGTGTGTTTGAATAAAACATGAGAAAGTAGGAATAACAGTCTGGAAGTGCGAGAGGTGGTTACTTAAGAATTGGCGGAATTTTAAATAGACAAATTTGTGCCCATTAACTACACCTAACTTGTAACAATGATATATTGTCTTATTCAGAGTTACTAGGAAACTTAGGTTTATTATTTTTTATCTCTTATGATCTATTTGCTATTTCTCTAGTAATCTATGAGATCAAGTTTTTATTATATTTGTTCCTTTATTTTTCACAGCTTCCTCTTAATGCTGTTACATCAATAATTGATGGATTGAAAAGATTGTACATTGAGAAGCTAAAGCCACTGGAAGTTACCTACCGTTTTAATGATTTTGTATCCCCCTTGTTGGTGAGTAGCCTCATATGATTTGCATTTATAATTTATTTAGTGTTAGATACCAATTGCGGATGGTTGATATCTTTATGTTCAAATTAGTGTATGATTTGGAAGACTGGATACATTCTTCTCCTTTGAGCATTTGAGGTTGGTTTTCTAGGCATATATGCATTTGGTAACTTTTTTCTTCCCCCCCCTTAATTGGCAGACCAACAGTGACTTTGATGCTAAACCAATGGTCATGCTTTTGGGTCAATATTCAACTGGGAAAACAACATTTATAAAGCATTTACTAAGATGTGATTACCCAGGTTAGCTAAGTTCTTAACTCTCCTTTTTCCTTTTCTAATCTGCTAGTACAAACTTTTAACAATGCTAATGTTCTTGGTTTTTCATTTTTTATCTCTTTGAACAGGAGCTCATATTGGACCAGAGCCTACAACTGATAGATTTGTTGTTGTAATGGTATGATAAGCCATCATCATCTTTCCATAGTCTTTCTCAAAGCTAACCAAGTACAAATATTCCCAAAAATTGCTTTGCAGTCTCTTATTTCATGACAGTCTTCCATTTTGCTTTCCTTGTAACCTCTTTCTCTGGGTTATTTTATATGTTTTTACCACATGTAAATTCAGGTGTTGATTTTTGGACACATACTATAGTTGCTTTTCATTTTCTACTGTATCTAAGCCTCCTTAAGATTCATTTAATAGCCACAAAGTTACATGGAAAAAGACTAGATTTTTTAATCTTTCTTCTTTATTTTTCTTGTAAGAAATGTATTGCGGATTTTATCTGCATGAATTGCTATGTTATAGGCTGGCATGTACCAAGTGAATCTCCAAATTGATAAATATAATTTCTGCATGTGTTATACACACTACAAAAGTAACAAGAACTATTATTGAATAGAGTTTGGTGGATTGGTGATAACTGGTAACATATGAAAGATCCAAAAAAACATTTTCAATGTGATTTTGAAAAGTTACCATTTTCTTTCTCTTGAAATTTGAACTTATGTTTGCAATATTCCCTATAATCTCTAATAGCTCCATGTATTCTTGTTGTCAGTCTGGACCTGATGAGAGAAGTATTCCTGGGAACACTATAGCTGTTCATGCTGACATGCCTTTCAGTGGTTTGACAACTTTTGGAGGTTCATTCTTATCAAAATTTCAGTGCTCACAAATGCCACATCCTGTGAGTTATAATTTTGTTTTAACATGCTGTATACATTAGATATATTTGACTTCTTTTTTTTTTTTTTTTCTGGATTTTTTATTTCCTCATCATCATCATCATGAGGTTAATCTTTCTCTTTACACTTGAAGCTGCTGGATGAAATTACATTTGTTGATACTCCTGGAGTGCTTTCTGGAGAAAAGCAACGGACACAAAGAAGCTATGATTTCACTGGTGTTATATCCTGGTTTGCTGCAAAATGTGATCTTATTCTTCTTTTGTTCGATCCTCATAAACTTGACATTAGCGATGAATTCAAGCGTGTAATTTCATCTCTTCGTGGTCATGATGACAAGATTCGTGTGGTTCTGAACAAAGCAGACCAAGTTGATACTCAACAGGTAAATAAGAACCCAGTGACTTCTGCAACATTTTAACCTTTACTTTTATTGATGGTACATTCTGACTTGTTAACATGTTGATACCATATTATAGCTTATGAGGGTGTATGGAGCATTGATGTGGTCACTTGGAAAAGTTCTGAATACTCCAGAGGTTGTGCGTGTGTATATTGGGTATGTTCTTTACTTTGGTGTTATATTCCAAATACATGTGTTTATATTGCTATTTACCAAACAGACTAGGTTATTTACAATTCTTTGAAGCTATGAACTTTTTATTCCCCCATATAATTAGACCTTCATCTCAAGCTAATCTTGGGTATTCTTTTCTTTTCTTTTTTTTTTTTTTTCTAAAAAAAAATTTTGGATTGTTTGTGCCAGTTAGTTTGTGCCAGTTAGTCTGTCAATTTTGACTTGTTTATTTCTTCTGTAGTTCATTCAATGACAAGCCTGTCAATGAAGCATCTACAGGCCCTATGGGCCGCGATCTTTTTGAGAAAGAACAAGATGACCTCCTTGCTGACTTGGTTGATATTCCGAAGAAGGCTTGTGATCGCCGGGTATGATCTTATTCTTACTTGTATAAATGACATGTTTATGTAAGTTTTCTTGTATGTACGTATTTGTCCCTGACTGTTCATGCATCATTTTATGAAGTGTTTAGATTCTTATTAACATGTTAGATATCGTTTGCATCTTTGTAGATCAATGAATTTGTGAAACGGTCTTCTTGTATATATGTATCTGTCCCTGACTGTTCATGCATCCGTCTATGAATTGTTTAGTTTCTTGTTAACATATTGGATACCATTTGCATCTTTGTAGATCAATGAATTTGTGAAACGTGCCAGAGCTGCTAAGATACATGCCTACATAATTAGCCACCTTAAGAAAGAGATGCCTTCTGTTATGGGTAAAGCTAAGGCTCAACAACGACTTATTGATAATCTTGAAGATGAATTTGCCAAGGTATATCACTGAAGTTCATGCATACTTATTTTTGTTTAGTTTTTCTTTCAAAATGAATCTGTTTACCATCGTTTTTGTTTTTTTTAAACTTCTTCACAATAGGTTCAGAGGGAGTTCCATCTACCAGCAGGTGATTTTCCAAATGCGGAGCACTTCAGGGAGATCTTACAAGGTTATAGCATTGATAAATTCGAGAAATTGAAGCCTAAAATGATTCAAGCTGTAGATGATATGCTTGGATATGAGATCCCAGAACTGTTGAAGAAGTTTAGGAATCCTTATGATTAAGGAAGGTGTTTATCCAGGATGTGTATGTTTAGGTTTGAATTAATTTGTAAGGCAAACTCAAGAGTTTTCTTTTTATGTTTGGATATTGATGTTATTCCTTTACTTTTCCTATTTTGTTTAAGCAATCAAAATTCAATTTTGAAGTAGATATTACCATTTGGACTTTTGGGTAGGAGAGCAAAAATGGTTTAGATAGGTGGTAAAAATTGATAGGCCCATTTCACAGTCAACAATTTGGTGACAAGGATTGTATCAAAATCTCTACAAAGGAATGGGATAAGTTTTTGAGTTGAGAGTAGCCAAACCCAAAAACAAGAGCATATGAAATAACGAAAATAAGAAAAAGCTATAAAGCCATTCTTCTAAGTTCCATGAGAATCCTCGAGTAAAAATAAAAATAGAAAGATTTATAGAAAATCTAATAAATTTTGTTCTGTACAAATAGCATAAGGTTTAAAGTGTCATATGTTTTTCAACAATATTTTGTTAATTTTGTTTAAAAGTTACTAAATTTGTTTATCAAATTTTGGATATATTTTTAAATTTTTTTTGTTTTATTTTCTGACTGCGTTTTTTAGGAATAATTTTGTCTATGATCGGATATTCTTCCATTTAATGACGTTAATACAAAAAATCTACCTAATCAACATGAATATCCAATGCAATTTTTAGCAAAAAAGAAAAAAACATAATTTATTGGATGTAAAATATGGTGTACATGCATATAAAAAAATAAAAGTATAAAAAAAAAAAAAACTATTGGTTATATATAAAAGTCTTTTCTATGATCAGTTAAAAACAATAAATAAAAATCTTTATCAGTTTTGACTTTTCACCAGATGTACATATCATGTCTAGTTGTCCGGCAGCCGCAAACTGTGCCGGTGTGAATCCCAAGAAAATTAAACAGATCGTAGAATAAAGATCCAATGTTTTCAATTTAAGCACGGCCTTTCCTGGAGTTTTCTTAATTCTTAGTCGGTTTCTGCTCTCTTTCTCTCTCTCTCTCTTCAACTCTCTGCTCAACTCCGAACTGTTTGGTTCCTGAGAAAAACAAATTTTCTTTCTTCTCGTTGTTCTCGCTGGTGGCATTGAAAGTAAGAGAAAAGAGAAATGGATAAAACGAAGTTTGGAAAGAGATTCCAAGGAAAGGTGGCGATCGTTACGGCTTCAACTCAAGGCATCGGCTTCAGCATCGCCGAGCGACTCGGCTTGGAAGGTGCTTCTGTCGTTGTCTCGTCTCGCAAGCAGGTATTCAGTCTGTGTCCCTCAATTTTGTTTTTTCTATTTTCGGCTTCTTTTTTTCTTCATTCAAATTCTATTTCTTTCTTGTTTTGACTGCTATTGAAATGGATTCGAAAGAAAATTAAACTCCCCATCGTATTTGGTTTTTGCGAAATTGAACGATTTCGACTCCGATAAGATATCAATTAGGTTTCTTGATTCTTCATCTGCTGTGATATTTTTTCTGCCCCTTGTTTGGTTTCCGAGAAACTAGCGGAACATATGCTTGAATAACGAAACTTCTGTATCAAATGGATTTTCTTCTCTCTTCAGCTTAACTTTGAGGAAAGGGAGCGAAAGTTAAAAGCTTTTGAGAAATAAAATATTATGTCTTTGATGTTGGAATAGTTAGCCACAAATGTTGAATTACGCAAAGTTCAATTAAAGTTTTTGGTATGGTACTGTTGGGTCTTAAAAAAATGATAAATATGCAAGCATCATAGTATGAAGTATTCTTGTCGTTGTTACCTTCAATGTTTGGGACCAAGTGGTAAGCTTATATGTTGTCTTCGAATGTATATCTGATTCTTTATTTTGAGTAGAAAAATGTAGATGAGGCAGTTCAAAACCTTAAAGCACGAGGAATCGAGGTGTTGGGAGTTGTTTGTCACGTTTCAAATGCACAAGACAGGAAGAATCTCATAGACAAGACTCTTCAGGTTAGACGTCCTTGTATTCTTGATTTTATGTGAAGTTCAAAACAGAAGAAATGTTTTTAACAAAAAAATTAATTAGAAGAAAATGTTGGAAAGCTTTACTGATCTATAATGCAATACTTAAACATACTTGTTGGGAATGGATTCTGTTCGAAATTGCTTCTTTTTTTTCCCTAATCAATTTATGCAGTATAGTAATTGGAACTTACTGGTTTGATTTCAGGAATATGGAAAAATCGATGTGATTGTGTCAAATGCTGCTGCAAATCCATCAGTTGACGCCATTCTGCAAACCAAAGAATCTGTCCTTGACAAACTATGGGAAATAAATGTCAAAGCTTCAATTCTTCTTCTGAAGGTAAAATCAAAATAGCATGACCATAAGAGGCACATGCTTTACTGCTTTCTATTTAGATGGCATATTGGGATGCCTTTATTCGTATCAAGTACTGATCAAAATAACTTATTTCAAGACATTTGCATTTTTTTGTGCACTAAGACTTTATGCTGCTTGATTGTTTTAATAGGATGCAGCACTTCACTTGAGCAAGGGTTCTTCAGTTGTTTTTATTTCCTCTGTTAGCGCATTCCAGCCGCCGGCTGCCATGGCAATGTATGGGGTGACTAAAACTGCCCTTCTGGGGCTTACCAAGGTTTGGTACTTACCACCTAGTTAACATATTTTTTAAAATTATTTATTTATTTAAGAACTTCATAAACCAGTTTCATTTTCTTATCCTGCGCTTGTTCTTCTCTAATCCTCCTCAAAAGGCCCTCGCTGATGAGCTGGCTCCAGATACTCGGGTAAACTGTGTTGCTCCTGGTTTTGTACCCACACATTTTGCCGAGTTCATTACAAGCAATAAAGCTGTGGTAAGTAGATTTTTTAGGACATTTTAAGATGTAAAGTCTGTAGGGAATATATGCTGTGACTTTTTGTTATTGAATAAAAATTCGAACTGGGTCGGGATGCAGAGGGAGACCATTGAGCAGAAGACTCTACTTAACAGGCTTGGTACCACTGAAGACATGGCCGCTGCCACTGCGTTTTTGGCGTCTGATGATGCCTCCTACATTACTGGAGAAACTCTGGTAGTGGCTGGAGGAATGCCCTCGAGACTCTAGGGCCTCTTTTCTTTCTCTATGCTCTCATAAAAGAAACCTTGCATTTGAGTAAACTTTGGAAATTTGAGGCAATTATCAATAATATTTACTACTGGCAATTTAGATGACAGCAATACCGAAGTGAAACTAGTGTCTCAGCTTTTTCTGCACTCTGTTTTATTTATTGTTAGGTAAAAGGTTAGAAAATTCGAGTACCTGTATAAAAAATCTGAAAAATCTTACCAAGGGAGGGAGCGCTGCATTAACGAAATCCAGAGATTGAGATGGGTAAAGCTTTGCTGCATGACCTACAGAAAATGAAGAAATACTTCTGGAGTAACTAATACCACAGAATGTGGGTGTATTCCGTGTGAATTTTCTTCTCATCTAGGTAACTATGTTTCTATCCAAACAGCTGACTGCAATTTGAATGTGAATTTAGAAGATCCACCACCGAAAACAGAAAAGAAGCAGCAAGTAATATCTCCAATTTGGGGTTTTTGTTTTGGAGGTTGGGGGGTGTTATAGGTAAATTAACGTTTATAGCTAAAGCGATAAGAAATTTGGACAAAATTCAGTATACATGGTATGATGCTTAGAAGACTATTAACATAAAATCAGATCTTCACAAACAATTCACATAATCAAATAGAAATACAGCTGAGCCTGGATATCTTGTAGAAGAAAATAACCACAAAAATACTTCACTTCTACGAAACTAAAATTTTGCATAAGCAAGCAACATTTCCGAACCCGTTTGGGTACCTCTATGACTTTATGTACATAAAATCAGCCAAAAATCACAAACGCGCAGCATCTTCTAGCTTCTTGACAGAGTAAATCCTTTTTTACCCTCACCGATCTCATTATCATCCTCTACGGGATATTAACTCTCAAGTAAACAAACCTTGATTATTACGTGACCTTCAGTCTTCCTGCTCTGCATCTTCTAGGCCAAATTGCATACACTTAACCCGGAACTGAAAGACAGTGGTTTGGTACTACGTGATTCGCTGTCAACTTCACCCTCCAAATATTTTACTTTTTCAGCATCCACTTCAAAACAAAACCACGATGAAGCTTTCATTATCTACACGGGGACTACATCAGCATTTTGATTATCATCGCAAGTCAAAATAAGACCTTCAACATAGGTAGGGAGGAGGAAACGGGCCCACTGACAGCCTGTTGATGCGGGTTCTGTTGGTGGAACTATCATGAGAACGTTATCATGGCGCCGGACTACCCCCATCACACTAACAGTACTCCCTTCTTTGACATAGCTGACAAACAAGAAATATACATAGAAGCTTTTAGTTGATAATACCCAAATTTCACAAAATAAATAAACTAAAATCTAGTCCATACGAACCAAAAAAAAAAAAAAAAAAACTTTGCCCATGTAGTGAAAAGGTTTTTGAAATGGAAAATTAGAATACCCTTCTTTGAGGCGCATTACACGATCATCACTAGAGAGACTGCGGTCAGCTAACCAGCGTAAAAAGCTTGGAGATGACTCTCTGTTTTCCTTTGTGATATCCACTACAGTAGATGCTTTAACAAATGGAGCAACCTTAGCTCCATAGCCAGCTTTCACCAAAGCTCTTAATCCAGATTGAAAGTCAGATATGTAGAAATCAGCAATATATTTCTGTTCATAAAAGATGAACAATCAGTCTTCCCGATCACATAATTAAGGTTGAGACATGGTTACGAACTTGAACAATGCCAAAAGGAAACATTCTGAAATTCAACATTTGCCCATTGATAATACAATGGTAGAATTATGCTCGAGCTATCAAAACCACATTAGTGCCCCAAGAATGCTTGGAATCTTGATTTACCATTTTCACCATAAATTAAGCCCCTATGAACCTCCGGATCCTAAAATATCATACAATAATTCATTGATGCTAACACTAACCTGGTCAAGGTCTATATACCCACTTTACAGGTGACCAAATATGTGAAGATCAGGACATTTACTCGCTCATTTTTGAGCCCCTACTTCAAGCCCAATAACCCTTTAAACTTCTTACAGACTACTCTCTCAGTTAGGATAAACAGAAATACAGATAAGATACTTGAGATCACATCCCTGTTCAATGTTTATTACCATATGTTTTGAGAATAAGAATTATCTAATTACTGGAATTTGAGGCTTGCATGATGATTTCAAGATATGAATTGCTAAAAACCATTTTAGGCCATTAGCTAGATGTAAAAATTGGTTAATAAATTAAGTAGCTACAGAGATCGAGGTCAGAGATACCCAGATGCTACTCTCCTAAAGACCTATTGACCTGATTGAAAAGTGCACTCATTCCATTTCAGGTTCTCGTATACCAGTGGAGAGGTAATGAATGCACTAGAACAAGTTCTGTACAATGGCGTGTTCACATATCCCTCTCAACCTGATAAATTATACATACACATATATATATATATAACCCCCTTTTTCCTTTTTAGTCGGAAACACTGCATGCTTAAAACACAAGTTTTTCAAGAAAGTAGATAAGCAAGTGGTTAACAATTAACCTCTGAATATCTAGATCCCCATGAAAAGCAGCGGTGTTTAGGATTTGCAGACTTTCCATCCAATCCTTTGAATTCATATAATTCTGTGGAAACGTACACACACCTAGGAACCCTTTGGTATGATGATTCCAAAGGGATACTGCCGCAGGTAACAACCTACATGATAGATAAATATGAAAAAGTTTTATGTGAAAATTACAATCATAGAAGCACACACTTCTACCATGAGAGGGGTGAAAATAGGAGGAGGGGAGAGAGAGAGAGAGATCATAGGTAGATTACTAAGCATTATTAAGGTTCTTCAATTCCCAGCCTGTTTTCTTCAACTCAGTTTCATATGTTGGTTAGGTGAGATTATATTATCACAATATTATCACAAAGCAAAAATTGCAGAAAATGACACTAGCAGTACATCACAGCTATAACAGCTAAATGCTAGCATATAAAGCTAAACAAACACTTCAGACACATTAGATACACAGAGTAAAATGACTGTCAAATGACTTCCTCAAATGAGGTAAAGTACTATGGGCTAGGCGAGATTTATACATACCTTCAATATCAGGAAATAATATTTAAATCCAGAATGTAAGAAAATAAAACTTTTTTTAAAGGGGAGAGAGAGAGAGAGAACTTTTTAAAGAAAACTTGAGATTACTTGGATGGCACCCTATCTACAGAAAAATTAGACATTTCAGGTAGTCAACCATAAATATGTAGCCATGAGATACCTGTAACATCAATAAATGTCAAATTGGCATTTTAGAACAATAATCTAGCATCCTAACTGCCAAGTATCAACAATATCAAATTTTCTATCACAAAATCTCTCTTTCATTACCTCTTTCCCCAGCAACCATATAACTTGAAGATGTCCAGAAAAAAAATCGTGCCCTTTAATATGCAATCCTCAATTAGTGGCTTTACCCAAGGCTTTAGTTTTATAACTACAACTAATAACACAAAAAAGAATATAAAACATAAAGAGAACTTGCCAGATTCTTTACAAAAATAGAAAGGGTAGTTGAATAAAAAACCCATCAAACCATTAATTAAAAATACACAAATCTTTAGGTGAGCATTTTCAAAGAAAAAAGCACGTCATTATTTTAAGGAAATCTTGCAAGCACCTTTAAAATCCTAAATTTAGTATCAGTCTTGGGATGCTTCAAGCGGAAAAAAGTAACTTAAGATTCCATAAACTAAATTCATCAACCAAATTTGCTGAATTCAATTAGCAATAAAGGAGTTCACACACGTTGCAACCATCCCGACGTCGATGCAGAATTTGAAGGCATCTTAAATCAACTCTATCCTTTAACCCTTAAAGAAGCAAACTTAGGTCCCTTGTAGAAACTAGCTGCCACGTGCAACCTAGATATTCATTGACAACTTAGCACTATGAACTTCTATTAGCGACAACATTCAAAAGTCAAAAACTCAGAACTATTTCCTGGTTTTGGAAAATAGGTTATGCACCACTAAGGCGGAAGTATATTTACAAACTCAAATTCATTGTTTTAATATTCTTGCTATTATTATTATTATTTTTTTTTTGAGAGTTGAAATTCATTGATTTTTTAGCAATAATCCAAAATGCCGTCTAAATCCATTCTACAAATGACCATAATAATCAACGCCCCCAAACCCCACACCTCTATCTTCAAGATTTGGCGTTAGCAACCGCCAAAATAGGGTAAGAAATATAAAAATGATTTATTCTGCTAACAAAAGCAATACGATACTAAACAAGAAAAGAACAATATACTAACATCAGCAATACTGATTTCAAAAATAAGTAAAGAACAATTTTTTTTTTTTTTTACATAAAAAAGAAAAAAAAAGTGTATTCTCCCTTTTTGGGGCCATTTCCAGCAATGATTAAAAGAATAGACAAAATCTCAGAAGATATATAAAAATGTAATTTTCATCCCCCAAAAAAATAAATAAAATATATATATATGTATATATAGAAACATGATAATTACCCCAGTAACCTTGACGTACTGTCCATCAATGGCACCTCTAAGCTCGGTATCAGGATACCTCCTCACAAACCCTAGCAACCCTCTCTTTCCCCAAATGTAATTCCACAGAATTACCACCAC
Organism: Ziziphus jujuba; assembly: GCF_031755915.1. Classification (NCBI taxonomy): domain Eukaryota; kingdom Viridiplantae; phylum Streptophyta; class Magnoliopsida; order Rosales; family Rhamnaceae; genus Ziziphus; species Ziziphus jujuba. Next base: position 8,495,616 of record NC_083379.1, read on the forward strand.
AACCGGCAACAAAATCCCAGCTACCGACACTAGAATCACTGCTTTCTTCACCGCCACCATCAAAAAAGCTCCCACAAGCAAACCCATAGCAACCACCACTAAGAACACCCACACCACCACCTTCGAAACCCTAAACCCTACCTTCACGTCCTCCCTCAAGCTGGTCACGGCCGACCCGTAAACCGCCTTCCCTATTGACCCGGTATGCTCCATCTGACCCGACCTCCTCCCCCCACCACCTGACGATCCCAGAGGACCCGACCCCAGCGGACCCGACGTGATCAGCCCTGTTGGCTGGAGCGGTATCATGGGACCGGAAGATTTCTTCGGGATCGGACCCGAATTGGAATGTCTGCCAATTGGGCCTGAATTGGATCCGGATCGAACCGATCCGCTGGTGTGCTGGGAAGAGGAAGAAGGGCGTGAGGTCTTGGATGAAGGATCAACTACCGGTATGTCGAACATTTTGCCGAGCTCACCGGATTTCTTGACGTCACCTCCGGTGTACGGCACAGCTCTGGAGGCCATTGTCGGCTGGCGCTCCTTGAGCTGCTCGGGTCGACCCGATACAATCAGTCCGCTGCTTAGCTGGTGCGAAGGGAATCGGGTACCCATTTTTCTCACAGAGAGAGAGAGAGAGAGAGAGAGTGAGTGTGTGTGAGTGTGTGCGTGTTTTCAGTTTTGAGTGCGTGTCAGTGTGTGTTCTCTGAATATTGGTGATGATGGCGCTAGAGGCGAGTTGAGAATCTCTAATGACGAAAATGGGTCTGGGTTTTTTGCAATAATGACGTGCGTATCCCTGTCTTCAAATGGCGGTACACTGTCTCTCTCCCTCGCTATCACTCGGTTTTGAGGACTTTCCTGTGCCCATTAACTACTTCGTTTTTACCTTTTTACCCTCTGCCATTTTTTATTCTTTCTTGGTTCCAATTCTTCGTTATCCACTGTCTTTATTAACAAAGTAACTTTTTGTCTCTCTGCAGTTTGCCTGCACTGCTCCGGTCGTATAAAATATTATAATTTTATTTTTTTATCCAATGTACAAAAATAATATGCATAAAATTTATAAAATTATTTCTATTAGCAATAGATTAACGTCCAAATTATAACTAACTTTGGGATATGGTTGTTCAAAAAAAAAAAAAATGAAAACAGAGATATGTTTAAAATTAGTTGATATAAGTCCAGTGCAATTTTTCCTTTTTCCTTTTTATTTTTTGACATAAAATCCAAGCCAATTTGAACAAGTCGAGTTAAATTGGAAATTAATACTTAAATCTATCTGGGTAATAAAATAGTTAATTTAATATTGACATTCAGTTAATGATATGCAAATTTTAAATTTGAATGAACAAACTCAAAATATTCTTACCAAAAAATACTCAAAATTGTCAAACCTTGTGTCCTGAAGATCTATTCTCGTGTCAATTCCTTTTTTCTTTTCTTTTAAAGAAATATAATACTATCATTAAGAAACTTTTCATTGTGTTGAATAATTAAATAAAACAAAATTTCATGATACCATATTACTTTTTAATTAAATAAATATAAGAATTACATTTTTTTTTTAAAAGAAAAGAAGTTGATAGTTTGGGGATTCAAAATTAAGCACAATCTGGAGTTATACTTACATTACATGTATCATTCCTTTTCTTCGTTAATACATTATTTTAGTTCCAACTTCTAGCGTCATGTTCAATATTTCTTAATTATCATTGTTTATTATATTCCTTGACTTTGCATTTTTCTTTAATTATTCTTCACAAGCTAAGTAATATTAATGTTTTCTTTTTATCATTAAAATAATTTATGCATGCAAAAAAATCCTAATTGAGTCAACCTCAATTAACAATGTTAAAATATATAATAGCACTATGATTCTAGATATGTATCTAATGCAAAGTGCCAAATTTCACCAAGGCTAAATAATAATGCTTTATTTAACATTCCAAATGGCATCAATACAATCATGATAAATTGCAAAAACTATACCTACTCAAAAATAAATTTATGCTATTTAACATCTTTGCATTGGAATTCCATATTAAAATTTGATATTGATGTTTTAGCATTTTTCATTGAAAATACTCTAATTGAAGATACCAAAATTTATTGATGTGAAGTAAAGTATTATATTTGGCATTTGAAATTGTAATAAATATATCTTTTTTATAACTTGAGCTAACATAAATAAATCATACACATTTAAAAAGAAAAAGAAAATCAAATATCAAAAGCTAAAAACCAAATGACACTACTATTTAGCATTTAAAAAGAAAAGTAATAAATACCAAAATTTGATGCTAACATTGACATTGCGGTGCTCATCAAAAGGGCTTAAGTTGGAGTGGATCATTCACAGTCAAATTGCATAGAATTGGGCCCCATTGGCAAGTTGTCATTTAGGCTTAACGGGTCGTACAGTTAAGATGTTCTTGCCAGAAAATCTTCTGTATTGTATCATCACATTCTAGACAACAAGGGATAGGTTTGACGGTCATGATTATCCAATCACAATCAGCTTTTAATTTACCGAATTTCAGTTTTTGATCGTTTTTTCACAAGTGGGACATAATTTTTCTTCCCAAATGGTAGATCCGCCGTCCACACGTCAAATTTATCCCCATGCGAGGGACGGAATTTTGTACGCATAGCAACCACACACAAGCCATGTTGCCTCAACAGGGACCCACAGATTGCAATTGGCAGGACATGGGTCCCGCCACTTTCACCGAATCTAACGGTGAGGAATAATAATTCATTTTGGTTGTTACCGTCAATTGGTCACTGAGGGTATAATCGTCACAGCAACAGAAATTTTTACCCCCATGACGGTGTCACTCTCGTTGTCCCCCTTTTATTTTTACGGACTTGTGGAATTCGTAAAGTTTTCGAGGGCATTAATGGAAAATTAAATTTCCAAGAGGTCGGTGGGAAAGCAGATGCGGCTCCAAGATGCTTCGTAGCGGAGCCCCAAAAGGACGAATATATCCCTGGACACAATTTGAACTGATAGTCAACCTGAACTGGTGCTTCAGGCTTGGGATAAGCAAAGGGCGCGTGGGAAACACGGCCCTTTTTGAATATATTTTTTTTAATTATTATTATTTTTATAATTTAATTATTCTTCACACCTTATTATATTCACTAATTCATTTTAAACAACGCCAAGCATTAAAATTGAAAATAAAAGTGTAAAAGCCAGGTATAATATAACACATCAACTTTCCGGGGTTAATTTGGTCATTCTGTTAAATGGTATTTTATTGATTCTGCCACCGAAGCCTTTTTTGCAAAGTTTTTGTTGCTTGCATCCTCCTCTTTTGGAAAAATTATGTTATATTTTCGTAAATTTTGCATCCTCTTCGATGCGCTTTAAAGATAAAAATTGACTTCCATAATAAACAAAATAATAGAAAATGACCCAATAATAAATTTGTTTTTGTGAACACCAACGAGATTCATTATGAATATGATAAATGTTGCTTAGGTGCATTTAATTATAACTTCTTAAATTAAAAGGTTAGCATGCGAAAAAGTAAATTTTTCTGAAAGTCAAAGAGTAAATTTTTCTGAAAATCAAGTAAATTATTACATAATATATGCCCCTGCTATGATATTCACAAATAATAATAAATAGTATTTGAAAAAGAAAAAACTAAAGATAGGAAATTGTACCACATCTAGCTTTGCCGATCACGATCTGCCATCTAACAATGACCTTCTACTTTTTCGTTTTAGATATGTAATAATTACCTTTTACCAGTTGGATTGAATCCAATGTAATGATCATAAAAGCTAAACGCTTAACCTAAAATATGGATATTAAAAAGAAAATTGTTATGTCTCAGCCACTACACTCTAACATGTCAATTTTTTCAAAAAGAAAAAAATTTAAGAAAATCTAACATGTCAATTTAATTGGTCGGTAATTACTCTCTCATATAGATTTTTAAATTTGAAAAAAAAAAGTAAATAAAATTCAATTAATTATTATCACATAGAAAGATTTTATGGTCAGCATCATTTACAAAAATGACAAACGATACCTATTATTATTATTATTATTATCTAACCTAACAAAAAGCTATATTGGTACAAATCTACCTTGGATTATATTAGATATGCACTTTGCACTTTTTTTTATAAATTTTTTCTGGCAATTTGCACCCCAAATTTGACTAAACCTTGCACCCTTGATCCTTTCAACAATTTTTATCCAATCAATTAGTAGATTAAACACATCCTAAGCAAGTGATCTTAGAGGAGGGGCATCTTATGCCTTTTTATACCTTCTTCTTCCTTTAAACTCACATGATGGACACATGTTCAATTGGCAATGAATTAAATGAAAAGCGTTAAAAGGACCAACAATCCAAGATTTAAGAAAATTTGGGATGCAAATTGTTAAAACCAAAAAAAAAAAAAAAAAAGAAAAAAAGAAAATTAGAATACAAAATGTCAATTTCAATATAATTCGGACACGTCGAGATAGTATCCCTACTCTATTAAGAAAGGAGAGAGAGGTGGTGAGAATGACGAAAATGAGCCATAAATTGGGTTGGATGTTGCTGATATGGGCCACCGATATATGAAAACGAACTCTTTGTCATGAATTAATTAGGTCTGGATCAGGAAGTAAATGATTGCATTAAGTTGAGTAAGATCCTATTATGGAAACACTTCTGACTTAATTAACAATTAGTCTTAATCAAAATTAACATTTGTGAGGAAGACCCCCATCGCTTTCAAATCTTTTTATTTTTATATTTTTTTTTATTGTTATTATCTTTTTCTAGCAATGAGTGAATAAAGAGGTGGATCTTCGTGTTGCAGTCCTGAGTTAAATAAATAAATAGATAGATAAAAATAATCATGAAACAAAACTTTTTGGCATTGTGAATGGCAATCTTGCATTGGAGGCGTCTTAATTTTATCTTTTTATGGACCCAAAGCGAAAAGTTGTTTTAAAAAATTTGTTTTATAGAATTGGGTCATCATAAAGATAGTATTTTATTGGCCATGAGATTGAAGATAAGGAACATGAATGAGATGGAAGGATGTACAGCAAATATGTTTTGAGGTGGGATAGATTTTCTCCATTTTTCATATTTCAATTGTGTTTCGAATTTTAAACAAATTGTCGGTGGAACATTTTGGGTCACCTCTTTTCAATGGTTCCAATTCGGTTGAAGTTAAAAATTGCAAAACAAAAATCCAAAAATAGAGAGAGAGAGAGAGAGAGAGTGAGAGAGTTGTCATTTTGATTGAGTGACATTTCCTACTGAACGAACCTCATCTCTCTCAAATAATACGAGGCATATGATATGACTAACAACTATATAATCACCCAAAATTTTGAATATGATATAGAAATCATTGTTCTCAAAATTATTCATCTTTGTTGTCAACATATATTATAATTATTATTTGAATTCAATCAATCATTTTTTTATTTAATTTATTTTGAGGAGCTAGAGGATTGAAGAGAAGGGCTTAAGAGTTGCCTCGCAGTCAATGAACCATTTGGCAGCAAATTCCCCTATCGTATACCCTACCCTTCTGGTACACAAGGCACAAACATTTGCTCACTAGGTACCGTTTGGGTCTGCCCCATCTCATTCTTAAGACTTAAAAATGTAATTTTATCTCTGAGTACTGAAATCTTGTTAGTTTTGACGTTTTCCATTGTATAGTCAGTATTTTCCATCGTAATTTTATCTCGGAGTTCTATTGATTTTTCATGTGTATAACTAATTATACCTTAGTTTAAGGTTCACCTTTCAAAACTTCGGCCATCATATTTTTCGCTTTGCCCTTCATCCTTATTAGTTTAATTGCTTATGAACCATGTTTCAGGAGACCAAAAAAAAAAAAAAAAAACTTATGGACTGGGCTAAGCATGGGCCAACACAAATTAATTGGCTCCATTGTAGTATCTACTCAGTGGGGGGGGATTAGATTTTGGGTGTTTTCTTGGAAGTGTAACGAGTACTTTGCACTAAACATGTTTTACTTTTTTTGCCAATATTAATTACTAATTGGCACCAGTGGTCTACATATATACGACATCTCAGGTATAAACATAAATACTACAAAATGTTAAGACTTAGTAATTCATAGGTGTCTCTTCTTCCATTTTCTTGGTCTTGCTAAAGATCTTGCATTGTTGCAGACTTTGCACTTCCATAGAAAAAGCAATCCTCCAAACATGTATAAGATAATTTTTAGTGCTTCTGCTGGTTGTTTGTCATCTGTGGGTTAGGTTTTGCTTTTGAAAGAAATCTGTTTGAATCTTTCCAAACGAACACCCTATGCAAAAAAATTTTCCCTTAGAAACATAAATCTTTGTTAAGTATCCAACATTTTGCTATGTATCAATTTAGTTTATTATTTTGATAGAATGTATCAGGTTAGTTTTGGCAATTCATGAAAAAAAAAAATGAAAAAAAAAATCATACTTCACATCAAATTCAATCACCACTTACCATATTCCAATTGATATTCCAACTTTCTTTTATTTCCCTCCTTTAGTTTTTGTTTTTTTCTTTAAAGAAATAAATCACATAATGTGTGATTAACAAGAAACTGGAATAGATAATGAAAGTTTAGTTGAACCACAATCTAAGGAATTCATGGGCATTCTTTTCTCACTGCTTTTTGGAATATATATATATATATATATATATATATATATATATGTGTACGCAAGGCCTTTAATCCGATTCCTTACTTTGAAATAAAATGCTTGCTTAATATTGCAAGCTAGTTATATAGGGAAATTCAATAATTTGATTCTTAGTACAATGAAATGAGTAGGGAACATTTTCTCCTCTCCACGTCAACTATTCTTTAAACAAATAATAATAATAATAATAATAATAATTAGCAATGCCATGTCGCAAAATTTTGGAATAAAGTGTAAGAGCTTAAACTTCAGAATATGCTTGCATGCATAACCTCCTTTTATTTTCTTCCAAACAGTGTGATCTTTTTAGGTGGGGACTTGCATCATTAGAAAAAGAATATAAAAAAATCCAAGTCATAGGATTTTCAAAATATAGTTATATATAAAACCAAAATGGGCCAACAATTTTGTTTTCCCATTTCCAAGCATCTAATTGTCGGCTAAGCAATGTATTTCTCCTTCTATTTAAGTCTGAAAGTTCTCAACAGCCCAAAGAAAAATGTGGCTCATTCTTTGGGGTTGCTTACCCTAGGTTGCATTTGCACTATAAAACAAAAATCCATGAGAAAGCTATAGTTTTTCCGATAAATCCTCACTTTGTCATGGAAACCAACCCAAATTTGAGTAGCATATAAACATTTTAGCTAATTACCTTGCGTTTATTGATATCAGAAAATTTATTTATTTATTTATTTTTTTTTGGGGGGTGCATCTTTTTTACTGCCAAAATAAAACAAAAGAACCCACGATTTCCTAAAAGAATTCACCTAAATTAACGAAGCCTAGCAAATGATAACTCATAAGCCAACTCTATCAATATACATGGGGCAAAAGTTATATATAAAGGTCAAAGAAAAGTCGAACACAAAATTCTTCTCTTTGGCATCTAACATTCAGTTACATCAATTTATGGATTATATTATCACATCAAATTTTATGGATTATATTATCTTAATTACGCCTCATTAGACGCTGCGCACCCAATAAAAATAATACTTCATTTTTTTCCTTTTTTTTTTTTTTTTGCTTGATTCGTTTTTTTTTTTTTTTTTTTTTTTGGTAGCTTATTTGTTGTTCATGTTTTGTGCCTTAATTTTGGACCAACCTTACAAGTGTTCTGATCTATTATGACATAGCCGGGGGTACTTAACAGACCTTTTTAATCTTATAAAATATTTTTGGGGGGCTTTGAATTGATGCAATTATTTTTTGTGCAACCTAATATAGTAAGTATTCTATGATTCAGGTCTTTAGTGGGTTTATTGATAGAGATTAATCATTTATTTCCGGATGCGTTGATATTTTCTTTTTTTTCATTCTAGTTAGTGAGATGGGAGAGGGTGAAGAAGATTAGAGATACAATCAAATATCTGTGACTAGTCCCTCTCCTTATCTTCTTCTTCTTTTTTATTTTATTTTTTATTTTTATAAAATAAATGAAAAAATGATGGCTGTAGCAACAATATCATACAAGATATTTAAATAAAATACTGTACAATGATTTGTATTTATTATAAAGTGTAAATTAAATATAGTTAGAAATAATCATATTCCTTATTATTATTATTGTAGTGATTATTAATTGATTGAAATTAAAAGGAAAGCTTTCATGATTTCATTTCGAGTTAGCAACTTCTTTTTTTTTTTTTTTTTTTGTTCCTTTCTTTTTTCCTTTGGATTGGAAAATAAAAAAATGAAATCAGTAAAAAACCCAAAAAAGGCTCATAGCCAAGGATAAAGATGTACAAGTAATGGTTATTTTAGAATGTACCATTTATGCTCAAAACCGTGTTAATAAAAAATCAATAGGCATTTTCAAATATATTACCTAAAAGAATCGACATAATACGCCCGGTTGATTGGAATTGAGAAGTGCAGTCCAAAGACGTCATGAATCGACCATGTAACTTGATTTTAGCCATTGACACCTACTTGTCAAGTATAGTTTTGGCCCACTGATACATGCCACTTGTATGATATTTTTAACTTTTTTTTTTTTTTCATTTTTATTATTATTTTACGCTAAAAGCCAACTTATATTGACTTTGTGAGTCCAAAAAATTTTTAAAAAAAATAAAAAAATGTGGCATTACCGTTAAAAAATGGATAGATATGAAACTAAAGTTTCCAAGTGCATCAATCTTTTTTTTCGCTCGAAAAATATTAAAAGTGACATCAATCTTTTGATATTTAATGAAGTTCTTGAGACTGTGGCCACTAAGCATTGCAACAGAAATATAGAGGAGCTGGATTCGGCCAACGAAGAAAAAAAATTTTAAACTAAAAAAAAAAGAAAAAAAAAGCAATCTTTCTGTCTCCCTCTCTTTCTCTCTCTATCCTATAAAAAAGGTCTACTTTTAAACCGAGCAATCACGAGTCACCCCTGAAATCTCTGCCTCTGAATTCATCTTTTCTACTGCCCAAACGACCTAATCCTCCTGATCCTATCAGAAATAACCGTGAAAATCTGCGTACCCCTTCTTCTTTCTTTATCTGGAAAATCTGCATTTTTTCATGAATTTTCTTTTTCTTTTCCTTTTGCTCTGCTTACACTTCTTGAAACCATGAAGCTCAAACATATGTCTTTGTATATGCTTCGTGATCGTTATGGAGTTTTCATTGGTTTATTACAGCTTTGATACAAACTAGTATGTTTATGACTGATATGGAAAAATGCCATCTTGTTCTTCTTGTTCCTCGTTTTCTCTCAGATAACATTAATGGATGTTCTCGGATTCCATTCCCATCCTACTTTTCCTCCTTGTTTTGATAAATTCATGAAAACCCGTATCTTTTTTCCATTCTTTTTCCATACCCATGTTTTTGAATCAGTTCATGCATTTCCTAAAATCAATTCACACATTCAGAAGGAAAATTCCTTTTGATTGTTTGTTTTGATAAAAACTCTCTTTTTTGTTTTTTCTTTCTTTCTTTTTCCTTTCTAAGATTCAATCTTATACCCAATTTTCACATTAAAAAAAAAAAAAAGTGGGGGGCTTTTAATAAGCTCAAAATTAGAACTGAAAAAATGGCGGGTTCATGCTTTCATGCACTTCGTCTTAGAAGGTCGAAGAGCAAGCCTTTGCCAGTTCCTTCCACTTCGAAAACCAAGCTGAATTCTGACATGGACAATTTAGAGAGGAAAAGGTTTGATAGCTTGGAATCTTGGTCTATGATATTGGACTCTGAAAATGTGGAAACTTGGGAACCATCGAAGGAGGATCAGGAGGAGTGGACCGCTGATCTTTCGCAGCTTTTTATCGGCAACAAATTCGCTTCAGGAGCACATAGTAGGATTTACCGTGGAATTTACAAGCAGCGAGCTGTTGCTGTGAAAATGGTAAGGATTCCAAACCAGAATGAGGAGACCAGATCCTTACTTGAACAGCAATTCAAGTCTGAAGTTGCTCTGCTTTCGCGACTCTTTCATCCAAATATAGTGCAGGTAAAGGTTTTTCAGCTCCAATTTGGACTCATAAGGCTTTTTTGTTTACTTTCTATCAAATCACTGGAAAAAGATTGAACAATTTCCTGTACAAAACTTATGGTTGAATTCTTCATGTCTGAATGTGATAACTAGCTTAATCACTGAAATCAAAGAGTTTCATTACAGAGGTCTACGATAGAGGAAAAATTAACTCTCGAGTGTATCTTATAGGCTACGATCACTCACATTGCTTTCATCCTTACATTATTAATGACATGTTAAACATTATCTTGTGGCGAATGTAGTGGTTTTGCTCTTCCTTTTAAACTTGTTTTTACTTTATTGTTGACCAAATGAAACAAATTTGGTATCATAGGCAATTTTGATTAGGGAAAAAAAGTGAAAAAAAATCCAACCTTTTCTCTTCCTAATCTTTAGCGTTAGCTACAAATTTTCTACCATGCTTTGTGTGCATCGACATTGATCCCTCTACTTCTGTTTTATGAATAAGAATTGAATAAGAATTGAAATTTTTTACCTAGTGGTCTTGTTTTATGAATAAGAATTGAATCCTTAAACAAAATGAATTCCAAAACTATAATTTAGAAAACATGTTATTACTAAATGAAAGGTTGTCAAATCCAGGTTCTTACTCTTTTCTGTTTGTTTGTTTGTTTTACAGTTTATCGCAGCTTGTAGAAAGCCTCCTGTCTACTGTATCATCACAGAATACATGTCTCAAGGAACGCTGAGGATGTATCTAAACAAGAAGGAGCCATACTCACTTTCAACAGAAACAATACTCAGGTTAGCTCTTGACATATCCCGAGGAATGGAATACCTTCATTCGCAAGGGGTTATCCACAGGGACCTCAAATCCAATAACTTGCTTCTTAATGATGAAATGAGGGTTAAGGTAGCAGATTTTGGTACGTCGTGTCTTGAAACACAATGCCAGGAGACCAAGGGAAACAAGGGAACTTATCGTTGGATGGCACCGGAGATGATCAAGGAGAAAACTTATACTAGGAAAGTTGATGTTTATAGCTTTGGGATTGTGCTATGGGAGCTCACAACCGCTTTGCTTCCCTTCCAAGGAATGACCCCAGTGCAGGCTGCATTTGCTGTGGCTGAGAAGGTCAGATTGCTATACATTATATAAATCCTTCATTTAGTTTCAAATATATATTATAGTACTTGTTTTCCAAAAACATGTGATCAGAGAAGAAAATTAGGATTTTTTTGTTCCCCTTTTCTTTGTTTCTGCCTTAACATTTATGCATCATGCTCAAAATATATGGGAATCAAACATAATATGAAAACTTGTCAATGTATTTCTCATTTGATGCAGGGGATGGGATATTGCTTTTTCACAAACTATATGGCCCTTGAGTCATTGCTCACTTAGCAGAATTGTTTAGGACGTTGTTTCAGTAGAAGAACTACTCTTTCCATGCTGGTCTAGAATAAGAAATATATATTTTCATAGATGAATATTAATATACAAGTTAGAAGTTACTCTTCAAGGTGACTACAAGTTATGCTTCAATGTAACTGAGGCTGTAAAAGCATGTTCCATTAAAATCCTTTGCAGCAAGTTGTGTATTTCAGTTTGTTCCTAACGCTCCCGAGAGAACTCTGTATTTTGCAAGGCACATTATCATAGTTACTTGTGATTAGAGAAAGAGGGGTAGGGAAATCCATTTGACATGTATTGATTGAATATATAAGATAGCATTTGAAAGATCCAAGTTCCCCAAAAACATACCATAAAGAGCAAGATAACTTGTGAACCAGCAATTATCGAGAATCACATACTTGTTCAAAAACTGACATTAGAGGAAATGAGATAATTGTTCTATTGTGTGTGCATTCTGTTTGAAACACACATGTCCCCGCTCCATTCCTGGGAAACCCTTCAGCAATCTGCTATATCTTAATGCTGTGCTTGTTTCGAATTAGGAAGGGGACAAGGGCAAAACATTATGGGGTAGGACTTGGAAGACATGAAAACAAAATGCATAAGTGGGGTAGTGTACGTGAAAAAGGTATAGATAGGGTGCAATGTGATAATATGTTTTGAGTACAATTGCCCCCATTCCTAGTGATAGTACATTTATTATACATAGAAGTCAAAAAATGCATTTATCAGCTTACAAGTTGGGCAAAAAGTGAAAGCAACTTGGCATCTATCTTGTTTTGTTGTGATCCATTTTCGTGTGGCAGAACGAGCGGCCTCCAGTGCCAGCTAGTTGCCAGCCTGCACTCGCACACTTGATGAAGAGATGCTGGGCAGCAAACCCCTCGAAGCGGCCTGATTTCAGCGACATTGTGTCCACTTTGGAGAAGTATGATGAGTGTGTGAAGGAGGGTCTTCCTCTTCCTCACCACTCAGGGCTGGTCAGCCGGAATGTTATTCAACGCTTGAAAGGCTGTGTATCTATGAGCTCCTCCATACTTGTACATGCCTGACACAATAAAAGGTATCGAATATTGTTGTTGTTGTTGTTGTCACTATTATTATTCTTGGTAGTGGAATTTCCATAAACGTTATGTTAACTAAATGATTAACTAGTTTCACTGTAATTTGTACATGCTTCAAGTTCTTTTCAAACTATTTGATATTACTGTATGTAAAGGATCATAAGGCTGGCCTTCTTCTGCTGGTAGCGTATCAGTTTGCTCCGTATGGAGGAATTGGGCCAATGCCAAAATTCCAATACGCCAAATATGTCTATTTAAAGATATACAAATAGAAATTTTAACTTTTGAAAAAGGAGTAAAAATATGCTTCAGTGGTAAAAATTTGTTTTACCTCCTTCCTGTTATGTTGTCGATAGCTGTTTAAGCTTGCTTAGTGATATACAGTATAGACCTTATAGTTGCACAATGTTTTTATTGTTTCTTTTTATATTTTTTTTCTGTTCTTCTTTTCAGATTCAAGGTGTACTCTTCTGTTTACTTTTTCAAATTAAATGTGCAATATCGACTGCTTGATCTTCATATGTTTGATTGGGATTTTATCTCCTTACAACAAAACTCATACATGGCAAATGTTTGGGCTCTTCACAAAATCTATTGTCTTACCGGATTGGATTGGGGCATAAGATTGGATTGATGGATAATTTCTGTTAAATGGATAAGACCCCCATAACAGGCCCTACCCACTACTGAAGTAGCAATTCTCCTACTTATGATCTCTCCACAAAGCACAATTATGGTTTTTTAATCATTGGCGAGACAGGTAACAAATAATTCTGTGAGTATTGCTATGTGTCATTAATAATGATCATGGAATTGCAATTGACTAAAATCCTACATAGAAAAACGAACTCGTCAAATTAGTATGTTAAGTGGGGCCATTTGTGATGGAACTCAGTAGTGACAAACAAAATATTTTTCTTTCATTAAATGACATTGCCATTATTACTCAACCTCAATCAATGATGATAGCTTCCAGGGACCACCATGATGGTTTTTGTATTCCGAGTAGTGCCCATTTGATCAATTTTCCTGGGGATTACAAATTTCAGAGTAAGAATTGGGAGGATCTTGCCTAAAGGTCACTATATTCTCATTATTTCCTTAATGATGAATTTTAAAACATATAGTGTACTTCTTTTTAGTGTCTCAGACTCAAAAAGTTTCTAAATTCAGTCCTTTGCTCTCAATTTGTCAAGAATCTAAATGTGAATGGACTGAGACAGATATACGGTAAGATTTTGAATATCCAAATGCTGCCTGAAACTAGCAGAAAAAAACAAAAATGCCCACTTGTAGGGTACCAAAAAAAAAATAAAAATAAAAATAAAAAATGCCCTTCCTCTTCAAAATACATAATTTTGCCTATTATTAATTTATTCAATCCAGTGAATATCCATTATGCTCTTAATTAAATTTAAAAACATTCAATGAAAACCAAAAATTTTGCCCTCCATTGAATATCACGGGCTGTCCTTCGACTGCAGTGACAAAGAGAAAGCCACGGAAAAAGTTGAGTGAAATTGCCTTATATTGGTACAATGGAAACTTGGAAAGCCATGGAAAAAATATTTTGTCATTGGTATCTAAGTTCAAAAAACACCCTTCCATCAAAAAAAAAGTTCAAAGATACCCATGTAATACAGAAGTGAATACTAGACGAAATCAATGGTGGGTTGTGGAGGATTAAAACCCAAAAACACGTATTGTGACTTTGTGGCCAACCAAAAACCAAATTGGGTTGGCACAGTACGGCAAAGAAAAAAAGTGTGGAATGGGAGATTGAAGAAGAAGAAAAATGCCCACCTCTTTTATTTTCAATAATTTTGCGCACATTTTACATTTTTTATTCTACAAATTATACATAATATCTTCACTGTATCATCTAAATAAATCCATAAAAATGGATATGATTTGCAGCCTTCGTTATCTTCAATGATCCACGTTTGTAACTTGTAGCTTTACAAATTTCTTTTATTTTGATAAAAGATACTTCCTTTGATATGGGTGGAGATAATCTTTATTTTTATTTATAAATGGTTAAAAAAATATAATAAAAAAAAGGAAAATATGAAAATAAGAAAAAAAAAAAAGGAAAATCAGATAAAAACTATATCGGGATGAGGTTGAATATGACACACTTCATCGTGGTTAAAGAGAAGGCCCCTACCATGAGATGAGGTGTGTAATTGGGATGGATTATGGACAAAATCAAATAAAACTACTTTTGTTTCCATTAACAAGGGAGGGAATCGAGTATGAACCCTCCCTATGTAAAGGTTCCCTCACCCCGCCCTTTTCCTAACTGGGAACGAAGACAAAATAGTATCACTTAATTTTGTCTACGTCCGTCCCTGATTACACATTCCGTCCCAAATTACACACCCCGTTCATAGGAGGGGCCCATCTCAATTGTCTTACAAAATATATATATTTTTTTCTTATATCTCTTTGCTTCTTCATTTTCATTTTTTCTTTTTTCTTTTTTTTTTATATTTTCCTTTCACTATTTACAAATAAAAATGAAAATTATTATTAAAGTAAAAAAAAAAATCTAATAATATTGTTCACTAAATAACCGTACTTAATTAATAAATTCATAAATTTTAAAACTTATCAATTTTCAAATAAAAAATTCCTTTAATAAATATCAAAATATATATATATATATTATAGAAAAACACCTTACATATTATTATTCAGAAATTATAATAAAGCTATAAGTGTTGATTATGTCGGTTATATTATTAAATGTTTTGATAAAGTTCGATAATAATTGTGATCTAAATCAATTTTTTATGAAATTTATTTAAATAATATAATGAGAATATTTTGAATAATTTATTGGATAAAATAAGTAAAAGGTTGACAGAATTATTGAAAATAAAATATATTAATATATTTTTTAAAAATTTTTATTGAAGGTGGATATTTTTATGTTTTCCTTAAAAAGGCAACCAAAAAAAAAAAAAAACGTGGTGCAAGACTGGGTCAAACGCGTAAGATTGATGCTCTAGTTGGGTAATAGTTTCTAGTCCATATCACATTCATAACGTGAGCTTATACAAAAAAGTCGGAGGAAAGAGCTCCCAAGTGGATCGAGCTTGTACTTGTAGATGAAATTAGAGTCCTTGTTTTCAAGACTTTGATGATCAAAACGGTGAGAGATTTTGAACCTTGACCCATTCTTACCACTAAAATTACTGATGGGTTTTTGGCCATTCTGTTAATGTTTTGCCAGAGTCAAAACTCAAACTGCAAATATATTTGCTGATTTTTCTGCTTCATTTTTATATTACTATTTCTGTCAAAGTCAAGTTTTTAGTTTTTGGATTAAATTTTCATGAATGAAATATTAATATTATTATATGGCCACACAAAAATGCTTGAGAAGTGAGCTAACTTACTTTCTCAAATTACAAATTGAATGATGTTGGTATATTGTCAATTATATGGTGGGCTATGCTCAATCCCATTGCCTTGGAGTCTAATTTGTTTGAAAACAAACACTAAAGTTTTATATTCAAAATTACTATTCCAAATAAAATAGGAATAACTTTTCATAAAAATAAAAAAAGAAAAAAAGGATTAATTATTCCTATTTATATATTTCGTAAAAATATTAGATAAGGAATTGTGTTTAATCTTTTTAAAATATTTTTTATTATAAAAATTTTCAAATTTGATAAAAATTATTTTTATATTTACTTATGCATTTTTACTATATGATAATCCATCTAAATCTGAAATTTATCAAAATAAAATAGGTATATTTTTTAAGTTTATCTAAATAAAAATATAAAAATAACAATGGTGAGATTTTTTAAAAAAATAGTCATTTTTTCAAATGAAAGCTTATATATTCTTATATAATAATTATTTCTAAATTTAAAAACTACCAAATGTACTAAAAACTAAACCTATAACATAGTTATTTTATTCCTGTCTTTATTCTAAAAATCAAATGGAATCTACGACATGTTTGAATAATGATAAAATTAGTAGAAATCTAATTCTCTTGATAAAATAATATATTTTTTTTAATATTTATTGTGAAGTGAAAAAGTGTGGGTACAAGGAATTAGATTCCTATCAATATGGAAAATATGTGAAAAACTTATTCTTACTTATAAATGTATCATTTTGAAAATTTCAGAAAAAATAGTTTTAATTTTTTTTAAAAAAATACATATTTACCTTTAATTTAGTATATAATATTAAATTTAATTACTTACAAGTCTCAATTTTCCTATTACTCATCAATTATGCCGAAAGAAAAATTAATTTTTAGAAAACTAAATCCTAAAACACTAAATTTCAAAAATCAAATTTCCTTTCAACTTTGAAACTTCCCAAACAGACCTTAAGTTTTTATTGTTCTTATAAAAAAATTTTTTCACCCTCTATAACCATATATGATAACACATAATAGTTTATTTAATGAGCTAATAAATGTTTACTGTTTATTATTCACCACTATATCAGTGACAAAAAAAATAATAAAAAATCAACAACAACAAAAAACCATTACTTTGTCCGTTCTTGATCAAATAACATTTTTATATATAATTTTTATTTATTTATTGTCGTTGGTCACCATAATAATCATCCTAAGGGAAGATACATAATGTTCATGTACATAACAATTTAATTGCAAAATAATAATAATAATAATAATTGACTATAAAACTTTACTTTTTTATATTGATTCCTTTAAATATTCACTTATTCATATTTAAATTATATAAATGATAATTATTAATATCCTAATATATCTTATTTGGTAAATAAATTAAATAAATATTTTAATACTTCGGGCATGTAGCATTACCAATAAATTAAACGTAATCAATTATCAATTGCTACGTTAACCATGGATTCAACATGAGATGATCAGTAGATGCCTTCAACATCCAAAAATGGGAAATTATATACATTGAAAGAGTGTTTTTGTTATCTGAGAGAGAGAGAGAGAGAGAGAGAGAGAGAGAGAGAGAGAGAGTTTTTGTTGTTAAAAAATACAATATACCGTATAATATTTCTCCAAAAAAACAAAAATAACGTAACCAAAAAAAAAAAAAAAAAAAAAAGAAAGGAAGAAGAACAACCATACAAGTTGTACGGACATATTTTTATCACATGCAAAGTCCATTTTTTAGTATAAAATAATGGAAAAGTGAAAACGTATAGTCATCTATTTTGGGGTGATAATGCCTCCAGTCAACCATTAAGTTCCGCATAAATCATATCACGATGAACAATTTTAAAAAAGTTGGTCACAAAGGCTAAACGCCGACTAGATATATCACCCTCATCAAGTCCATATAAAATAGTCGGAAAGGAAAGCTGAGGTGCCACACAAGATAACCATAGAAAAGGGATACAAAATTGATTAAATCTAATTGAAGTGCCAAAATACCAACCAAAACCTGTCCATCAAATAAGTCTCATTGGACTTTCTAAATTTTGATCGAGCATATCAATTGATCAAAAAGTTTGACTGACTGTTTCTTACTTATTGTGTATACCATTTGAGATGAATTCTGATCCAATCTATAAATTTAAGTAGTCTAAATGGACACAAATTCCATTTGAACATACACAACTTAAAATGGTTTGATTGACCTATTTCACTCAATCATATTTGCCACTTGGATAATTATGGTTTCACAAGACTGTTACATTCACAAATGCTATGAAATATTTAGTTTTTATTTTTTTTTTATTTTTAAGTTTAACTATTTAGTAGTGGATAATTTAAGTATTCTATTTTTTTGGTTACTCATGCTATTCATTAGGCCATCAAAGCTACTTATTTGATAATAGATGCTCATGCCTAGGTTTAGAAATAGATTGGTGTAATTTTCTATATTTAAGAGAGCTAAGTGAATGTAAAATGTGGACATTATTCTAATATAAAAGTATGGATTATTAATTTGATCTTTGAGATGTTGGATTTCCTCCATAAATCTATTGGGAGGTTGGATTCCTTTGAAGAATCTAATTCCATCTTCTATCTTCTTTTTGTATTGTTATGTTTCTTTAATTTACAAACATATGAGTTTGTAACATTTGATATCAAAGCCGTTTATGGAATCCATAGCTAACAACAAATATCACATTTTTGTTTCGACACCATTTGACAAATAGACTCATGAAATTTTACAACTTATACAATGGATTAAGATGTGTTATATATATCAAATACTGATAGTAGAGTGAAGCCGTCAAAAAAAGAAAAAAAGAAAAAAAAAAGGGACTAACACTAGATCAATGCCAATATTGTTGATTGATGTGGATGTTGATTTTTAAAGCAGAGTAGAATGTTACAATTATAAATGTTATAATTATTTAGTTTTTTAATTTTATATTATTTAGTTTAATTATTTAGTAGCATATATTTTAATTGTCTTATTTAGGCCACTAAAACAACTTATTTTATAATGGTGTTTGTGCTTAGTTTTTAGAAATATGTTGGTATAATTTTCTCTGTTTGAGGGGCTAAACGAATATAAAATATCGATATTATTTTAGTATAAAAATATAGATAATTAATTTGATGTTTGAAAAGTTAGGTTTCTCACAACACCTATTAAGAAGTTAAATTCCCTCGAAAAATCTAATTTTATCTTTTATCTTTTTTTTTTTAATAATTTCTCAATTAACAAACATTATGGCATGTCAAAAAGACCTTCCGACACATGGCATGTCACAATTTCCTCAATGTGAAAATCCGATAACTAAAAAGAGAAGCTCTCATTTTAAGGTATGCATGTATCCTCAAACGATCATTTTATCCACTTATTTTCAAAAAATATTTATTATCTGACTTAAACATTAGAGTGCAACAGTCTGGTACCACTTTGGTGTGCTATTGACTCCTACCTTGTTTTCTTTCATGTTTTCAGGTAATTCCCACCAAAGAATTCGTCGGGAAGTCCAGAATTTCTACTCTGATTGTTTGTATCCAAACAAAAGTGAGAAATAGTTTTCCTTTATTATTATTATTATTTTTGTGGTTGGTGAATGCGGTTGATCTCATAAAGATTCTAAGAATCTATTTTGCTTTTCCATTTTTACAAGTTAGATGCCATGATTGACACTAAAACCCTAAATTAGTGTTTTTGCTCAGCCTTTATTGTGACAATGATGAGATTAATTACCCACCTGGGAACATCGATTGGATTTAATTATTAATCAAGACTACCACCAATTAAGCACGGGAATCCCGCATATCAAAATATAAGAAAATGACAGCTGTACGGTGATTAGCCACCTAGATGCTGATTGTGCTGACTATGTGGTAAGCTATTATGGTAGAATATGTGCTTAGGGTCACCCAGACTGGAGCCAATTGTCTCCTCCTTCTGTACTTACTGGCTCAACATAAAGCAACTAGATTCGCATTCCTATGATATCCCCATTTGCTTTAAATCAATTTTTAATCATAAAACAAGGGTGAAAAATAAATGGGTTCAAAATTTTATATGTATAAGATGCAGTCCTCCTGTTTACATCTAAATTACCAAAATACCCTTTAAGTTAAAGTAACCGAATTTTCCATTTTGCTTGGTGTCCCAATAGAAACGCATGCATGCCATTAGTGGTTGTAGAAGATAAAGTAAAAAGGGACAACAAATTCAGCTCACAATCTTTTACTTATTTATTATTTTTTGTTTTTTTAACTTTGCTGAGGGTCTCTTTCAAGACCAAGTGCTTATTGAGTAGAGCATGCAGAGTATAAGCTTCCAAGTGTTTGATTGTGGGTTTATCATATTTCTTAAACTAGTAAAAAGTTTTTGGTTTAGACAAAGATATTTTTTTCTTTTTTTTAACATGAGAAGGTCCACCTTGCATATGTTCCAAGTTATTTATTTCTTTTCAAATTCAAAGTTGGATTCAATGACATCACATGCATGCATGGTTTTGGAGACCAAACTGTTATTCCTACCACATCTCTATTTAAAAATAGACCAAGTTGTATTTATATTTATTTATTTAACTAAGCTATTTGATATTTTGTTGAAACCATTAACTATGTTCCTACCACATCTATATTTAAAAATAGACCAATTTATATTTATATTTATTTATTTAACTAAGCTATTTGATATTTTGTTGGAACCATAAACTATGTTTTCATTTAAAGATTTTTGGATAACTTAGATGCTTTTTCACACTTTGGTAGGTAATTGATTGTGCTATCTAAGACTCAGATTTTCAGTATTCTTAGTGAAGAAAAATAAAAATTACTCACCATTTGTTGTTAACTAATAATTAAAAGAGAATTTTAACTATTTTTTCATTTTATTAGGTAAGCTTTAATTTTTACCTACCTTTTTCTTATTATTTTTCAGTTATTGATAAAAATTGTTGTTCCAATTGAAAGGTTACCAATATTTGTATATATATATTTTTTTTGGGTAAATATTACCAATATTTCTGCAAGCAATGGTCAGAAAAAGGTGATTGATTGAGCTTGATGGAGTCAACTTCATAGATTGCCATTAATACCAATCAAAATGAGCGAGATATTTTTTGTACATTAGAAAAAAAATTTATATTTTATATTTTATATTTATTTTTTTTTAAAAGATGAAATCCATCTCTCTCAATAATAACAATACCACCATATTGACGATAAGAAAATATTAATTGGGTTTATCTTTTGAATTGTTGGGAATATTGATATGTTGATTGATTAACTCAAATTCATTCATCCTATTGATATATGGGATGTTTTTTTGGTTGGAAAATGAATAGGGGTAAATTGGTCCATAAGAGTAAAATATAAAAGGATTGGCAAAAACATAATAATAAAAATAAAAAATAATAATAATATATAAAAGAATAAAAACCCTTGCCCTTGGGGAACTACGAAAAGAAGTTTGGACTGGGGCTCTTAGTGGGACTTTTTTGGGGCCTCCCTTTGCTTTAGTCGAAGCCTTTGCTTTTGCCGACCTCGTCAATTGTGACACCTAACCCATCCAATCCCATCCAAATTTTTTTTTTATTACTGTAATACCCCCAATTATTTTTTTCTGCTTTGCCAAATTATGCCCTCTCTCTTTATAATACCATCCTAAAG
This sequence comes from Ziziphus jujuba, assembly GCF_031755915.1. Classification (NCBI taxonomy): domain Eukaryota; kingdom Viridiplantae; phylum Streptophyta; class Magnoliopsida; order Rosales; family Rhamnaceae; genus Ziziphus; species Ziziphus jujuba. The sequence continues at coordinate 8,517,300 of NC_083379.1, forward strand.
TACCGTATAGAACCTTTCCCGGAAATGGAAATGGGTTTTGGCACTAGATGATCTAAGCTTCGACAACATACAAGGGCAGTTACGGTATTTCACTTTGCCATGCATGTTTGGGCATTTCCCAGCATCATTGCAAATGGAATCGTATGGGACCGGCTTTCACAACATGCCATTTTGTCCATCCATGCATCATCATGCATGGTCATGGAGACGCACCAATTAACCCCATCCTTTGAAGTATAAAAAAACGAAATATAAAAAACATAGCACGTTCCGGATAAAATTTATTCAGGATTCTTTGCATTACCAAACATGCCTCAGCATCTCCCAACCAAGATTAAAACAATCACATACTACAAAATCTACATTGTACGCTTTTTTTTGGGGCTGTTGAGGGCTTTTCCTTTTAATTTTGTTTTCTGTTATTTAATTTTGGTTTTAAGTTCGGGACCTAATTTTGACACCCCAAAAACCATCGCAAAAAAAAAAAATTTTGACACCTAAATCCTTTTTTACCATTGTGTACATTCCATCTGATTTAACTTACAAAACCCTTTTTTACCATTATGCACATTCCATCTGATTTTATTTATACCACTAAAAGTTAGAATACCTAATGAAAAATGAGAGCATATGTATTTCAAACCCAACCCAAATTTCCCAAACCATTAAAAAGAGAAAAAGCACAATAATTACAATAACAACAAAATAATTTCTGCCTTCATGATTTTACATAGAAAGGCAGCTCAACTTCCTTTCTTTCGAATAACTAATGGTCAAATCTTGGATATGTACAGTATACACATTGTTTATAATATAACATAAAAATATTGATGCAAGTAGCCAAATTTACTCTGCAAGCATTAAATTTACTTGTTGATGATTCAAAATTAAACTTACCCAATTTTTACATACTCCAAAGGGGTAATTTACAAGGGGATTCAAAGCTCAAGAAGAACCAGAACAAGACCTAATTAAAACCCACCTCTTAATTTGATAATTTTTTTTAAAAAAAAAAAAAGTGGAAAAAAAAAACTTTTTCAGAGAAAAATTTATTCGTTCCAAACACCCCAAATCCTCTCCCCAATAAAGCTTACAAACCTTCTTACAGAGCCTTTCTCAGCTTCTTCATCACCTACACCATCACCTCCACCACTGCTAGTCTCTTCAACCACCGATTCCGATTCAACCAACTCGTCCTTCCCCGAACTCAGCTCCGACCGCTTCAACTCGCCCGACCCATTATTACCACCACCACCACCACCACCACCACCTCCTCTCTTCCTTCTCTCTTTCCTATTATTATTATTCTTCGCTCCTTTGCTCTGTGCCAGCAAACCATCCTCGAAAGCATCGATAATTTCATGGATCAGTTGGCGATTCGGCGACGAGTCCCATCTGACCCAGAAACTCGTATAACACCTGAAGCAGTTGCAGTTAAACTGAGGCGGATGGTCGCCACCACCACCAGAAGAAGAAGAAGAAGTAGCTCCGGCGACCCCTCCTTTTCCGCAGCTTCTTTGGGTGGTTCTCCGTTGGCCGGAGGACGATGAGTTGACGCCCGCGCTGTTAGAGCAAGAGATGAGATAGGCCAAGACTTCTCTATCCTCCGGTGAGAGAGCCACCGTGAGGGTGAGTATGGCAGCGGGAAGAAAGGACAGGTGGTCGGATATGATTGGCGGTGACGGATGAACCGTGCCTTTGCGGTAGAGCTTCTTCATTGGAGGGTTTTGAAAACAGAGAAAACAAACAGAGAAAAAAGAAGAGAGAGAAAAAATAAACAGAGAGAAGGGCTTATACTATTAGCTCATATAATAGAGACTCAAGCGCTTGGACTAGGAGGGATTGCTAAGGTTATGTTATTCTTTTGAGAGTTTTAGAGAGAGAAAGTGAGTGAGAGAGAGAGAGAGAGAGAAGGCATTGGAGTTGGTGATGGATGTTGTGGTCTTCCATTTGGGAAATGTTCACATGCTACGCGGGAACATCTCTCGCAAATGGTAGTCTCAGAGTGAGTGAACGAGATTCGCTTTTTATACAATTTGATCAAAACTGAGCATTGATATTTGATTTAATGTGGGACCACCTTTCATGATCAGTCTCTGTCTCTGTCTCTCTCTAACTCTTTACGTCAAATAATCAATTAGGGTTGGTGGGATTGGTCGGGTTTTTCTACTTTAAATAATATTTGGCATTGTTTGGAGTGGTAGTACATCGCCATGGTTGATCCTGGACTTGTTTTAGTACCAAGCGCAATCTTGGTTCCAAGAGTTTATTTTATTTATTTATTCCCCAACTTGGCCACAATTAAGCTCCAGGAGCTAATCTTAAAGGACATAATTTGTTTATTTAAATATGGACATAAACGTCAAGCAAAAAATATTTATATGGATATAAATGCCAGTTCCTAACAAGTAACTACTCGGAGATATTATTTTACATTTTAGAAAGTGTTGCCGTTTTGATGCGGTCAAAACAAAGCTGCTGTCAGTTGCCTATCAACATTTTCTTTCCTTTTTCACGTCTAATTGCGTGTTTTATGTGCATAATTTTCATTGACTTGGGAGTTCACATCCACAGTGATGGGAGTCTCTTCGTTTAGACACTGATCTGTTTGGATAGGCTTTCTTTTTGTTTTTTTCTACCTTTTTATTTTTATTTTTTATTTTGGACTGAGAATAATAATAATAATAATAATAAATAAACTACAAACAAAGCTGGAAAAAAAAAGCCGCCTCACCAAGACTGCCAGATTTCAAAGAGCAATAGAAAGTTTAAGATGGTGGAGAATTCTTATCTTCCTTCTCACCCAAGACCATAGCACAGCAAATTGTTAGGAGAGGATGGGAATTGGTCATAGTATAGGACCAATCCTAATGCAGTTGCTGGAGGAAAATAGCATGTAAACAACCATCTTTGTAAACCACAAAGAATTGTATTTCTCTAATAGATAATACAGCAACTGTTAAAGAGTTGAAGAAGGCAAACTGCAGAGTGACAATTGCACCTCTCTGCTATCTAAGAGCGTACCAAATATTTAGACAATGTATTTATAACCCATGATTTTTTGTTTTGTTTTACCTGATTATGCAAATATAATTCAAGCCAAAAGGAAAATAGAGATAGATAAGCAACATAATTGGGAACTTTGACTTTCCTCATTTATAATGATCAAGTACCAACAACTTATGACTCATAAATGACATATTAATCACCACCAAACCTCTACGAAGAACTTTGGAGACGGGCTTTGATCCATGATTCCAGGTAACGGAGCTCCTCATTGTTTATTGAATGTTCAAGTTTGGGATAAGCCTGTGAATTAAGAACGACTTGAGTACTATTTTCGGGAGTAACATACCAATCCAACTGAGCAACTGTGGAATTACTTGCATATGTTACCTTAAATTCACAGGTTACACCAACTTGTTCAACAAAAGGAGGACCAGCTTGTCCCGCTTCAAATAGTACTGTTCTGTCGGCCATTCCATGAGACCACAGAATAGGTGTCTGCACAAAGGTCAGGTCAGTCAGGTTCAGATAGTTGAAATATGCTAAAACTTCATAAAAAGCAAAGGTCATCAATGCCTAAGCGCATCTAAAATAGACATGAGATATATTTGACTTGCATGACACTACTGAATCTTTTTAATTTTAGATGCATGAAATGCAAGAAAGAACAGAAGTGCCAGATTCTAAGAATTTAACAATATAAACTAAAAGGCTAAATTATATGATGCACCTTTTCTATGACTCATTTGATCTTAACCATCCTGTAATTTGAAGAATATTACACTCACCCTTGAGTGTAATATATCATGTCATAGAATAAACATTAAGTTAAATGAAATATTTACTTTACTTTTCTTATATGTGAGCACTTGTCATAGAATAAACATTATCAGGGAAAGCAAATCCTTCAAAGTTCAAACCATAAGTGGGAAGTGAAATGGGCCTTATTACAGGGTGTAAAAAACAATTCATTAACAGTACCTCTTTGCCTCTGGGGGGAATTGTTCTGTCCTTGATTTATCAAAAGGAACCCATCTGCTAAACATTGCACCTCCTCCTAGAGTTTGCCTTCTAGGTATTTAATACTATAAACTAAAAAGGCTAAATGATATGATGCACCCTGTTCTATGACTCATTTCATCTTACCCATCCCATAATTTGGAGAATATTGCACTCACCCTTGAGATTTATTCATTACATTTTACCATCAAGTTAGATGAAATATTTACTTTTCTTATACGAGCACTTCCATGGCATGGTCCCATTAATTAAAACCATGATGTCATAGAATAAACATTAGCAGGGCAAGCAACTCCTTCATACCACGAGCAGGAATGTAAAATGGCCTTGTTGCAAGGTGTAAAAAACAATTCGCTACTTCATCCCAAGGTTAAAAATGAAGCAGATAAATAAAAAATAAAAAATAAAATTGTAAACTCTAGCTGAAAGACATCAGATATATTGTGAAGGGTACCCTCTTTGCCTCTGGAGGGAATTGTTCTGTCCTTGATGCATTAAAAGGAACCCATCCGCTAAACACTGCACCTCCTCCTAGAGTTTTGGGGTATAAAAGAACACTTGCCAATGTTAATGCACCTGGGAAAACATTTAAAATTCACATGTTACAGACAGCAATGCCAACCAAGTGTTCAAACCACAGAGAGAGAGAGAGAGAGACCTCCTTGACTAAATCCACACACAAATACATTATTAGGATTGGTGCCAGCAGCTATCTCCTTGTCGATCATCTTATGCACGTTCTGAACTGCTTTAAGCAGGCTCCTTTCATCTTTTGGAGAATCCTGGAATGCATTATCAACTTAATCGAAAAAGAAATGTACAAGAATTCAAAATATACTGGCTGCCTAAAAGTCCAATTTTCAATTAACGAAGAATCTAAACAGACAAACAATAGAGCTACTCTTGTCACAAGACGTTCATTTCTACCCTTAAATGACATGACAATGACATTATATTTTCACATTATCTCCAAAAAAGACAAAATGATCAAAGGGTGAACCTTGCTAAGGAGACAGATATATAATGACCATATGCATTGGTCTGGTATATATAAACTTCACTGAACAGATAACTTTCATGCTGCAAAGTGTAGAAGAAGTGAAAGGCTATTAGATAAATCACGATATTCGGTTGAACAACTGTCATTTTAATGACCCTAAGACAACAAAGTTGCTGTCTCAAATGTTTCTCTAATATGCTGTCATTTTTATGACCCTGAGACGACAAAGGTACTTTCTCAAATGTTTCTCTAATATATTTGTTGATAGCATATAGGAATAATCGAATAACAAAGACACTTAAAGGTTGTTCCAACAGATACTAAATTCTTATCAACAGCTAACTTAGTAAGCCACTTAATCCATTCAAATAAGAATGCCTAAATGTCAAGACCAATCCACTTAAATACTTGGAGAAAAAAGGGGGAAGAACGTATAAAAAAAATTTCAAGACCACTCCACTTACATTACATTTGATTCACAATGAGAATTCAGAACAGATATGTTAAAAGATGTAGAAGAAGTGTAACTTACAGCTGTCACAGGAATCTCATGGATGTCAAACCATGAAGGCATTACCGCACCATCTAAAAAAAACAGCAATCAGTATATTGCATGAAAGTAGATGAGGCAAAATTCTTCTAAATATCTAGGGAAAGAAATTCTCAAAATATCAGATCTTTTCAATTTATGTCATTTTACCAAGTTATAATTGCAGAATTATATTAGTAAATGATTTATGAGCATATTTGTAGTCTGAGGGTATTAAACAAGGAAAGCTTAAGCGAAAATATTTTTTCCTTACATGTTAACTGTTCTTTTCTTTACCAACTTCGTGCTATGCTCTTTTAACTATCTTTCAAATTACAATTCAAATTTTGGACTACAGAACGATTACTCGGTTCTTAAAAGACTTAACACGATTAAGCTAAACTGTGTTTTCAATAAAGCCACCATTTTGTCAACTACAAACAGCTTGGTTCTCTCTAAATGTGATCAAGCTAAACTGCGTTTTTCAATAAAGCCACCATTTTGTCAACCACAAACAGCTTGGTTCTCTAATATCATCATCCTCTTTATAACCCAATTGATATTTCCAACAATGAATGAGGACCAAATTTACCTTGTAAACAGAAGTATAGCCCAAAAGTACTTTTCAATTAAGCAAAAAGATCAAAATTAAAACATAAATTATGCAAAGAAAATAAATTTTACTCTCAACCCATGCCAGAAAATTCACAAGACTTTACAAATCATACATTTAGATGTAATGCAATAGAAATAATCAAAGTGAAGTCACGCACAGAATTTATCCATAAAACGAAAAAAATAAAATCTGTATTAGTTCTCACCAAACAAAAAAAAGACCACATGAGTAATCGCATTGCAATTATCAAAAACCAAAGAACTTAAGAGAATGGAACATATATAGGAAGCAAAAACCATAAAATACGAAACGGAATACATTATGTAAACATTCAGAAATGGTGCGAGTAAAAACGTACAGTTGCAGGTGACTGGGTTGGAAGGAGCAGAAGGGAAGGACCAGATTGTGTTCCTGAACTCCGGTGAGGTGAAGAGGTTCTTGATGGGCTCGTTGGCCGGACCCGAGTCGCCCAACCCGTGAAGCCACAGAATAAAGCTCCGAGCCATGGAGTCTGGTTCTCCTGAAGTAGAAGATTGGTTCCGATGGGAAAGTAGTATGAACAAGATGGTGCCACTTAGGGTGACTGCAAGTAGAGCAATTGGCTTTACAAATACCATAAGCTTCATGCCCGAGTACCCATGGCAGCTCAGACTAGGCTCTCGCAGAAAATTGGGGCAAACAGATGCGAAATTACCTGAACTACCCTTCTGCTGGGGAACACTTCGTTTAAACACCATTAACTCTGCATTAATTTCAATTTAATCCTTAAGAGTTTTCAAAATTACAAAATATAGATAAAATTATTTTTAAAAATATAAATAAAATAATAAAAAAGAAAGAAATGTAAAAAAAGTTAAATAATATTTTTGAAATGTCAAAAGACTAAATTAAAATTAATATAAATTTAACAAAGTTTAAATAAAATATTTGTTTCAATGACCACGAGAAAAAAAAATCCAATTTGTATGTTTCTTTTTTTTTTTTTTGATGGAATTATATTATATTTTACGTAGAATTTGGAACTACAATTTTCCTTCAAAAACTACAAATCCAATTTGTTTTTTTTTTTCCCCAGAATTTACAGTTTGCATTTTTGTTTAAAGTTTGGAGTTGATCAGAAAAAAAGAAAGAAAAAAAATTTATATTATAAAAAGTTATTTAAAAAAAAAAAAGGAAATCGAAAGTGAAATGAATTTCTTTTGTGAAATATTTTTATTTCTTAAATTATTTTCTTTCTCTAATTTATTTTAAATTCCAAACATTTATATCGTGAATATTTGATGTTTAAATTAGAAACAAAAACCATTTCAACCTAATTGATATCAAATTTGGAAAATTCATAACTCATTTCAATCAGAAATAATATATATTGACCCCCAAAAAAAAAAAAAAATTAACATTCAATTTAAAGTGCTCCTTCCATTAGCCGACACGGTATTCATTTCATAAAGTCCATCTTAAAACATGAGGTTACATTATATCATATAATTTCGATGGAATCTGAAATAAAATATTTAGTTATATGGATAGTTTTTGTTAAGGAAAAATATATATGATGGAATGCACGTGAAAAGTTATTCTCTCTAAACTCACAAAACAGGCGATCTATAATTTCAATTTTATAGTAATTATACCATTTAAACACAAAGTTACTATTTTTTTTTTTTTTCGAATTCTCAATTCTATATTCTATCTCTATTAAAGGGGAAAAAAAAAATTCTATATTCTACCACATAGTTTAACTAAATAAACATGGTTGACAATTGGAGAAATGATTTTTAGAAAATTAATTCCACCAAAAGAAATCAAGCTGATAATGCGGGGTCGTGGGATATAATTAACAATGTTCCTTTTTTTGTTTTTTTTTTTTTTATTCAATAGTTTATCATCCTTATTATACATGTACTTAAAAATTTCCAAACAAATTTTTGTCCATCAAGTAAGAATTGCCAAACTAAGATCTTCTTTATCAAATATACATAATTCTCATTTCTCTGGTCTTCCCAACAAACCGGACTCTCTGAAGACTAAGCAACACCACAAATCAATATTTATATCCTAAAAATAAACAAAACCAAAACTAATATAAAAACCAGAGCTTTCATTTCCATCAAACTCATCACTCACCCCCTCCCTGGAGTATTCAATACTACGAATAAACCCCAAAACAGTTTTTTTTTTTATCCCCCTTTTAAATCAAGAAAAAGAGTATGGCGAGCTCAAAGACTGCTTTTTGCATAGTTGCACTGTTGGTTTGCTCCTTCTTTGCTGGAGGGGGGAATTGCACAAAAATAAGCTATGGTGCTATCCAACATGGCGATACACCCCGTTGCTCCCAACCGGGTAATCATGGCTGTCTTCCTCCGCAGTCTCACAGTTATGATAGAGGCTGCGAGAAAGAAGAAGGGTGCAGGGGTGGTGCTCGTAAATTATAAGAATTTCATTAATATTAATAATATGGTGAAAGCATATATCAAGATTACCAAGATTTTTATTTTTATTTTTATTTTTTTTATGAATAAAAAAGGTTGGAAGAGTAGAGGTTACTTGCATTCCTAACCTGTATATCTTCTCTATTGCCCCACAAATATGATTGAATCTCTAATTTTTTTTAGAATCCAAGTTGCTTTACTAACTCAGTAGAGCAATAAAACCTCAAAAGAGACTTAGAATGTACGAGATTTATTTATTTTTTTATTTTTTGTCTTGTCTTGCTTCTTTTTTTTTTTTTATCTATGTCTTATTCTATATTATACTTAATAAAATTCTTGGATTCTTTTTGGAATTAATTTTCAAATGTATGCATGTATTCTATAAGTCTCTTATGTGTATATTTGGGATTGCTTTTAGATCCTTAAAATAGATTATAGAAGAATTTTTTGGGAAAAAAAATTATTTGGTAAATTTATAAATTTTAGAATTAATTGTATTTTAATATCCTATATTTTAGCAGGATTACATATTAAACTTACAATTTATAATTTACGTTAATTAAGTCCTCAATTTCTAAATTGGCTAGCAGAAAGTTTAAAATTAAAAAAAAAATTAGTTTTTCAATTTACAAACAAAATAAGAAAGAAATTGATTAATTAATTAATAAAAAATTAGTCAATTTTCTCAATTTCTAAATTTTTTGTTAGTCAATGCGGTATTCCACGCTTAATGTAAAATGCTTATTGAGAGTCCAATGTGCAATTTTTCAAAATACAAGTATTAATGTGCAATTATTATTAAATTTTAGATTTTTCAATAGTAAACACCTCCTCTAAGGTGAAATTTGATAAACAACCAAGATTAGCTTTTGAGATTTTATTTGGAAGCAGAATTACGATGATTATAATATTAAAAGAACAAATATAAAAAAACTAAGCATGATTTACCAAACATTCAAATTCTACTTTTTTTAGTTTTAGTAATTTTGAAATAACAGTTTTCCAAACATTCATTTTGATAATGCTTTAGCACTGTTTTTGTTGATTCTTTCATAATTAATCTACACCAACTCCAAATCAAATATTAATTAAGTTAGAAATGTTTACGTGATTAAAATTTAACTATTGCATAAAAAAAATACTATTTATTATCAATAGTAATAAATAATTATTGGTGAAATTTATATGCTATTTAATACTGATATAAATGACTGTTTAAAATAGTTTACTTTCCCAAATTGTATAAAATTTTGGGGTGGCGTCTAGCAAAGGATAAAAGGTTTTGGTCACGGAAATAAATTAAATGTTTTCTTCCAATTTTGTCCTCTTTTGCTTTGCAAGTCCTCTGCCTTCTCAACAAGAGTATTTTTGTTTTTTTTTAGTAAAGAAAAGTAATTTCTCTAACTTCTTTTTACGGGGCATTATGCGAAAATGGTAATAAGATCTCTGGTCCACGATCTTGTTGACTTCAGCTTTCGAAGTCATCGGAACCTTTAAATCCGTACGACCTCTGTCACCAAGCCATCCACAAGCACCTCCGGTTCATATGATATTTTGGCAATTTCTCATATCATCCCTAATTTTACTTTCAAGCCCTCATCCCCCATTGGTTTCCCTTTTTTTTCTTTTTTTTCTTTTTTGAGAAAAGAAGAAAATCCAATAAACAGAAAACGGCCCATGAAATTTAGTTTCTAAGAAAGGATATCTTGCTTTTTTATTATTTGTGTGAGGAAGAAAATAATGCTAGTTAGAAATTAAAGGCGGATTTTAGAGAAGAAAATGTTCGTAGAGCAATCAATGACAAAATTGGAAGAGCATGAAAGAAAACATTTAATTGTCATGGCAAAAAAAAATAACTCCACTTTTTTTTTCTTTTTCTTTTTTTGTGTACGTTATTAATGTGTTATTTGTTTATCTAAACGAGTTGAAAAATTTTCATAGATAAATGTTTAGTTTCAAATGACTTGATAATTTTTTGTAGGAAGGAAAAAAATTTGAGGATACATGGAAACTAATTAATTCTCTAAACTTCAGAAAAAATTTCAAAGTTAGTTATGGGCTTGGTTTTCATAATTAGTTGATAGAAAATTAACCTCACAAAGACATTAGGAAATCTATTTACATATAAATAAATAAATAAGACATTAGGAAATGTTATTGTAATTCCAATCAAAAAAAGAAAAAGGCATTCAATTACTATAACTTAAAGTACCTATAGCTTTGAATTCAATTTGGTTGTCACATGCGGAAACTATTTAAACTATTTATATTATTCCAAAATATGACAGGTTTTTTTCCCCCCTCAAATTATAAGAACTCACACTGTCACTATTCAATTTAGTTTAATCATGCAATTTCTCTAATAAATTTGGCCAAATTGGTCATATACATTATATAAAAATGTACAAAAACTATTTGAATAAATTATATGAGTTGTATATAATTAATTTGATCAAATTCATCCATAAAAAATGCAGTTAATTACTATATCAACAAGAAAGCAATAGTTTACTTGAGCAGAGGTTTTTCTGTATGATGGATCTACCATGTCAGCTATATGCCATAAACCAATAATTATGCCTTTTGTGTTATTTTTTAAATTCAATATAATTAAATTCTAAATTGTTAATTCAATTGTCAAAAAAGTGAGACAGCCAAGTATGTGAGTTTCATTTTTAATGTCCACAGTTTAAGTCCATACACCTAATGGTAAAAACAAGTTCGAATCCGCCTTTACCCCCCATATATATATATATATATATATATATATACACATATATATATATATATATATATATATATATATATATATATATATATATATATATAATTAAAATAAAAATGAATTGTCTCCTATAATAAGGTGATAACTATCCCATACGAGATTATAGTTCTGAAAAGTTTTCAGTGGAAATTAATCGATCCATTCATTCCTTAAAAGCATATATGGACAATTAAGATATGAGCTTTGATTTTCCTCTCTTATTCCACCATTGTTTTTTTCTTTTGTTGTCCCCACAAACCGGACTCTTAAACTCAGCAACACCACAAATCAACGTTCATTTCCTAAGAATGGATGATTCCTATATATATCTAACACATATAATAAATACCAGAGCTTTTTATTTTCGTCAAACTCATCACTCACCCTTCCTCTCTCATTTTCCTGACAATATTATATTTCCCCACTACAAAGTTCTTATTGTCCGGAAGGAGGATTTAATTCTACGAAAACACCCCGAAAAACATTTAAAAAAAAAAAAAATGGCAAGCTCAAAGGCAGCTTTCTGCATGGTTGCATTGTTGGTTTGCTCCATCTTTGTTGGAGGAGCGAATTGCAATGAAATAAGCTACGGTGCTCTCACACATGGAAATACACCTCATTGCACCCGACTCGCTAACAAAGGCTGTCTTCCTCCACCGAGCAACACTTATAACCGAGGCTGCGAGAAGGAAGAAAATTGCAGGGGTGGTTCTCGTAAATTAAAATAAGAACTTCATTTTGTATTAATAGTAATGGGGAAATTAAAGCTTATCGAAATGGGTTTTCCATATTCAGCAGTTAATTTTGAGAGCTATATACATTATATATATTTATGTCTAGAGAGAGTGAGCGACTAACACTTCAAAGGGATCTAGAAATGTACAAGCTGATTTCTGTTTGAATTGCTTCCTTTTCGATCTCTCTGTCTTATCCTATATTATTATTAATATAAATCTTTCATTCTTTTTGGAATTAGTTTTCAAGTGTATGTATGTATGTATGTATCAATATTGGGCTATCCGAGTGGGATAGGGCAACCAAAAATCTTGAGCTAAGCTAGAAAGATTTTCCTTAATTTTCAATATATTTTCTCCTTATAACTTCAACAAGCCTACATGTTCATGTTTGAATCACTTTTGGAGAGAATTTGAAATTTTATAGAAAGATTGTTTTTAAGTTTTAAAAATTAACTTGATGATTAACTTTTTGTTTGAAGGAAAATGTGGGGATTCATGGAAACTCTTTGTTATGTTTATATCTTTGTCAAAGTGTATGGACAATTTGGCCAAATTTAGGAATGTGATGAAATATAGATAGTAGTATCCTTTGTATATATAAAGTCCCATCTCGTCCATGTTACCAAAAAAAAAAAAAATACATATATATATATATATATATATACAAAGCCACTCTCAATTGCTATATGATACATTGTTTGGTTAATCATTGCTATATAGTTGTAACCACAAGAGGAATAATAATATTAAACATCACATTAAGAGAGTTATTGTGCTGGAAAGTTGAAAAGAGCTTCAATGAACATTGGTCTTTTGATTCTGCTTTTTCAAAAACTATTCAATCACTCCGATGCAGTTTTTGAACGTTAAAAACCAAAAACCGTTTTTACAAAGCCATTGCGAATAGGATTTTAATATCCCACACTAACATGGATGATTTATTAAATCACTCTGGAGCTTCATTGGTTGTTGCACTAGAAAATTTATTAGCCAATTTATATATCACGTACCTTAGACACTAATATTATTGTTGGATTGAATCCCGAAATTAAGGTACCCAATCTAATTCTGTAGCAATCAATTTCTTTATTTGATCAAGAATTAATCAAATAGTCCAAATGTTAACAAACGTATTGAATTAGTATACAATCGGTTGCAGTATATATACGATATATATACAATATGATTCAGATGAGAATATTCTCAATTTAAATGACCTTAATTATCTAAAACTGATAAATTATATGAATATATATATATATATATATATATATATATATAAATATCGAACGATTTTAAATAAGTGAATCTATCTATCATTAGTTTAAAAAATTGAAGATATCCTCACCTAAATACAATTTTATGTATATATCACCTAAATACAATTTTATGTATACATATAGTCATTGTAGTAGTGTCAAAGCTCCTGTACATAAACACTATATTGAAAGATGTCAAAACATTTAGGTTGTCAATTATGTCTCAAAATTTACAAATATATATTAAGGTTGTAACACTGTAATCAAACAACAGGGGAAAAAGAAAACAAAAAAAAAGTTTTATTATTTGTTTCATTCACGGTAATATTGAAATTGAATTTTTTTTTTCTTTCACTTTTTGTTCATTTAATATTACGATAATAATTATTTACATGAGCGTGGTTAATTTTTTTTTTTTTTTTAAAAAACAACTTTAAAGATCTATATTTTATTTAGCTCAGGCTCAAAATATATGGAATTATATATAAAAAGTTCTAATATGATAAAAACATATTCTTATTTTATGTTAGAAATCATGCAAATCTGAATATTTTAAAATGCTATCATTCCATTTAAGGACTTTAAAACTAAACAGTAAAGTTGAAACTTTTAGCATGTAGTATATAACATGGTTCCTATTATAAACTGAGAATATCTATTCGCAGCAAATCAAAATTATACATCAGGTTGAATACATATTTTAAAATATGGATTACACTCACATCCGTTGGATTTGCTTAATTATTCTGAGCCTCATCTTTTAAAAGCAAATCCATAAGTCAAAATGGTAGTCCTACATAAAAATAGGTGCATCAAGGGTGAAAAAAAAAGTTCAAAAGAGATTAGGTTATTTCGTTCTTTTAATTTTCTCTAAGACATATAGACAAGATATCCCTGTAGTTTTTCATCATCAATTTTTCTTTGGTTTTGCCCACAAACCGGACTATCAAATTCAAATCAACCTTTGACTTCCTAAAAATGGACGAAAACCAAACACTTATAAATACCAGAGCTTTTCATCTCATTAATCTCATCACTCACCTCCTCTCTCATTTTCTGGACAATAATATTGCCCCCTGAAAAGTTCTTAATTCTCCGCAAGGAGGATTTAATTCTACGAAAACAACCCCCAGAAAATAAAAATTAAGAAAGAAAAAATGGAAAGCTCAAAGGTTGCATTCTGCATACTTGCCTTGTTGGTTTGCTCCATATTTATTGAAAAAGCTAATTCACTGTTATAGACTATGGGGTTCTCAAACATGGGAAACCAACTCGGTGCAGGAAACTTGGTAACAATGGCTGTCTTCCTCCGGAGAGCAACCATTATAACAGAGGCTGTGAGAAGGAAACAGAATGCAGGGGTGGTGTTCGTAAATTAAAATAAGAACTTTTTTTTTTTTGGGGCAAATAAAAATATATTAGAACTTCATTAATCATTAATAATGGGGGGAAATATTATCAAAGTCTTTTTCTTTGAGGAGTTTGAGCTATATAGTGAGAGAGAGAGAGAGAGAGAGGGGGCGAGTGATCAATGAGACTATAAGAGAGAATATATATATTAATGTACAAGCGAATTTGTTTGTTTGTTTGCACTACTTCTTGGGGATTTTAGTCTCATTCTTTAATTATTAGTAATAAAATTATTTTTGATTTTTGAAATTCTGAGAGTGTGTTATATTTATTAATGCATCAATTACATATATATTGCTCTATCCGTACGCGTAGGAACTAAAACAAACAACTAAATTTTTGTATACAAATGTAATTAGGTGGACGAGTGTCCTTAGTTACTTTTGTTTGGATTATTTTATTGCCGGGAATACAGAGAGTAAAATAATCTCCATTTAAAATATGAGTCATCAACAACTATAATGAGGATCCGTGGACAATTCACACAAAAGCTGAGGACTGAATTTTTTTTTCTATTTTTCATTTGTATAAATAATTATAATCAGCAATTTTTAATTTTTTTAGTAAATTAATCAGCATGGTTGATTCAAACAAAAGTAGCTCCACGATGTGGGATACTATTAATAATGTTTGCGAACTTGTTTTCAAATATTACTCAGCACAGTAACTCCTTTAAAAAAAATAAAAATTTATATAAAAAAGAAAAAAAAAAGAAAAAAAAAAAAGAAATGGAAACTACTCTATTTTTCATTTTCCAACCAATTTTCTCCACAAGAATAAACACTAAAACTTGTTATTAAAATTGTAAACTTGTTATTAAAATTGTCTAACTGGTCGGCACCATACAACTAATTGGACAGTCCAGTCCCAATATGGAGCATCTCGAAGGGGATGTGAATTGAAATTGCAAAGGCTTGCTGTTTAGGTGGCAAAGATGTCTACTTAATAGACTCTCAACTTAAAAATCAATCTCCAACAATTGTGTCTAATATTACTATATTTATCTATTTTTTTCTTTTAAAAAAAGATTATATTCTTAATAATAATTGTTTAGTGAGTTTACACTCTCTACCAGACCTTCTAAATATAAACGATCACCTTCATAATTTTCTTTTTTTTTTTTTTTTTTTTTTTTACTACATTAGTTTGATGGAGTCCTAAACAATTCTCTCAAAAAGCGTTTTCTTTAAATAATCTACATTATTTATACTGTGGCAAACAAATTTAGTAATGCTCTTGGGGTCGTAGCCAGACAGCCATCGAGTCTGGTTTGTCAACTATTGGTAAACATAATAAATTTCCTTAAGTTGGTAAACATAAAGTTGTTGTCAACTATGGCTCCATTTGCAGTGAAAGGCTTTAGGGGGAGAGAGAGAGAGAGAGAGTTAAAAAAATAAAAAATAAAATCCACTCTACTGTTGATTGTCGTTTATGTTGATTGCCATAGAAATGCCAAGAGTCCCTCATGAGTAATGACTACTAGAATAATTTCTTCAAATTTTCTAGTCATTTCTGTGCTTAAACCATAGCTATTGCTGCCGCCGTTACATATTACATAGTGCACAATACCAACAAAATAGTGAAAATAAATTTGTAATAACGCAATTCTCTATATAAGAATACACCATAATCCCAACAAAACCTAACCTATTTTCTATATATATATATATATATACTGACGATAATAACAAAATTCAACAGTTCGGTGCTCAAAAATAGGCATTGTCTTTTATAAAATAAGCTCAACAATGCAGCATGAAATGAAGACTAAAAGTACAAGTAAAGCAGCTGCAAAACATTTGCCTTAAAATTGCTATAAGCCAAATAAGGAGCCAAAGGGCCCAAAAAAAAAAAAAAAAATGTTTCTGATAATCAGGCACAAATAATCATTCGTTCTTGAAATTCCAAGTATCCAAACAACAAAATAAAAGGCCAATCAGGACCCAACGATAGTCGCGTTCAGCCTTTGCTACTAACTATCTCTGCTCTGATCAGTTTTTGAATCAGGGTTATTCTCACCATCATGGCCATTCAGGCCTAGACTCAGATCCAAAGTCTCATTCAGGTCTTGGCGTACCACCTGATTATTCTCCTGATATGAAAAACAAAAATAGAAAACCATCTCAATTGAGCTGATTTATCATAGCATTTTCTTATGAACAAGCTAGTGCTTTCACTACTTCCCAACCCTTTGAAAAAAAAAAAAAAAAAAAAAAAAAAGGGTAAAAGGAACCTTTACAAGATCAGTTTCACGGAAAACTGACCATCATAATTTAACCGAGAAGTAAAGTGTCCTGATCCATCAGTTAACATGGGAAAAAGCTAACCTGACAAAAAATAAAAAGCAATAGCAGTAAATTAAACAAAATGAGCATGACACTCACCTGAGTTTCTTCCATGGGAACATCATTGATGTCTGGTTTTTCGTCCAAAACTTCACCCTTGGTGGTTAGATCAGTATCATTTGGTTTACCTTCATCTTCAACCTTTTCCACAGTCTCATCATCCGCAGCCTCATTTTTCTGTTCCTCTAGCACAGCAATCTGCATTATCAGGCAGCCAAAACAATCACTGCATTGATGAAGCATAACAATAAAAGGAAAAAAAATCAATTGATTGTCTTCATTTCCTTTCTTTATTTTTTAGGGTTAGACTTTGTTATGCTGGATATGATTTCAAGGACTATAGCCTAATTTAAAAGGTCCACAAAGGGACTCACAATACAAACATGTAAAGTAAATCTATAATGACGTTACATGATCATTTAGAAGTCAGGACTACTTGCTATGGACCCAAAGTAAGTCCCATCAGTCCTGTTAGGTTCAGTCTTTCATTGACACATTTTCCACCGAGTGTTCTATAACAAATGTAATAGGTATATAAAACAGGAGATCCAGTATGTTTTTGGAATGCTACTCTCCCTGCATATCAAACAGTTTGTTTCCAATTATAGAAACCACCACAAAGCTACTAATAGAGTACTTCACCAAGACTATTTTTCCCTAAGCCATCCTTGCACGTTATTCCCACTTTAACATCTATGTTCCCCCGCACCAGTTACAGTTGACATTTAAAAGATAATTTCACCATACCATTTGATTTCCACGTCAGTACTGGCATAGACAAATGCATTTCTTCATACAAGTAGGTATATGCATTCGGGTTAGACTTGGAAATAAGAAGCAAAATAACCGCCACAGATATTTTCTATATGATGTTCATTAGCCCATCATACCTATTTAAGTCCATAAAGGTTATAAATATTCAAGGCAGAAAATTTCCAAACTAGCTTTCTTGAAAATACTAGATTACTCAGGTCATGAAAAATAGATAAAAATTTTGGCTGAAACAATATCTTAATGTGTCAAGAATAATGTATTGATGTTGTTAGCATCTAATCGTAGAAAATAAACAAATTGATAAACAGACACCTATATGACATTACGTAAAGTTCCATTCATAGAACAGGATTCTTCATAATATTGCCAGAATCTTCTTAGTAATCATAAAGGTCAAGATAAAACAACATTGTTACATTGCTATAAATGACTATTTTTGGATGCCAGAGTCTAGTTGATATTCATTTAAACAAGCATCCAGTATACTTATCATGATGAGTTACAGCTTGCCAAGTAAAAAATACAAGTACATTTACGAGGAAGCTTGATAGGAGTATGAGAAATTCAGTTATGATAGTTATTCCAGATACTTCATATAGATATCAAGAAACTGAAGAAAATATAAAGCTAAAATACACACATTATTATAGCCTCCAGATTTGGGCAAGAAAAAGTACATAGCATAAGGAAAGAGGATTTAGTTCTGGGAACTTAGCCCCCAGTTTGACCAAAAGAGAAAAAGTTAAAAGATTTAATAAGTGGAGATGCTAGGAATATTTAAAGTTCGCCTCATGATGATGACAAAAATGAAAGGAAATCTTAACATGTACATCATCAGTCCAACAAAGAAGGTTTTAAAAGCATTTAGACGTACTCAAGGCATTTTGTCAAATAAGCACAAGGAGTCAGCCTAAAGTGGAACGAGGCATAAACCTCAACTAATTTTATTAAAATATATATATATATATATATATATATATATATATATATATATTTAAACATAGAATGCTAAGAAAACATAAACTCGTAACAAGAAAATCAATGGATTTTCAGTTTCAGAAGTTTCTAACTTAAATTTTCTGTTTCTCTCACATGGTTCAACTCTCTTATGGCTCCACCAAAGAGTCTTCAACACCTTCACTTCTCACACTTTCTTCTTCACAAAACCTAAAACCCAACCCCTAGAGACTTAAGCGTTGAGAAACTTCTTACCGCACTGAGGCATAAGCCTCGGCACCAGTAAATATAGTCTCAAGGTGCAGGCCCGTGCTTCACTTAAAAGCGCTCACCAGACAATTTTTAAAACCATGCATATAAACACAATGTCCCATTGACACCATCACACCTTACACTCAAGCAACATATTAGACACCCTCTTTCATCTTATTTACTCATCTAAATGTAAGCAAAGATCAATCAAATCCAACGATGATGAACATACCATCTCATATCGTCTTTGTAGCAACATACAAACTATGACAGTAATATATAGCATCATGATCATTACTAAAGCTTTTCTAATTTTCCATACACATAAAAGAAACCCTCTATACAAGTTCTTCGCATATTTGGTAATTACTAAAGCTTTCCTATCCTTCCATCGATATAAAGCAACCCCATGTTTGCCCATATTTTATCTACTATCAATAAGTGCTTATGTTATAAAAATCTCTCAATAAATCTGAAACATCCATCATAGGTTCTCTCAACAAAAAGATCTCTAAGAAGACTTCTAATTCACATATTAAAATTATACTGCAAAATGCATAAATAGCTGCATTTTTGTGAAGTCAGTCAATCTCTAACAGAGATACCATTATTATATTGCTCAACTTCATACTATATCATTGGTCTGCCAACCTTCCTGTATTTATAAATAGTTTATTTATACCTGAGAAAGTGACATGTTATTAAAGAAAAACCAGTTGTGGTTGAAGTCTTCAGAAGCCGGTATCTTTTGCAATGAGAATTGAATCTTATGGTAACACTGTAGAGCTTAAAAAAGAAAATACGGAAAACTTCACTTCAGTTTGACCTTTCTGGCCACCTATCATCATATCAATAGTCACTGACAAATCAAGAATTAAGAAGTCAAAGTGATAACTACATGTATAACCAAAGTCCACCCTACTTAATTATACTCTTTCCACTTCTTGTTCTCCAGGAGTCAACTTCATCAACAAGTAATAATGCAATACACAAAATTTCTCCATACCAAAGCTAACAAAAGCCCAAAGATCCAACAATTGATCCTCCCATGAACCCCGAATGAAAATTAGTTCCCTCTATACAATAAAACGCTTTTAACAAAAAGAAAAAAGAATCCATAATATCTTTCCCATACCCAATTTCTAAGCAAGCATAATCTCATTCTTCTCCAAAACTTATAAAACCAAAAAAACACCACTATTAACCCAAAAAACCTATCCTCCTAAAACAACAAAATCCAAACCACCCATAATTTTTTTCCTCCTCAAAACCCAAATTCCAACCCACCCAACCTCCCATCAACCCAAAAGAAACACACTCAAAATCCAAAATTCTCAAAAATCAAAAACCAAAAACCAAAGGGGGGAAAAAAACACAAGAAAAAGAAAAATTACCGGAATGTATTTGAATTTGCGCCTTGGAGGCTCCTCAGGATGCACCGCAGGAGCGTCGGCCTTAACAGAAACCTTATCGGGAGTGTTATTGCCGTTGTTGGTGTTATTGCCATTGATGGCAGAGTTTTGGCTTTGGGTAATTGGGGTCCACTTGTAAAGGACAAGATGGGAAACGTTATTACCGTTAGTGGTACCGTTGGGGGTATGAATCTGAGCGTGATGGTGGTGAGAGTGATTGGTGGTGGTGTTAGATGCTGCTGCACTACTACTACTACTACTACTCGTAGAGGGAGATGATACGTGGACCCATGTCTTCTTCCACTTCCTCACCGGCCCATTGAACACCGTGGCCGGTCCGTATCGGGTCGAGGACCGTCCGAGTCGGGCCCCAACTCCCTCCATGATTCGCTGCCGGATCGATGATTCGGTGGCGGCTCGGGTGAAAAAAAAGCGTCCGATCCGCGATTAAAAAAAAAATTATAAAAAAAAAAATGTTTTTCTTATTATTATTTTTGTTTTAAAGGGAAAATAAGAAGAAATTTCTTCTTTCTTGGTTTTTCTTGAGCGTCCCTCTTTCTTTTTCTCCCTTCCTTGTCTCACTACAGACAGGTGTCCTTTCGGCTTTTTATTTGGTTTCCGTGTTTGGTTAGGATTAGATACTGCCGGTTTACGATTTTATCAATGTGCTAGTAGATCTGAGCCGTTTATTACTTAAACTCTTACCAAATCGGACTTAGCATCATCCATTTTTTTTTTTAAATAATTTAGTGGCTCTAATCGTACTAGCATGATTGGAATTTTAGAAAATATTATATATATATATATATATATATATATTTTTTTTTTTTTGGCTTTAAATATATTTAAGAAGTTGTCTATGGTTTTCTCAACCAACATTGAAAAAGAAACACCAATTGCTACGAAGTCCGTAAAAAGTAAAAAGTTTTTTGTAATTTTCCCTAGTTTAACTTTTGTTCAGATGAGGAATGATGTGAGTGATCTAAAAGAATGTACAGGAATAGAAAAGATGAATAGCTTTTTTTTTTTTTTTAATAGATTTTGTGAGGAATATTTTTCTTATTTTATTTTTTATAACAAATATAGATATATGTGTGTATATATATATATATACAACATTAAAAACAAAAAAATTTAATATAAAAATATATATTAAATATCTGTAAAGTTCGATTCCATTGATATACTTCATAAAGCATATGCGTCAAGACATTGAAACATCGTGAAATTGACTGTATAACTATATTGGACTCTTTTTCCAGTGAAAAGAGGGTTTTATATAAAAACGAGAAGCAACCCGATAGGCAGGAGCAGGAGTTGACATTAGAACCTCTCTTCTGATTCATAGTCACAATAAAAAAAATTATTGCAACGAAAGAATACCATATTGGGCTCGTTATTTTACATTTTATCAAGTTAAGTTTGATTAAGAGGGATATATTCAATTTAAAATTTAATAGATTTAAAATGAATTATAAACTTTAAAGGATTTGATGGATTGTTATGGAATTCTACAGACTTCATAAAGATTTTATAAGAATCCAATGAAATTTTTGGATTTAAAACTAGATTTTATATTGACAATTTTCTTCACAATTTCCCTGTTAAAATCTTTTCAAATCCATTAAAATCCATCATTTTTTAAAATCTTTTAAAATCAATAACTTTTTGAATACCATCAGATTTTAAAAGAATTTTATAAAGTTCTAATTAAATACATCTAGATTTTAATCGGACTTTAATAAAATCTATCAAAATCAGAATTGAATATCATTAGACTTGTATGAACTCCCTTAAAATCTAAATCGAATATCTCAAAATTTTAAAAGACTTTTAAAATCCTTCAAATTCTAAATTGAATACATCCCCTAAATTTACAATAATCTAATTTGATAGATTAAATTTAAAATAATTCAGATTTTCTTGATATATATATATATATATATATATATATATATATATATATATATATGTATATATATAATGCAGATTAGTCGTCCATTTCAAACTTATCCTATAAAGTTATTGGTTTAAGCAAATAAATTGTGACATTCTACAAATAGAGAGATATTGTTCATGCGATGACAATTGTGTTACTTACCCATTAAGTCTAATTTTAGATTTCTATCTCCATCAATAATTCACATGCATACTATTCATAACAAAGGAATTGAAAGCTGTATATAAATGGAATTGAAAACTGTATTGAAAGTTGATTTGAGGATCAGGAATAATATTCAAACTTCCATCACTATCATAACTAAGATTTTTTCTTTTTGCACCGAAAACGAGACACTCCCTAAATTACAACATGAGAATAAGATCTAAATACACAGATAATTTGAAAAACATGTTATGCATTTATTTTATGGAGTCTGGAAAATTTTTTTATTTTTATATTTTACTTAGTTTGGTAGACAACAAATACAAAAAATAAGAAGAATTAATAGCTTTATCAGTGAAACAGTTTTATTTATTTATTTATTTTTTTCTCTAGTATAAATATTTTAATTAGTTTTATCGTATTATAAGAAAAAATATATACGATTGGAAGATAAGCTTAGAATTATTTTATAAAAAATAAAAAATAAAAATGTAAAAGAAACAAATTTCCTTTTAAAATCAATATGTGAATGGCGATTGCATCGTCTTACATAGAGGTCAGTGGCACGTGATCACAGTTTTATGATTTGGGGAGATGTAGGGCTCAGATCAATCCTAGTCTTCAAAACAATTCCAAGTTCCCAAATATAAAAACCAACCATCAGGCTGCTAGGGTTTCGAAATCACAGAAAGCGCACTCTTTTTTTCTTTTCTCAGTTTTCGATCTATATTCTCTCATCGGAGCTCTAATTCTCAGGTGTTTGATATTTGTGTATGTTTAAAGCTACATGTACCAAGAGGAAGGGTTTGTAATACCCTTAATCTTGAATTGCCAAAGCGGCTGTAGCTATATCAATACCCATTTGAGAAGTTAACTGGCCGGTTGTTGTGAGATTTTTTTTTTTCAAATCTCCGTCAACAAATCTGCTTACCGAACTTCTCACACTTCAATCTTCTTCTTCTTATTCATCTCTTAAATATATATTTTTTACTATTAATTTTTGAAAATTTTGTTTGAAAAGAATTGAAGATGTAGAAGAGAAGGGGAGAAGAGGGAAATGGCGTGGGGTTTAGCCATTTCAAGAGACCCTTCTCTTATATCAATTAATGCTTCTTTTAATGGTCACCTTCCAGGCAAACCTGCTCTGATTCCACAGTTGTTTGCGTCAATCGGTGCCTACATTTTTTTTTTGTTTTTGTTAATATTGTCGTTTGTTATGAACGCCTCGTCGTTAGTGTGTCCGACAGAAACTGGTCAAGTTTTCAAATCTGTTTATTCGATAAGATTTGACTGGTATTCTATGATTATATCATGTGGTCATCCTTGGTTCATTTTTCTCATTCGTTGCTTTTTCGCTCTATCTTCCCCACCAGAAACAAAAATGCCACTTTGGTTTATACTTGGAATTTTCTTGCTTTGGGACACTGATTTGAAACCCGTTCAATTGAAACCGTTTGCTCAACTAATTTGGATCAATTGGCAGACATGTTTCATTGAATACATTGAAAATAATTGGGATTTTGATATCATATCTGGCATAATCCAACCTTTTTCTTTTTAACGAGGAATTTCTGATACACCACTTGCTTGGTTGTACCAGACGCAAAATCTAAAATAAATACCCAAAAAAAAAAATCCCTTAACAATCCCCAAATTCATAAAATTCCCAAAAATCACCTTACATTGATTCTCATTGGAATTTTCTTGCTTTAGGACGCTGATTGGAACCATTTACTCTTAAGTAATTTGGATCAATTAGAAACAGTTTGCTCAAGTAATTCGGATAAACTGGGACATATTACATTGAAAATAAGTGGGATTTTGATATAATATTTGACATAATTTCAACCTTTTTCTTTTTTACAAGGAATTTCTGATACACCAATTGCTTGGTTGTACCAGCGGCCAAAATCTAATATAAATACCCAAAAAAAAAAAAAAAACACCCAAACGATCCGCAAATATATAAAATTCCCAAAAATCACCTAATTAAGACAAATAAAATCTCTCTATACCTAAACAAAGCATAATCAATAGAGGCTTTTAGAAGCCTGATTCAAAAGCAGCGGTTAAAAGTCCTACTCTCAACCCAATCTTAGTCGCTATTTCATCTCTGCAAAAATAAGACGTGTTAGGAAATGTTTCAAAACCCACACGTCTCTTCCCACCAGATGCGTCATCGTCTCGTTGTTGTTGTTGCTCAGAGCTTCCTTTTCCGGCTGAAACTTTATTGGTTGTTCGTTTGTAGGAACCAAACCATTTGGCCATCATATACCCATTTCTTCTCCATGGTGGCATTGCCATGTCCCTGCTTTTCATCGATTGCTTGATTGCTCTGCACAGTATCCTCACTATCTGCTTCAGCTCTCCTACTTTCCCAATAAATATCTTGGGGAATATCTCCAATAGAGAAGCGTATTGATTCGTGGGTCTGGCTATTTCGAACTCTCCCATTAAGAATGCTTCGATTATGTATCGGTTTCCTTCAACGTCCACGTCTACGTATTCATACTCTCCAGCAGGAAATCTTTTGGATTTTTCCCATTTTGATTTGCAAAGGCCTGCATGATAATTTAAATTTGATATATTTAGAATATGATCAGTGATAAAGTTTCAATTATTTATGGGAAAACGTTAAATTCATAATTTTTTTTTTTTTTTTTTGGGGTAAAGCTGCTCTCATAATAAGTCCAAAAGTAGTACTGCATGACAAAATAAATTATAATACATGCTTTAATTTAATGTCAAAAATTAAATAAGATGCTTTAATTTTGTAAAAAATTGATACGGATGAGTAAAATTAAAAAAATTTCTAATAAGCAAGCATCTCGTAAAGCTTGGAATTGCATTATAGCTATGCAACAATTTAAAATTGAAAATTCAAATTCAAAATTAATCAGAAAGGGAACCAAAAAAACAAAAAAAATTACTCACCAGCATCGAATCCCTTTTGGCGTAAATGAGTCATCAACCGGCGTTTGTAACTCCGGGAAGATTTATAATCTCCGGTAAGACCCAAAAAGGCTTCTACCTCAGCGTAAATCTTTCTTTTCACATCATCATCATCACCACCACAGCCAAACAGACCCTGAAGCAAATCTTTTGTCTCTGAATCAGACAAATAGCCGTCGGAATCTCCATCTCTACTTTTGTGCTCCATCTCGGACTGAATTTCCTCATAATTACCATCTTCACCATGAACACCACCACCACCTCTTTCGATAAAAGACTTAACGAGATCCGATAAATACGTGTCACTTTCCGGCGAGTGTTCGCTCCCACTGCTCTCGCAGAGTCTCACCTTAGCTACCTCATCAAAAGCCGCCGCTACTCTTTGAAACTTCACTGGAATTCTAGCCATTTTTTTTTTCTCTATTTTTTCAGGTAACCCTTTTTGCACCCAGTTATCTATGTCTAGCTTTTTCAGGCGCTCTTCAGGAGAGAACGATGGAAGTGAGCGTAGAGAGGCCATGAGCGTTATCTATGGAGAAGTGAAAAAGAGAGAGAGAGAGAGAGAGAGAGACGGGGAGTCTGTGATTATGTTGTCATGTTAAAATCATGGTGTTTACATAGAAAGACAAAGTTGGAGAATAAGCATAGAATTAGATTAACGCCGTTATCATGCATTTTATTTATAGCTTTGAGGGATTAGATAGAAAATAAAGGTGTTCTGTTTTTTTCCCCAATGAATCGTCCCCTTTTTACGTCCCCTTTCATTATCTCTTTGGTTTTTCTGTATTTTGCTTCATAGAGTCTAGATTCATAAGGATTGGATTAATGACGTTATTGTATATTTTTTATTTTTATTTTATTTTTTTAAATTTAAAACCTTTAATTTAATTTGGTGGGTCTCTTAAGTTGTTAGTGTCTGAGGTTGAAATTCCTTATACGGATTAATAAAATTAATGCTGTAATATTGACCCTTTTTTGTTTTTTGGATGTTTATGTGCTTTTTTTCTTTTTTCTTTTTTTAATTAAATATACACTGTTTGGGGTTTTTCTGTACCTAATTTTCAGGAAATTATACCATAACAGTTCAAGCATATACTTGTTCTTCAATTGGAAAATTTATAATGCTCTAGTATATTTATTTTAGCAATATATAATGTTGAAATACATCTTTATCACTAAAGTGAAAAAGAAAAAATGTCATTCATCATTATCGTTTGTGATTACTTGCAGTAGATGATATATTTATCGAATTCCAATTACTATTTTAGACTATTAGTTTTGAATCTTTATAAATTCATTACCAACTACCATATATACTGTCACATCATCAATATTTATAATCAGAAATTATATTTTATGTAACTAATGCTTATTAGAGTCTAGATACAGATAAAATCCACAGCTAACATGGAAATAATAAACTCATTTCATTTTATTTGTTTCTTTTTACTTTTTAAAATTTAAAAAAAAAAAAAAACTATATGAGAAAATAAATCTATAATAACAGCCATTCAAACTGCTATGTGAAAACCTTTCATGATAATTAACACTCGTGATAAATAATACTTTTTCTACCTAACATCGTTCCAATTGATATTATAAGCTGATGGTGTAGTTCTTATCAAACAATATGAGCTGTATTATATGCATTTGACGGTCTTGATTTACTTTGGGAACTGTACAGGTAATGCACAGGGTTTGACCGTAGTTCCTAATTGTGACACTATTTAACGGCGGTTTGAAGTGCTGTCTTTAAAATGTTAATTTGGACTTATATTGACTGAATCCAGTACGAGGCCACACAAGAAAACGCGTACACTGGGCATTGGCATGGGTGGCCCACGAGGGAAACGATCTTTCCAACGTAGCTTACACGTGTGACGGTGCTGCTTCCTTGTGCGCTCTTTTTTTATTATCTTTTTTGGATTTTCCATGTCAGCATATCCCACTGGATGTGGAAAATAGATGCAGTTGTCTTGAACTATTTGTTT
Source organism: Ziziphus jujuba (assembly GCF_031755915.1). Taxonomy (NCBI): domain Eukaryota; kingdom Viridiplantae; phylum Streptophyta; class Magnoliopsida; order Rosales; family Rhamnaceae; genus Ziziphus; species Ziziphus jujuba. The sequence continues at coordinate 8,544,860 of NC_083379.1, forward strand.
CAGATGTCCAGGTTCAATGAATCTTATGTTTGTCTAGGTACAATGTACCATAATTTTTTTTTTTGTTTTTCCTCACGGATAACTTCAAAAATTGAAAATAGAACACCGTTGAAATTATTAACATGTAACAAAGACGTATTACAGCCGCCAAATGAGATTTTATTATTATTTTTAATTCAAAAAGCTTATGCATGCTCATGAAGCAATAAGGTTTATATCCTTCAAATTTTAAAAGATCTTTTATTGAATATAAAAGTTTTATCAAATGTATATCACCGCATAATTATAAAAAAATATAGATTTATTAAATTTACTTATTAAATTTTAGATAACAATTAATATGAAAAATTCATTTATTTACATATTGTCAAAATTTAAAACTGTGTCCAAAAAAATTATTTATTAACATATTAGTTGAAATAAAGTTTGATGATTAATGTAGCCATATTTTTTTTTTTCCAGTGACCATAATAAAGCATAATTCTAAAAGAAAACATAATAAATCATATGTAAATATATTTTATTTTTCAAACTAAATTATATTGTTGTTTAGTCCAAACAGAAAAAAGATTAATATTGTTGGTGGTGTATATTAGATAATATGTTGTGCGCCAATAATGCATGGTATCATTGTAGGGCAACCCTTAAAATAGAGATTAGTATCATTTTAATCATTGTTAATTTTATTATCTGCTTGGCCGTCCTGTCGCTTTCGCTGGGTACTTCTACAAGACTTTCTTTTTTTCAAAAAAAAAAAACAAGACTTTTTGAAAAATTTTCATTTTAATAATAATATTCGTCAATAAAGGAAACGGATATTATTAAATAATATTCCACATAATTGTGATGACTATTCATAACACGAACCTAACCTGTTTTGTGACTGCATACATCGGCAATGGCTAAGATAACCACACGTGATTTTATTTATCAGAAGAGGTTCTCAAATGCCTTTGGATTAGTAGAGTGACGGTGAAGATAATGTAAATATTATTTAACCAAAAGAATATTGTTTGATACTTTTATTTTTCGATAAAACAATTATGTAACCTTTTGTTTCCTTGATTCTTAAAAAAAAAACAAAACTGAACTATATGTTTTTTTATGTATAATGTTAGAAGCGAAGGATTAATTAATTTCATAGTATCAATGTTTTTTTTTTTTGAACAATTTATCTAAAATACAATCTATTTAAATTTTTTTTCTTTTTATGATTCGTATTCTCGTGGATACAAATAAAAATGCTCAACTATTAAAGCTAATTTTTTTTATCTCATAATATCAATGTTAAAATGGATAATAAAACAAAATTATATTTTATTATTAACTAAATTCCGGTGAAAGATTTGTTGGATATTGTTTTGTACTGTTATGTACTTTTTCTAAAAAATAATTTTGTATATTTAAAATTCATTTGAGTATTTTTAATATACACATTTTTATTTTGTCACAAACACTTATTTTTTATTTTTTGTCAAAAATAATCACAAACACTTGTGGCAGGACAACTTATATGACATTTTTGAACAAAACAAATCACTTATATTACATCGCCGAATAGAAACAAATAGTATTTTTGGTATGACATATTTTGGTCATTTTCACTTTGATGAGATATTCTGAGTGTACTAGAATAATCCCTTTTTTTTTTTTTTTTTTTTCCAATAATGAATGGGTTTATTTAGAATCATCAGTTAAATAAATGGGGAAGGGGTCCAATTAGTAATTATACCTACGACTCATCTTCAGGCCCATTTAGTGGGCAGCACTAGTGGGCCAAACATCCAAAGTTAAACATATCTTTAAAATAGGCCGGGTCAATCAGATCCGGACTGCGCACGATAAAAAAACGAAGAAGTAAGACGCGTTTGAAACCCGGAAAGACGAAAATTAATTAATTAAAAAAGAAACGCATAAAAAATAAAAATAAAAATAAATCGACGAACAAAAAAAAAAAAAAAAAAAAAGAACAAGCAGTCTCGGTCTCTCTTTCTCTGCCTCGAACGCCGAAAAGAGATTCTCAATCTCTTGCCCCTAAAGCTAATCCCTTTGAAAAATTGTCTCTGGGAAAACAGAGACTAAAACCCAGCAGAGAAGAAATAATATGATCCCCTTTAGATGACAAGGTTTGCCACTTTTTTCTTCTATCTATGCTACTTTTATGTATACAAAATTATCTTTTTCCTTGTAAATTATTTGTTTCCGGGAAAATTTATTTTTGTTCATTGCTTCGTATTCTTTTCTGGGTTTTTTTGGTACGATATTAATGCGTACCCCGGACTTGGATAATTGCTGATGTTGCTTGAATGGCTATATGTTGTTTTGGTGTATTGGTTGGAATGGATTGGTTCAGATTGGTTGTTTACAGATATTCTGATTGAATTGCTATATTTATTTATTCATTTATTTTCCATTACTGAGGAAAAAAAAAATGGTGGCTTTATTGGGTCCTACGAGTTTGTTATGTGGGATCTGGTTATGTCTTTCCCGGACTATGGGCAATTGATGAGTTAATATGCTTGATTATGGGTGTTGATTGGTTAAATATTTAATAAGGATTTATTGAATATTTTAAGTAATTTTCACTAGTGGAAGGTTTGCTTGATTGGTTGGATTAGTCGAGCATTATATTTCGTTTTAGGTTTGTCGTAGATCATTGTTTGCTCATTGTTGATAATGTTTTTTGTGACACTGGGTCTGATTATAACTCCAATGTTAATATGAAGTTTTTGTGTTTGCAATGATTTTTCATGACTGCATGAACTTGAGCATCTTCATGCTGGGTGTTGGCTGTTTGCAGTCCTCTTTTTTTTTTTTTTTTTTTTTTTTTTTTTACTATTTCTGTAAGGTAGGTCACACTTGCCTTGTAATGAGGCATGATATTATCAGTGGTCCATAACAGATTCGTCATTGTGAAGATGTCATGGTAGTCTGCCAGCATTTAGGTTTGTGATAGAATATCTTTGTTGAATAAAAAACCTAGAATATCTTTGTGGAATAAAAACTCTAATCATGTGGTGTATTATGACCTCCTATACATCCAGCATTGCAGTGGAAATGATATCTTAGTTTAGACTTATATAGTGTAATTTATGTCATGTCAACTAAATTGCTACTTGTGCTTTTTATTATTCATTCATTTGTCTATGACATAATCAATGCAAATTTCTTTAATGTTTGAGTGCCATGTGAACCATCCATTTTCATGTTTCTTTGGTCTTTCCTATTTTGAACTATATCCTCTGGTTACTCACATGTAGACTTATTTTATGCAGGTGCATGTTTTTGCAGGTTTTATGAACTCTTCCACTTCTGCACGTGATAGATTTGGTTGAATATATTTATATCGTATATAGAGAATGGCGGATGGAATTTCGAGCTTCTGGGGTCCTGTCACATCTACAACTGAGTGCTGTGAGAAGAATTATGCCTACTCATCTTACATTGCAGAATTTTACAACACTATATCCAACATCCCAACCATTCTTTTGGCACTTATTGGTCTTATAAATGCCTTAAGGCAACGATTTGAAAAGAGATTTAGTATTCTTCACATATCTAATATGATACTCGCCATTGGAAGCATGTTATACCATGCCACATTGCAGCATGTGTAAGTACCTTTTTCAGTCACTGTGTAGCTAGATAATTGCATACAATTTTCTTGTTTTGAGAATAAAATCATGATGATATGCGATGCATTTAGGAGGCATTAACCCCACCCGCAAAAGAAGATTTGCCCTATAAATCCTTCTATTTCAAGTGATGTTTTATTCTGTGGTCTTACTAGTCTAATCGGCAAAATGTTTGCAAAATAAGCAAATTATTATCTGGATAATGATTTGTGGTTCTTGTCCTAAATTTCTGGATCATCACTGTTGTTCTGCTATTCTAGCCCACTGCTTGGTTTTCACCTCTGGTAGGTGTCATCCAATCTTCATGGATTTTGTTTTCTTTAAAAGTAGTTCAGTGCCAGTCCTTTCTTTATTGTAAGGAAAAGGTTCTGCCAGTACTGTTGCTACCACTGGCGCTTTCCCTCCTCCACTACAGGAGGTACCCCAGAGAAGCTACTGAAGCCACTGCTCGGCTTGTTTTTTGGAGTATTTAGTACAGTGATTAAATATTTGCCATAGATGCTTTATTGTGAGAAATATTGAGGAATTGATCTGTTCTTTGTTAGTGCTAGAAAATATATATCACTGGGGAAGAGAGGATGGGAAGAGCTTTATTGAAAAAGCGGCCCTTGACAATTTTTTTTTTTTTTTTTCCCCTTCTCTTATTATTTGATGCCATGAGAATAAAGCAACCAATTCATTAGGTCACATGGATTTCTAACCTGTATGAAGTAACAACTAACCTTTTTGGTATTACCGTTATATCAACTATTGAAGAAAGACGTGTAAACTTGAGGTGGTTAACAATTGAACTTAGAGATAGTTCTATTTACTGGGGTAAATTTCTGTTATTTCTCATTTATGAGGGAAATAAGTCAATTGATGGTTTGACGTTGTTAGATATAAAATTTCACCTTCATAAAGGATTTTCATCCATTCACACGTATGAATGCATATGTTTCCATATTAGATGCAGGCTATTTGTGGATATTTTCTTTCCTCTTAGTGATATTATGTTTGGAATCTATTTGGTGAAGTCATTTTTATTCTACACTTTTTGTCTTTTCTCATCTGAATATTTACTGTTTCAATATAGTCTTGGAGAAATTTTCATTTCATTTTATATATTATTTTGGATTTTTCAGGCAACAGCAGAGCGATGAAACTCCTATGGTATGGGAGATGCTCCTTTATATGTATATCCTCTACTCGCCAGATTGGCACTATCGCGGTACGATGCCCACCTTCCTCTTCCTCTATGGTGCTGCTTTCGCTATTGTTCATTCGGTGATCCGTTTTGGTATTGGCTTCAAGGTGCATTATGTGCTTCTATGTCTCCTTTGCATACCTCGAATGTACAAGTATTATATATACACACAGGATGCCTGTGCTAAACGGCTGGCGAAGTTCTATGTGGCCACTATTTTCCTAGGGAGTTTGTGTTGGTTGTTTGATCGTGTTTTCTGCAAAGAGGTTTCTCAGTGGCTAATTAATCCACAGGGTCATGCCCTGTGGCATGTGTTCATGGGTTTTAATTCTTACTTCGCAAATACATTCTTAATGTTTTGCCGGGCTCAGCAAAGGGGATGGGCTCCTAAGATTGTCCATTTTATGGGGTTTTTGCCCTATGTGAAGATTGAGAAACCAAAGTCTCAATGAAAGAAGATGAGAATATATGGTTGAAAGTATAGTTTTGGTTGAGAAGTCCTGACAGTTGAGGAAAGAAAACAAGCAAGCAAGCGGACGATTATTCTTTTTTTTTTTTTTTTTTTTTTTTTTTTTTTGTTTGAAAATTTTGTTTTTAACAGTGGATCTTAATGATTGTTGAATATTACATTGGTTAGTCGGGACCTCATAATTTTCATTGTAAAAGTAGCAAATGTACAATATTTATGAGCTTTTTTGTTTGCAGTATTGATTAGGTGGCATGTTCGCTGACCATAAATCTGTTTTCTGTCTGTTTCCTGTTTCCAGAGAAGCTGGTAACACGTTTTGTGATGGATTTGCTATTGATTTTTGGCTTGAATCGTGATTTCCTTTCTTTTAATTTGGTTGCGTTTCGTTTTCCTGCTTATTTTAAAAGCATATGATTTATTTATATATATGAATCTTAGGTTTCTCATAGGATGCTGCTTGATATTTGCTGAAGCTGTGGATATTATGGGGCTCCATGGGGGAAGCTATATCATTACCTTGAGGCAGCTATATTTAGTATTTGCTTTGTTTTTTTTTTCTGTGGCTAAAATCTTAATATCGATGGGTTTTGATGTTCAGAACTTATTGCCAATTTTATGAGATAAAAAGAATGGAAGACAGACGAGAGTGCTGGTAAGAGTGCTGGTTTTAACACCCATTTTGAAAATCATTTTGTACTCCAACCCACTTTCAATGTCCTTCACCCATATGTATAATACGAACGAGTGGCAATTGTTGCTTTCACCCACTAAAAAAAAAAACAAAATAAGAGTGTACTGGCATGTAATCAAAATCATGAAAATACTTGGAGTTCTGTATCTTAGAAACGAAAATTTCTGCGGTTTGCATGTTTTCTGACATTTGTAGAGCTTTCTTTCATCTTTCCCAACCCCGAAAACAAATTGATTGCCAACAACACTCTGAAAACAAATATCGAATAACTAAAAACTACAAACAAAAAAATAATGTGACCATGTGATACATACACTTTGAACAGTTTGATTTTCAAATAACATGTTCTGACATTTTTCTACCAAATTTCGGCAAATTATGATGAACTGTTTCAAAACAATTCACCCACAAATACTAACAAAAATGTCCAAGTCCATAAATAATAATAGAAAATGAATCAAAATACAGGTTAAATTGCATCCCCAGTGATTACATAAGAATAAGAGCTGGCTATCCTTAATATATAATAATATGTTTCCTTGGGCAAAAAATTTCATTGTTTGGTTGCAGCGGACATATTCAACCCAACCCAGTTCCATATCCAATGCATAAGAAAAATACAGGGAAATAGAGAGAACATTTCAATCTCTCCTCATCCTAATATGAAACAGCCAAATTACTCTGTACAGTGTGTACTCGGAAGAATGCCTCAACCTAAAAATATTTGAAGGGAGTTGCGGTAGGAAAATAGAAAACAATACCATATACAAATTACAAAACAATTTTTTGGCATCTTCTCTCTCTACACCACTGCGTACAAACATATTGGAGAGAGAGGTCATAACAACTGCAGGATCTATCCTATGATTCCCACCAGCCTATCTTGCAAGATTTGTCCAAGTTTAATGTATATAGCTTGTTGCTCCTCCAGTGTAAGGTTCATCAATATCTGACACAAAAAAGTAAAAGATATTATCTACTTATCTTTGCATGCTCGTTTCATGAAATAATTATGACAAAAATATCATAACAATACCTGATCCAAGATCATCTCAACCGAGACGCTTTGAGGAATAACAAATGACTGATGATAGATGTAAGCAAATACAGCCATTACCATCTACATAAAGACACAACAGCAGTATATAGTTAATTCCAATGATGGTTTGAAGACTATATGATCCTCGTTACAAAAACACCAAGTCCCTGATATCTAGGCTAGATATAGTTTTATTGACTACCTTCATAAGCTCTATCAGAATATCTTATTAGTAAGTTTGTAGAATTGCTAGGTTCAAACTTCAGCAAAACTTACCTGACAATCCATTCTATCTGTAATTCCACCATGCCCTGGGATACTATCACCAAAATCCTGTGCCAAATGAAGGTAAAAATATTACACATGTTGTAGACATACTTGAGGTTTACCATTAAACTGTATTATGTGAAATTAGAATTGCATCAAGATCAAACCTTGATTTTGAAAGCTCTTTTGAAACCACTAGCAAAAAAGCCTCCAAAAGGTGCTATAATAGATGCAAATAAACCAAGACATAGAGCATGCCATTGAACTGGCAATATCGAGACCTCTTGCCAAGGAAACTGCATTAAGAAAACATAAAACGTAAGAAAAATTTTATAGATTTACAGTCATAATTCATGAAAATTCAAGATCAAATCTCATGAATAAGTGAACGTATGACTATTAAATGAAAAAAATTATAACACAAAATAACACATACGATGTCTTAAGAAGGATTAGCACAAACAAAATCAAAAAAGTTTCACATTTTGCTGAAAACAACAGCTTTATATTGCCCCATCATCTTAACATTGCTAGTTCTAAAATGCTATTCACCAAAATGTAAATAAGCAATGCACAGGCAAACACATATTGTTATCGTATGATGACAATGGACATTACCAGAACTTTTTAAGACATTATGGTTTACCCAAAAAAAGATGTAGTACTTCTTTTATCTGGTTATTTATAAAAATCTTTTTCATCAGATAATCATAATAATTCATTATCCTAGAACAAAAAAGTACAAAATGAATACTTTCTCTAATCTTGAGCATAACATAATTTCGACCATTAGGAACTAAAATAAATTGATTTATGTAGTACTCAGGCTAGATGAATCTCAATTAACTCACCCATTGAGGAACCCATCCTGTTAAGGAGAAAGACTCTGGTTTAAACAATGGACCAGGATCACAATGAAGCCAACCAGTTGATAAATCCTGCAAGTAAATGCTCAAATTTGCATTGACACAAGTTTTTCAAACTTGAAATAGTATTCTTCCAAGCATTAACAATATTAAGTTCGTGAAAATTATTACCTTCCTTGGGCATGTTAGCCACCGAGAACGACCCATGATGTCTGCAAGCTACATAAAGAAGTGTGTAAACACTTTGTTTATGGAACATCAATTGCAAGATCAAATAAAACAAATAAACATTGTTATCTGAAAGTTCCTCTTAGCATTTGAAGAAAACATAAACAAGTGTAAGCAACAAAGTTACACTCAGTTGAAACACAAACAAAATTTAAGGCCATGAAACAGTCTTTGATAAAGAGAGATGAGGCAATAACTTCATTTGAAGCATCAAAAAAGCACCATATAAAAGGTGTGCAGTTTGACCCAGAAGGAAAATACACTTTATCATTTAGGTGAGAAGTTGTAAAATTTCTTGAGTTAAAAACTGACATGTAGCATAACCATTAAAGTGGCAGTGGCAATTACAACTTAATTAAAAAAAATATATTATAACATATAATGAAGAAAAGTTATCTCAGTTGGATTCACACAAACAAGGGAATGGATGAAATGCTTCCCGAGTCCACTGAGACAACATATACTAGAAAAAGGAAGTGCTTAATCATCAATCATCACCAAGGAAAAGACATGCTCACCAAAAATGCAGAGATGATAGTTGTAACAGATGCTCCAATGAAACCCTCCCAAGTTTTCTTTGGAGATAATTTGATTAAAGGGGTTCTTCCAAAAAAGAACCCAAAGATATATGCAGCAATATCGTTGATGACAATAAGAGTTGCTGGAAGAAGAAACCTGCATCCACGTTTGAACATTTATGAGGTAAAATAAGTAAAAAGAAAAATATAAAGATTAAATTTGAAGCATGTTTGATTAAACTTATTGCAAACAATCACAGGTATCCTGAAAAATGAGTTTGGTCATATTTTAGCTTTTGAAATATCAATTTGGCAAAACATATAAGGGGAAAAACTATAGGACTAACTAGTCCTGCCATACAAACTTCGGTTTATTACTCCCATTGTGCACAATGCAAGTATAATAGAGAACAACAAAATCTACTAGTAATCCACCAGGGAGAGGAAAACCTCAAATAAATATTGGGCTTGTGGTATAATAGCCAGAAATTTGGATCTAGTAATTAATTAAAGATCCATAACATAATTGTTTTCCTTACTCGGGTAAGATAAATTACCAGAAAATTCCTTCGAAAATGTTGGCTACAGTGAAAGCAGACTGTGTAAACACAACGATCAGAATCATGTGCGTCCAAGCAAACTGGCCAAATTGATACTTGTACATCTTCTTCTTCAATGTAAGGATGAACCACATAAAACCTGTTATGAAATCACAAAAAGATAGATATGTATGCAGCAACACAAGATAGAGAAAATGTCAACAAAAAACATTACCAAAATGCAATTAACGTACAAGAAACAATCTATTTAACCATATTAACATGCCAACCAAAAGGAGGCATGCACAATAAAATGCTAACTGCATTTCAAATAGGAAGATTCGCTTTGTATGTAGGTGCTCAGTGTGAAATTGCTCATAGATACCATGCAAAAAACAGACATAGCAAGTATAACCCACCTGCAATATACAAGGAATAACAAATAACCATATGATACTTGATAAGGCTGTTAACAAGCTTATACAAAACTTTGTCTGAAGTTACAGTGTTGAAAAGCCGTTGACTGAGAATGCGGCCATATACAAATAACATTGCAGTGAAGAAAAAGTGCCTGAACACAAATAAAAGATGTGTAAACAAAAAGAATTACCACAAGCAGCATCTTAAAAAGTAATTGCTTCCATTGAGAAAACACACTTCAAATAATATAACAATAAATTAGATGCTGACCAATTTAACAGCCTGAACCCTGGGAGATCCGTATCTTCATGAGCTTTCCGAAGTAAATTGAATAGCTCTTTCGCCATAAAAATCTGGATAACAACAACCATAGCAGTAATATAGAGATGGCCCATATAAATAACAAATATAAAGCCCCCAATCATCCAAATGGAAGAATGTGCACGAATCCACATTGATCTGTATTTGTTATGGTCATCAACAAGTAAATTCCCTCCATTTGCTTTACCAACATCAGGAACAACCTGAAAGCCCAAAATCAAATAAAAACAATTGATGTTAAAACATTTACTAATTAAAGGAGCCACTGACTTAAACCACTTATAATAACTGCAAAGAGAATAGAAGTCGAAGTTGTTTCAGCCTGTGATATTTATGTTAGTATTGACAAAAGTAGTCACTCAGCACACGCAAAGACAACCTTCATGAACACAGAGCATATGCACGCACACACACACACACACATTTTGACAATAAAATTATTAACAGGAGAAAAAGCATATATAAAATATTATTTTATGCACGCACACACACACACACACACACACACATTTTGACAATAAAATTATTAACAGGAGAAAAAGCATATAGAAGATATTATTTTCTCTCTCTTCTTTTATCAATTTTGTTTGTATAGAAAAAATTCAAGTATGCAAACATTGTTCTTTTAAATTGCCTGCACATGAGGTGGCCAATACTACCCAATTATGATAGAAAGATCTAATAGGTATTATGTTATAGTTTGCAAATGGCATTCCTTAAAAGAAAATTTAGGGATCATATTGATACAGGATCTATATTACAAATATAATGTTTGTAATTATCCTTTCATTCTAACAATGCTAGGAGAAATTATTGCTGAAAGGGATGAAACTGAACTCATATCTAGCACCTAAGTTTCAAACAAGTACACAATTTTAATTTATTAAATAAGAATTAGAATAGAAACTATCAGATTGCTCTACTTAGTTCTGTTGAACAATTTCATTACTTTCCCATAATTCTAAAGAAGGTGAGAAAAAAAAAATCAGGAATCATTAATCCCTTAAATCGATCATGAAAGCTTAATATGCCAACCTCAGTTGAACGTCTGCGATTGCGTATTCGACCACCTGGGGTTGATGGGTTGCCAGTGTTACCATCCCTTTGCATGACTTTTTCAAACTTGATTTCACTCAATATGAAAAAGCATATACATATGTATGCAGAAAAACCTGAAACATCAATTCACATTATCCCATAGTAAAGCTAAACAAAATTCTAATTGTTATTTGAATTCACAGCAAAACAATAAGTCAAAATGGAAAGGATGAAACCTGATTGCTTTAAGAAAACTAAAAACTAATAGGCGATTACAGGAAACTATAAGAAGTTTAACTAGAAATACACAAATTTTGGAACAAAACTTATCTCCATCACATACATATTCCAAACACTGGTTGAACTAGACCTTAGCTTTAGAAGGAACAGACAATCACCTCAAATATTGAAAGTCTCCCAAACCAAGAAGTTAGCTTTACGTGGGAAAATCCTAATGGCGGTGAATTAGAAAATTGTGTAAGATATATAGAAATAAAAGCTATTCAAACCAATGAAAAATCATGTATGTTTTCAAGCTACGGACACTGACACCAAATCACGGAATCAAATACCACCAGAATCAGAATGATAATTAGGAGGATAAGCGGAGTAAGAGCTCTTGAAGTATCACCTTTTACAATCTTTTTATTTTTTTATTTTTAATCTTTCATTTAAAATAAGATATAAAGGTTTATATTTCTTTTTTTCAATACAAAAGCTTCCAAATTTTGAATTCACCAATTAAATATGCTAACGGGCGTGCGCGCACACACACACACACACACACACACACACATGAATACAAGTTGGACTACAAATATCAATTGGGGACGCTAGAGAAATGAACAATCTAAAACATTAAAACATAGTTAAAACTAGCAACAACTATTAATTGTGGTCAACTTAATTTTCAGCCTCAAGAACCTATCACTTCCTAACATAGAAACCAAAAGAGGGAGGAAAGAAATCACCATTTTCTGACGTCCACTAACAATTAATTAAAACCACAACCAATAAACTCAATACTCACAGTTAGCTGTTCCTTTTTTTTCCAGTCAACCAACAACTTTCTCCACCAAGATTCTCTGAAATTAACGCAAAATTTTTCAGAATTTAAAGCACCAAACAAAATTCAAATACAAATCAACAAAACCCTCAAAACACCATCACTTTCAACCAAACAAGTTCTCAAAAATTCAAGCTTGAGCCAAAACCGAATAAGATTTCCAACGCAAACCCAAAATGAACGCCAAAAAAAAGAAAAGAAAAGAAAAAAAATCAGAAACAACCTAAAACACAAATATCTGGTGCACAAACTTCATCATTCTGATTGCAAAAGCAAAAATTATACCAAAAATAAATAAATAAATAAAGAAAACCAGATTAGCATGTGACATTCAAATCTGGAACCGAATATTTGGACATGAAAGAAAAAAGAGAGAAAGAGCAAGAACCTTTGGTTTCGGTTCTATGCTTAGTGCGAGAGTAAGACCGAGGTTCGCATAAAAACCAGAACAGAAGAAAAACAAAGGAGGCGAATATGAATTTTTTAGAGGGATTTTTGAGGAAGCCAAGCAACTATAATTTTATTTTCTCCTGGGAAAAAAATAAATAAATAAAACCCAAAATTCGAATTTTTGTTCGTTGTTTTCTTTTTAATTTGGTTTAATAATGTCCTGGTGGTGGTTTAAGTATCCTACAGAGACAGAGAGATATGCTGTAGGTTCCAGAGGCATTGCTCAGCGTTGGATTTCTTGTGGTTGAACATTGCCGTTGTACGTGGCGAGATCTGATGCTCACACGTATAGATCCTTTTCTCATTTTCTAGGTTAAGCCCCTGCACATGTCCAATCAAGCGAATTTTAGAATAAAATTTTGTTTCCGTTTTGAACCCCTAAGTTTTCTGAAATAGCATTTAGATCCTTTTTGTGGTTTCTGAATTCAGTGTTCATAATATTCATGCGTATATATATTTTTGACTTTTTCTTTCCTTTTTTAGTATAGTAGCTACAATAATTCTCCACTCACGTTGATGTCAATCTCTGGCTTCATGCAATCAAAATATTTTTTTTTTCTTGTCAAGCTGTTTTTAGTAAATTTTGGCATTTTTGTCAAATTTTGGATTTTGTTTTACTTGGATTTTGGCATTGAGCATTGCTTTAAACAAAAATTATTTCATTTATAGTACAAAATTTTTAATATGACGTCCATCAACAATAACCAAATATAATCAATTTATATTTTAATTTTAATAAAAAAAAATGTAATATCATAAATATCCCAACACACATTTCATATTAAGTACACCCACACGAATATAACTTATCTTGATTAGTTAATTAATAGAATAAATTTATGCCCAAACATGGATTTAATTTTATTTTATTTTTCCCATTCATGTTAACCGTGCGATCATGTGAATTTGTACTATACTTATTTAATTTTCTAAATATGTAGGTGAAGATATAGTTAGTGGTGAACTTCACTTTGACTATAGTTGGGAAGGAAATTTAGCATGTGTTTCAGGTTTTGTTGATGGCACGTGTTTGATTTTTAACCACCAATATTGATCACCTGAATCATGAAAAGGAAATGCTCAAAAGCAAATTATTATTATTTTTTTAAATATATATATATATATATATTAGGATTAGTTGGATTGACCTGTATGGGGCATTGCCTCTAGGGTCTATTAATAGGGACTTAATTTTCTTCTTAGTATTAAGAGTCTGTCTGCTCCTTTCTCTATACTTTATAATTTAGTCAAAGGAAATAAAACTGTCCACATTAATTAAAAAGTTACTGAAAATAGATCATAAAATTATGTCAAAATTGTGTGCGAGAGGACGCAATTTCACATATTAATTATCACAAAACTAAAAAGAGCTTAACTTATCAATAAATGAATCATATGATATAGAAACTAAATAGTGACAAAAAATCAAAGTCAAAATTAATGATAAAGAGTGCGACAATAAAATATGGATAAATATGCAAAGCCCCACCTACAGTAATAAGGCACCATTTCCTTGGAAATAGAATAATAATATTTACCCAAAAAGTTTCGATTCCTCTCCAAGCGGTTGATTGGCGGTGATGTACTTGTGACATAACAAAGCGATCATGCCGAAAGATCAAAACTATACTTTTTCTCAAGAAAGTGACAGACGAAGGTGAGAAAATTGGACCTCATTCGGCTCTAAAGCTTTTTAATGCTTTTGGTCCATCCTTAGCTACAAACTGCTATCATGTTGAAGCACGTGTTGGTTATGGTATTTTCCCAAAGCGGCTGGTTCATCAAATTGATTGAAGAGGTTTATGAGCAGGACATTCCACATCATCACAACAATTATTGGGATTCCAACACTTGAGTAGTCTTTTTTTTTTTTAATAATCTTTAATCTAAAAAAGAAAAATATGCATTTTTATAGATATAAATATAAAATATATATTAACTGAGTCGATCCATACAAAAAGTTTTTGAATTTCTTATGCACTAATATTTGGTAAATTAATTTCAGTCAGATTTTGGTACTTGATTTGAACCTTATTTGCTCAAATTGGTAATTAATCAAAATAATTAAAGTATCTCCATCGCAAACAAGAAAAATATACGTAAGATCTATTGCTATTTGGATGGACGATGCTTTGAAATTTTATAGTTATTGCAGCTTTCAATAGTTCATTACTATTTTGTCATCTTAAATTTGTCATGGACATTGAACCTATATACATAGAGTACTCCAAAAAGTTTTTCTTTAATTTTTTTTTGGATAATAAAAATTTTTTCTTTAATATTTACCTAAAAGAGAGAGGGGAAAAAAACAGAATTTACTCGATAAGGAATAGGAAAAATCACACAATAACCTTCATTTGTATTTTTTTTTTTTTTTTTACACTTTTTGAATAATATTTGCTTCCACATCTATGTGGAGATGTGGAGACACTCTTCAAGGTGTCTAAGTTTTTATTTATTTATTTTTTAAGTTAAGTTTTTAGTTGTTTATTTTAATTTTGTAACATGTTAAACTTCTTTAACTGATTAATATCAGCCTATTAATTGATATCTTATGAATAATTATTTGTAATCATTAATTATTTAATTTTATAGGATTCAATTTCTTCAGATTCTAACAATAATAATAATAATAAATATGGGGCCATATGATTTTATATGGTAGTTTTGAGGGGAAATAAACTAGTTATGCATTTTGAAAAAGTTTACTAGTTATATCTATATCTATATATATATATATATATATATATATATAAAAATGATAGAATTACAATATACTATAAATTGTAGAGGGTAAAGGATTTCACTCCAGCCTCATCGAACTCAGAACTGATTCTTAGTAGTTTGTGTTTTAAGTTGATAATTCTTAGTAGTTTGTGTCTTAAGTTGATACATTGATAATTTAAAGGTCCAAAAAGATGAAAATCCCTTAGGCCTTTACTATATTTTGTAGACACAGCAACTGGGCCAGTGACTTGGATTAATTAATTGATATCTCCAGATGAAATTAATTGGTAGACTTGACCATTATATTGCATAGAGTTGCATGTTATTGATGGGTGCACAATCCAAGAGCACCTAATTCCTCAGAAAAATAAAATCCAGCAGATTCCCGCAAATCGCATATTTATCAAATTAATCGCACATTACAGAAATCGCACTCATATAAACATATAGGAGAAAGCATACATAGGCTTTCTTAATTTGTGCCACAAAAATCTACACTTTTTTATTTAAAAAAAAAAAATTAATAACATCTGAGATTGAGAATTCAAACTCAACATCAATGCAAAAGAGAGTTTGCAATTGGCCACTGAAATACAATTATACATATGAATGTAAGACACACACTTGGAAACAACACAGTAATAGTCCATTTATGGCTAAAGATGAAGAAGAGGAGACCTGCAGTCTGGCGTATGTTTCAACATTAATTTACAGACAAAAAAAACAAAAACAAAAATATGAGTGAAACTACATAGGCTATGACCATGAAATCCATTGATTTCTGGCTATAATATTTCCAAGTTTGGAATATATAAACGGCCACCCACTTATTTTTTGTTTTATATATCTACATGGACAACGAAAAAAATTCAAAACTGGCCTCCTCTTTGACGGCACTACCAAAAAAAGCCTCCTCTTTGACGGCACTACCATAAAAAAGGGTTTTTGGGGGGGGGGGGGGGGGGTGGGGTGGGGTGGGGTGGTGGGGGTGTGTGGTGAGATGGTGTGTGTGTGTGTTAAAATTTACGAACCTAAATTATACATGATAAATTTCATTAATGCATAAATTACTAATCTTCAAACATAGTCATTTCTAAATTATTATACATATTAACCAGTGTGTTTATAGTGTGCCCCAATTGAGTTTTGGTGTGAATTTCACATGTTGCATACAGTGGAAAAAGAATGATAGGAACAGTAAACTGAATAGTTTATGGACTCTCATAGGATTATAAAAATGTAAGCTATTAAAGGTTTATAATTTCCTAAAATCTATAGTTTGTGGACTCTCATAGGATTATAAAAATGTAAGCTGTTAAAGATTTATAATTTCCTAAAATCTATACTGATAATACTTATCATGAGGTTTTTTTTACATCAGCAAAAACAAAAAAAAGGAAGAGAGAGAAGAAGAGCATATATCCTAGTTAATACAAGTTTATACATATTAATGCACACACAAGGATGCGTATACCATTACCAAAAAGAGTGCAGACGCCTTCCAATCTTTTAAATATTTTAGATACAAGTTTGTCTTGAGTCTTGACTAGCTAATTACTGGCTCGTTCACCCTTATTATTTGCTTCTTTATCCTAACACAATAGTTTTTATCACCATTTTTTTTTGTCAGAATGTAAGAATCCAACTTCTGATCGTTGGCAGTTTATTTGGCTTGATATATATATATATATATATATATATATATATGATGAGAAAATAGAAAACCTATTGCTTACGCAAAACTAAGAGATCAGACTTTATTTGTTCAATTATTTAACACACATATGAAAATGAAAAATATATAATAAGAAATTATGCCCAATCACAAGCGATTTATATATATCATAGATCAAAAGAAAATATAATATATATATATATATATATATATATATAACAAATAATTGAAACAAACAAGAAGTTGCTTTCAAATATACATATATATAAAATAAAATCAGAGCCATAACACCTTAGATAAGGAAGAATTAATTATATTGTGCAGTTGATATCATAGTTGAGTTAGCAAATGCCATACTTCCTAACTTTCTCTTCCAGATTTAATTTTGTGACAAGACGGCAATGTCGATAATTATTAAAAAAGAAAAAAAAAACAATTAATTATATTGCAAAATACTTGGAAGTAATTAATGTTGATAACTAAGCTTTAACTTCTCTGCTTCTTGTCATCTTTCCCATCTTTCCTATTGGCCTCTCCGTCCCCAATACATGTTTATATTCCTCTCCCTGTAAATGCTAGACATTATTCAAAACCCATATATCTCACAATGGACTTTTTTTTCATGCATGAATATTCTGGTTATTCCTGACATACATCCATAGAGGATATTCATATTCTATGCACAATGGGAGCTACTCTGTCCTTGCAAAAAGAAGTAGCCAGGGGGTCTAGTAATCGGAGTAGTGCTTCAGGCTCATCCATTTACATCTTCGATTTGATTATTAAACCCGTTTGTTGCTTGAAGACAAGGAAGGCCAAAAAGAGGACGATGTTGCAGCAGCTACCAGAGAAGAAGAGCTCTAAGGTGATGAAATTGACTCTAGAGGAATGTCTCTCATCATCACCTGGTTCAAAGCCTGATCGATTCATTAATGGAGGGGAATTATATGTGTTCAAGAATTATTGTTACAATAAGGTATACCTTTCTTCATCATCTGGAGCTCATCATCATAATCATGATATGGCTTTAAGTTTGGCCTCTAAAACAAGAAAAAGCTTCTCCCTAGAGAGAATAACAACGGCGAAAAGTGATATTGATGAACATCATGATGGAGGTACTGAATCAAACATATTGGGAGTTTCTTCTTCATCAATGAGTAGAAATAAAAGTGGGAAGTTGAAGAAAAAGGTGAGATTTAAGTTGCCTGAAGAAGCTGATTTTATCATAATTTACTCCCCTGAGGACTGTGACTGTGAGCGCCTCAGTGACAAAGAGACTCATAACTAGTAATAAATGTATATATGTATTCAGGCTTCCAAGGGACCAAGTTTGCTCCTCAAGTTACTCTTGGCGTGTTTTGTCTATTTTGTATAATCAACAATAGTTCTTTACAAGTTTCTTCTATATATGTAATCATGCAGATGGGAAATAATATAGTTTCATGGCAAGAAACTAATTCTGAGTTGTTTTATGTCCTATATACATGGTCTAGGCCTCAGCTTATTAATTCAGACATGTATTTGTAACAAAGAGATGCATAAGCTTTTTGCTTATGTATATATATATTAAGCTTCACTGTTCTATATATTAAGCTTTATACAACTATAATATTGCTTCATAAGTAGTATTTTATATACATATACAACCACTGAGATTTTCTGCAACTATAGGCAGGGTCAATAATCTGGTGTTTTCTTAGACTGCGCAAAAGATGTCATATATGGTTTCTCTAGACTTTTAGTACACTTGATCACATCTTTGATAATAAACTAAAAGTTTAATAATACTACTTATGATTAACCAAATATATATATATATATATATATATATATATAAAATACTAAGTAAAATAGACGTTCCATGAATGATCAAGTAAACTCTTTATACATTTCCTTTCAATTCAGTTTTTAAAAATTACTAAGCTAGGAAGAATTTCAAATTTAGCATCAAAAGAAATACAGTACCTGTTACATCCATCATCCAACACAAATGTAATGTAATGTATAGGCACTAACCAAATCGAAAGTGAATTAAGCGGCCCTGATGAACCCCTTTTGCAGATTCCTAACTCAGGACTATGCTTCATTAGAACATCTAATTAAGCTCAAAAAAGAAAAAAATTTTTTTTTTTTTTTTTTTTTCTATTTCTCTCTAAATCCTTAGAAAACGAAACGCAAAGAGAGCTTCAAGCACCCCCAAACACGACCCAGCAAAGACATCGGAAACAAAATGCCTCCCAAGCAAAACCCTCGAGACGGATGTGGAAACCGCCCAACCCCAAACAACCGCCACTAGAAAATTGACTGCCTTCACCTCATCGGCAGCGATCCAGCGGTCAACGAATCGAGAATTGGACCTGAACGTAACCAGAATGTCAACAATGGCGGAGGCAGCAGAGAGGTGTACGAGGTAGGCAACGAAGCAAACACGGGACGCATGGCCACTGGGAAATGAGAAATGGTCGACGGAAACGGCGACGTTCATGTCCTTGTTGTAGACAGGGCGAGAGCGGCGTACGAGAACCTTGATGAGACCCACGAGGGCCAGATCCAGGAGGAGGCCGAGAATGAGCGGAGAGAGGAAGGGACGGAGCGTAGCGGTGGAGTTTGGGATCTGGGCCAGGAGGAGGGCGACGGAGACCGGGAAAAACAATCGGAAATCAGCAGAGAGCTCGAGAAGCAGAAAAATGGCTCTCGGAAGGAAGGGTTTGGTGAGGTTGTGGATCTGCTGGGATAGCGTGCTGTCTAGGTTTATCAGACGGCCAGTAACTGCCGCCCGCGGCGCAGTCGTCGTCGTCGTCGTCGTGCGTTTGGGTGGCGCTGGTTTGCGGCCCATAATATGGTGTGGTTTGGGCCGTTAAAGAGAGCTTGTCGTTCTTGTGTCTTGTGATCAGTGTCGAGTGAACAAGATAGGCAGTTATTATTAGGTTTTCTAAGTCATCGGCTTGTTTTTGTTTTTGGGCTAAATGGAAAATGCTTGATATTTACTGTGTACAGTGCCATGAGATTTTTACTACAGTATCCAAATTAATTAATTACCTTTATATGACAATAAACAAAGTCGTTAACTTCCACTTACTTAAAAATGGAAGCAAAAACTTTCTATTAAATTACAATTACCATGCCCTATCCATTGGGAACATATATTTCACCTTATTTTATGTTAGAGTGTTGAGATAAAGTAATATTTCTGTTAATAATTCAAATTTAAAAATCTAATTTGATAAGCGCTAACCTTATCAATCATAATCAAATAAATACAAATATTGGGAAAAAGGCTAAAAGAAATTTCTAATTTTTATTATATATGTATTTGATGTTGACATATATATATATATATATATATATATATTAACCATGTTCCCTTTTTATTTTATTTTGACTGAATGTTAACCATTTTCTTATGTATATTATATCTTTTTTATTTATGTATATAAACAATGGAAATTTAAAAGATATTGCAACATAGACTGGTAGGTAAATTATTGTCCGAGAAGCATAATAACATTATAGCTTTACAGATCACCAATGCTAGTTGTGTTATAATTGATTTAAAAAATTATAGATATTTAGTTATATACGATATGGAGAAAGATTTGATTGGAACACTGGGTCTAAATTGTTTTTATTGTTATAATTCATTTGTTTAGTTGTATTGGAACTTAGTTAATATATCAATTCCTATAAAATAGTAGCATTTAACATATATATTTGATAGTTCTGCGAAAGTTAGTTTTCTATTTTATTTATTAGTAATGTATATATTAATTCATATATTTATAAACATTAATAAATTGGTTTCTAATGTTTATTATTATTTTTTGTTATTAAATCAATTTTTTTGTTCCCAAAAATCAGCCGATGTATAACAGATTCTTATTTCAAGCTCTATAAATAGGAAGTTTTTTTGGCATTTAGAAACATATAACATTGAAAAATACACTACTCTCTCTTCTTCTCTCAAAGTACTCTTTTCTCTTATCTTCCATATTTCCTTATTTTCAACTTATAAGATTATTAAAAATATTTTATTACTATTCTGATATATATATATATATATATATATGTATGTATATAAATATATTTTAAGCATTGCAGATGTTTTAAGAAGTTCGAGTGAATTCTTAACTATACACAAGATTCTTGAAGAATCGTTGTATTTTGGGATAGGAACGTTAAACAACTAAACCGACCATCATAAACTTTGAATAATTGTTTATTATTTTATTATTGTTGTTTGGGGTATACAGTTGTGATTCAGATTTTCTACTTTTTTTTTTCTTCCAACATTTTTAGAGAAGATATTCTGTTAAGATTTATGTTTTCATGGCATCTAATTTTACTATAGCATCTGTTGATTATGTTTCTTGCAAGTTTGAAATTTTTTGGTCAGAATTTCAAATGTTGGTAACATCAAATGAAATTTTGGCACACTACTTTGGATCTTTATTTTGTTATTCTTAAATCTTCAAACGCAAAAGAAAATATTTTTAAAAATGTTGGTTCTTCTAAATTTGTTGTATTTTCAGATACTAATAAAGATTCTAATAAAAATTCTGGTAAGGATTTTAGTAAGGATTTTCAAATTGTTTTTGCTGCCGATGTTTTTGTTAAAAAAATATGTTATGTTATGGTAGAATATTGAGTGCTTTTTTCTGAAAATATTTATCTTATTTTTCTCCTAATTCTGCTTTTGAATTGTGGAATAATTTGGAACAAAAATATATGGCTGAGGATCTTGGTTTTAAAGATATTCTGTTGGACAATGGATTGACTTTCATATGGTTAATATTAAATCCGTTTCTGATTAAATTCATGATTTTGAAAATATTGTTTTTGGTTTGAAAATGAAAGGTATTGTTTTGGATAATGCTTTACTTGTTACTTTTTTAATTGAAAAATTATCTTCATCTTGGTCTAGTTTTCAAAGAATCCTGAAACAAAAACCCGAAAAAAGTTTCTTTTGACAATTGCTTGTTTGCCTTAAGATAGAAGATAAATACCATGAGACTTTAAAATCTTTCAAAAATGATTTTCAACCCAAAACCCATATTGTTGAAAATTTGCATACACCCAAAACTAAAGGTTTTAAGAAAAATATTTTTAACAACAACCGAACGATAAAAAGGATAAACCCATTATTCAAAAAAAAGATGGGTTCTTGTTGAGTTTGTGGTAAAACAAATCATAAGGTCAAAGATTATATTTTCAAAAAAGTAGTCACATAAAATACTCAAGGATCTTTTGGCACAAAACCATAATTAAATGTCGGGGAGACAAATTCTTCTTCTCATGCTAATGGGTATTTTATTTCTAGCCTACAAACAAATTTTTTTTTTCTTTTCAAATGATTGGTGGGTTGATTCAAGGACTAATGTTCATATATGTTCTAATAAAAAAAATATTTTTTTCATATCAAAAATCAAATAAAAAAACCATACGCATGAGAATTAAAAAATAATAGGAGAAAGACAAGTGAAATTGAATTTTTTTTCCATGACAATTTTATTGTTTTAAATGGTGTTAAGCATAATCTAGATATTATGAAAAATTTAGTTAGTACTTTTTTATTGGTTCAAAATGATTACAAAGTTGCATTTGAGTCAAATAGAAGTGTATTTACAGAGAATGATTATTTTATTTGCAAAGGATACTTGTATGATGGTTTGTTTAAACTTAATATTATCAACTACAATATTCATGATTTTTCTACTTCTTATACTTCTGTTGCGAATGTTAAATGTTCTAATTTTTGGCATGGTAGGTTTAGGCATATTAATTTTAATCCTATTAAGAAAATGATGCATTTAGATCTTATTCCAAAATCTTCTTTTATTTCTAAAAAATCTGATGTTCATGTTCAAGCAAAATAACCTTGGAAACCTTTTAAATTTGTTGAGTTACAATTAATTCATAATGATATATGTGATTGCAACAATAGTTCGACCCGTAGTGCTAAACGTTATTTTATTACTTTTATTGATGATTTCTTTATATATTGTTATATTTATTTATTTAATTCATTCTAAAAGTGAATTATTTAATGTGTTCAAGGTTTATGAGGCTAAAGTAGAAAATCAGCTAGGAAAGAGAATAAAGATTTTGAGATATGACATAAGTGGTGAATATATTTCTAATAAGATGAATGAATTTTGTGAATCATATTCACCAGGTAACCATGCATTATTCACCACAATCAAACGATATAGCTGAAAGGAAAAACATGACTTTACTTGATATGGTAAATTCTATACTTATTAGTTTTGGCTTGCTTAAGAATCTATGAGATGAAGTTTTAAATTTTGCATGTTTGATTCTTAATAGGTTTTCTTATAAAATTTTTGATAAAACTCCTTATGAGCTTTAGAAAAATAGGAAATCCAACTTGAAATTTCCCAAGGTGTAGGTGTGTTTTGCCAAGGTAATTATTCATGTGAACAAAAAGAGAAAAAGGGGCTCTAAAATCATTGTTTTCATTGGTTATTCTTTAAATAGTATTACTTATAAATTTTTAATATTAAAATCTAATATTTCTGATTTTTTTTTGTAAATTCTATTATAAAATCTCATCATGATCCTTTCTTTGAAAATGTTTTTCCAATGAATGATAAATTTCAAAACAAATTAATAAAAACTCAACTTCTAATTTTATTTCTCTTGAAGATCAAATTGAACTTAAGAGGAGTAAACGAAATAGAGTTGAAAAAAAATTTGGAAATGATATTTTGAACTTTTTTGATTGAAAATAACCCTAAAACTTTCAATGAAGCTGTGAGTTAGCTAGATGCTCATTTTTGGGAAAAAACTCTTAATAGTGAGATGGATTAATAATGATCAATAATACATGGTTTTTAACTGATATTTTCTCTTGGTTGTAAAATAATTGGGTGCAAATGGATTTTTAGGGAAAAAATTGAGAAATAATGGCTCCATTGAAAATTTTAAAGTTATACTATTAATAGTGAGATGGATTCAATAATGAGCAATAATAAATGGTTTTTAACTTACATTTCTCTTGGTTGTAAAATAATTGGGTGCAAATGGATTTTTAGGGAAAAAAATTGAGAAATAATGGCTCCATTGAAAATTTTAAAGTTAGACTTGTTGCAAAAGGATTTAAACAAAAAGAAGATATTTATTTCTTTGATACTTATTCTCCTATTACTAAAATTATAAGTGTTAGAGTTTTAACTGTTTTGGCTGCTATTTATAAATTAGAAATTCATCAAATGGATGTGAAAACTACTTTTCCGAATGGTAAATTAGATGAAAATATTTACATGAACTAGTATGAAGGTGTTATTAGTCTTGGTCAAGAAAAAAAAAAGTTTGTAAATTAGTTAAATCACTTTATGGTTTGAAACAAGCAATGGCATGAAAAGTTTGACAATGTGATTATTTTTAATGGTTTCGTTATTATTGATGTTGATAATATGTTTACATTAAATTGTTAGAAAATGTATGTGTAATTCTTTGTTTATATGTAGATAATATTCTTATTTTAGATACAAGTTTGAATGTTATTAATGATACAAAAATAACTTTTCTACGAATTTTGATATGAAAGATCTTAGTATTGCTAATGTTATTTTAGACATGAAACTAGTAAAGTGTAATGTATGTATTACTTTAACATAGGGATAATATGTTGTAAATTTATTGAAAAAGTTTAATTTATATAATGTGAAGCCTGTGTTTACACTTTTGTCAGGACCCGTCCAGAATTCCTTCCCCGGAACCCTAGACAGCCCTGATCCCAGGGAAACCCTACCGAACCCTCCAACGGAAAATCCGACAGAGCCTCCCCTAAGGGATTTACTTACCACAATTTACCTGCACTGAAAACACACTTCTAAAATTATCCCCTTATTCCTCCCACAGTACTACAAATCGATTCCACAAATTGCAGCACTTAAAAAAAATAAATACAGTAATCCAGTGCAAAATAAATACAACAAGAGTGAAAGAAATATTACAACTGCAATAAAAGAATAACAGGGTACTGCCGAACTAAAACAGCAAGGAAGATCAAGTCCGCTCCGAGTGAACACCGACAACCTGGTACCTAGAGGAACGGAATTTAAGAGTGTGAGATGCTAATCATCTCAGTGAGCGACCCTACTACTATACCATATAATATCACAGTAATAAGTATAAATAATAATTATTTGGAAATAATATTTTCTCTCAAAACCCTTACAATTCTCTCAGTTGGAAAGGTTCCCCTTTTAAAACAATTTCACAAAACCCTTTATCCATATTCCCCGAAAACCAAGACATCAATTAAATACCAGAAGCGGTAACAATTATATTTTTAATTCCAATTCAGTTTCCAAACATTTTATTTTTAAAACACAGTTCTGAAAATCATTTGATGCACCCACTATATACCAGTGGCGCCAACAGTACCCAGCGTCCCAAGGTACCGCCAGACAGGAGGTTATAGAAAGAAACCGGCATACGGTCGCGTGGCGTCCCACTGCGCCGCTGCTAACCTGGTGTCCCGGCCAAAGGGGGGTGGCCGCCCTCTCCGATGGCATCCACAGGACACCCTCATAATATCAACCGCGCGCTACTCACACCCACCTGCGCGCTAAACATATCCGTGTGCACAATATCCATATCACATATACCATATCACATAATCAGAACACCAGTACGTGCACGGTGCATCTAAAAATCATAAAATTCACAATTTAAAGTATAAAACAAATTTCACATTTTTCATAAACATAGCGGGCATAATCCATCCGCTTGAACCGGGAATTTTCCCACAATTTCTTTGTAATCAATGCCATAAATTCCATGATTTTCAAATCCACCAACTTTCAAATCCATCAATTCAAATATCCACATTTTCCCAATAGCATAAATAATGCTCAAAATATCATAATCAAATCTCATAATATTTCATGGGCATATTTTATAAAAATTGAAATCACCAACATAACCAAATATTTTCCTTGAAATATTTGAAATTCAAATCGTGCCCAATTTACCATTAAAACCACACCAATTTCAAAATCCTCAAAACCATAAAATAATTCCACATGGCATAAATTTATATAATGCACATTTTCTTAAATCCAATAAATTCATAAATAATTCCAAAATAAATCCAATAAATATTTGGCACATAGGAATTAAATTCCAAATATTTAAATCACACATAATATATTCACCAATTAAATTTCCCAAAATTAAATTGAAGGTGGGTCACTCACCTGGAGCACGCAATTAACCCATGATCCACTACGGGATCAATTCTACGACTCACCGGTGCTCCTAGAACAAAATTCACAGACAGTCAAATAAATTAATATTTTATTCGGGTAAATAATACCCGGTACCCGGGGGGTCAAAACACAAACGATATCTAGAATTTACGAGTTATATATCGAATCGAAGCTCGAGTGATGCTAATCACAGATCCGGTCTTAATTTTCGATGATCGTACCCGACGGGGTTTGAATTTCGTCGGGAAGCTTTTCGGGTTTCGGCTCCGCAATTCTCCCAAACCGTCGCGAATTGGCGGAAACGGAAGTCGGATTTGGGTTCAGGAGGTCGAACACTGCGGACTGGAGCTGGCCGGAATTTTCGGGTACTCGCCGGAACAGTAATTTCTGGCGGGCCGCCACGTCACCGGCAACCGTCGCCGGAACAGTAATTTCCGACGGTGGCCGTTTGCTGTGAAATTTTGCAGATTTGTAGATCGTGAGGAGAGCAATCCAACGGGACCGACGGTGAGCAAAACGGAGGTCGGACGGCGGAGAAATCACCGTTTGAAGATTTTCGACCCCTCGCCGGAAAACGCTCCGATCCCGGCGCGTCGGTGGTCCGATGGCCGTGATTTTTGGTGGGTAGGCCGGACTTGAGGAGAGGATGCTGGGTGTATGGCGCGTGTACTGTTTATTGGCCGGAATAGTGCCGATTCGCGGTGGCCGGCGGGTCCTCTCTCTCTCTTTCTCTCTCCTCTCTCTCTTTCTCTCTCTTCTCTCTCTTTCTCTCTCTTCCCCGAGAGTTTTTCAAAATTAAAACCCTGTGTGACACTGTTCATGCCACGTGGACCACTCAGAAGCTGACACGTGGCATTTCACTGTTCACGACCCAAAAACATTAAAATAATACGGTATCCGGTAAACTTCAAACGTCCATAACTTTTTAACCACATGTCCGATTTAAGCGTGCCGCTAGTCTATGAACTTGTATCGACGAGTACTTTACAACCATTCAAGAGTCAACTCACAATTACATCACAAGAAAAAGTCAACTCCCGGCACCTTTTAGACAGTTTACACTTCAACTTGTTTTGCCCATAACTTTCAAACCGTAGCTCCGTTTTCGACGTGCTACTAGTCTACGAACTCAGGGCATCATGCACTTCGCCACGGTACCCTAGTCAACTCAAAATTCTCACCGAGTCAAAAAGTCAACTTTTGACCCCCTTCGGTCAACGGTCAACGGTCAACCTCGGTCAACGTGCACGGATTCCGGTGCGATTTGGGACGGGGTGTTACAGCCTTCCCCCCTTACAAAAATTTCGTCCTCGAAATTTCCGCACGTCACTGGAACAGATACGGGTACTGCTCACGCATCTGTGCTTCGGGTTCCCACGTTGCTTCCTCGACTAAGTAGTTCCTTGCCAACCAATCCATGCCCAACACTACTTCAAGTCCGGATAGATCCAACAGGATCAGGTCTGCTGCCATCACTTGATCTGTGAAATCGTCGGGCGTAGTCCTGGCTCCCTGCTGCGTCATAGCAAACACCCGGCCTTGACTTGTCTGCTGGGTTCTCCTTCCTCTACCTCGACTCGATCCTGCAGACGGCTGTACTGATCCCGAAGAAACTCCTACTGGCTGACTCCCCTGGGAACTCTGTCCTGGAAATATCCCCGTATGTTGTGTCCGTCGACCTGCTTCTAGCACAGTGCCGCTACCATAAGGGCAATCCCTCCTTATGTGGCCTGGCTGCCCACACCGAAAGCATAAACCATCCATCTGACACTGCCCAGAATGATTCCCCCTACAAAGTGGACAAATCCGCGGAGAACCAATGCGTGACTGCTGATACGAGCTTGCATCCACAATGATCGAATGGCGAGCTGGCTGGGGCATGCGATAACTATCTCTCCTCTGGAATCTGCCTCGTGGGCTTAACCCATCACTGTCTGAGCCTGAGCTATGGCTCTTCTTAGCTGCCCCCTGTTGAGGTACTCCGCTATACGATCCTTCGAATGATCTGCGCCTCGAGGGTCTGTGTATCTCCTCCTGTCTCTCTAGCTCGAGCGCTGCATCCCTGGCGGCCTGATAGGTGGGATGTACTGATCCAGAAAGGGTGTAGCCGATGCTCTCTTTCAATCCGTCTATGAACCTCACCTTCTTCGTGTGATCGTCGGGAATCAGGTGCATGCAGAATCCTGATAGTTCTCGGAATCTCCTCTCGTACTCGGTCACTGTCATGTTCCCCTGTCGCAGTTCCTCGAACTCTCTCCTTCTCGCCTCACGGTAAGCAGGAGGACAAAACTCTATCAATGGCAGTTGTTCATCCCAGCTACCACGAAACTGCATAATGCAAGACCTTAGCAGGTCTTCTAATGTCCGAATTGTGCACTCTGCTTGTCCATCAGATTGCGGGTGAAAAGCGGTGCTGTAGTTAAGTCTTGCTCCTAGTGCATCAGCCAATTTCCGCCATAGTCGTGAAGTAAAGCGCGGATCTCAATCGGAGACGATGGCTAACGGTACTCCATGAAGACTTACAATGCGTTGCACGAACAACTAAGCTAACTTCTCGGGTGAAAATGTTCTCGTACCGGTAGGAAGTGTGCCGACTTGGTGAGACGATCAATGATTACCCAAATGCCGTCGTACCTTCTAGGTGTGGAAGGAAGCTTGAATACGAAGTCCATATTGAGTTCTTCCCACTTCCACACGGGAATCGGTAAAGGTTGGAGTAGTCCCGAAGGCTTCTGTCTTTCTGCTTTCACTTGTTGACAAATCAAACACTTTGATACGAAGTCTGCCACTTCTCTCTTCATACCAATCCACCAATAATACTTAACAAGCGTCCGGTACATCTTGGTACTTCCCGGATGCATCGCATACATCGAGCTGTGCGCCTCCTCCAAAATCTCCTGCTTGAGTCCTGGGATATCCGGAACACAAAGTCGTCCTTTATACACGAGGGCTCCATCCCTCCTTATGGAAAATTCCGGATCAAGACCTTCTTGTACCTTGCCCTTAATTGTCCTCAACTTAGGATCTTCCATTTGGGTCTCTACTATACGATCCACCAACACCGGTCGTACCTGGAAGCTAGCCATGAGAACTCCTGAAGGATGCATATGCATTAACACCCCCATCTTCTTCAACTCCACCATGAGAGGTAGTTGGATGACTTGGATGTGAGCAAGGGATCCAGTAGCCTTCTTACTCAAGGCATCTGCCACTACATTCGCCTAATAGTGACTTTAACTTCCCTCTTGTGCAACTTTCCTTCTCATGCCCACTAATTAAGGATATTCAAATTGGTCCACGAGAACACGATCTGCAAGTCTTGGTCATAGTCGAACGCTAACCATAAGGTGCTTCTAAAGCATGCATCCTTAAACCAACAACCAACTCTCGTGACTCGATCAGCACTTTAAAAGGTTAGATTAGAACTTAAGTCTAATTTCCTCAAATACTGGTATCACCAAGTTAAGGTTGAGATTAATTCACTTGTCTTCGATTACCCTCCTAGTACTTACAATTATAAAACCCTTGCTCCTCAGTGATTAACCAATAGTCTTAACCTCGACAAACATCAATCTTTCTTTTAACTAAATTCATCAAGGTCATGAATAAAATTCTCAACATCCAAATACCATTCTTGAAAACCCTAAGTTTCCCCCATTTCAAATAGATTCCATGAATCCACACCTCAAGCAATAAGGAATTTAAATCTTAATTCTAGCATCACCACCAATACTATGAACAAATCACTAGATCCTTAACCCAATAAAGTATTCCACACTTCTTAAATTCTAACTCCGTCCCAAAAATCATACTCCTTATCATTGTAAATTATCACCAACAATATCAACCACCTTGAATCGATGAAGCATCATCAATACGAACCTTAAATCTCCAAGGAAATAAGATATCAAGATCTTAGCTTCTAGAATGAAAATAACCATGCTTAAACATCCAACCATGCCTAAGGAATCATCCTCATCTCATTAACCTCATCAACCACCAAGTAGAACTTTAGTCGCTATCCGGAGCTTGCTTGATTCTCTAAACGCTGTCGTACCTTCTCTTTGTGAATGATAGTTTAAGCACGAAATCCATATTTACATCTCCCTACTTTTACTTATCGGTGACCTAAGTACCTTTATTCGGATCTTGCAACTTCCTTTATCGTGCCAAACCACCATGTCATCCAGTGAGCATTCCATACGTCTTGGTACCCTTGGGGTGTATCGCATACTTTGAATCGCGTGCTTCCTTTAAGATCTCCTTTTTGAACTCAACGATACCCTGCTTTGGATTCTCGACTGGCGATACTTAACCCTTAAGTCGCTCTTGGAAAAACCATAACATAAAACAAATAATAAAATATATTTTTCAAATATACCTAACTTGCATAGGCAATTGTTAAAACTCCACATTGAAAATCATATCTTAAAATCCATTGCATAAAATAAAATATGCACGCTTGTAATGGAGGTACGTACGACACCTTCTACATGTTACGTAATCCATGATTCCAACTGTCGCCGACACTCTGCTACCAATACAAACCAGGGTGGTTGCCTATATTGGCCGTCCAATTCCCCGGGCTCATAGGCAACATGATCATGGGGCTAGCTCTACATGGACCACATTGGTTCGCCGCCTCCATATGGTGCAGTATAATATCAAACGATATAACATACAAATACATGTACGAACACAAACCAAAAATACTTGAATAAAACACCTTTAATTTCCAATACCACGTTGAAAAGCATTTAATTTTGATAATCGATTGGAAAAATATTTTGACGCCTTGAAATCGATCGACACACATCCTTAGGCAATCATCATTCTTCTCCATGAACGAAACGGATACCATTCACGATGATAAGCTTGACCTTCAAAAAGAAAAGGCATCCTCGACCATCGACTAGGCCATAGGAATTTCCCGTTAGGCTAGATGATCCTAATTGACACCCTCGAAGATTAGAGTTATTCAAACTCGGGCAACGAATTTACTTCGAGACAAACAGAAAGAACGCTTTCACACGGGTAAAACGAGAGATTAAACACGGATAGGATGCACAACAATGCACAGTCCCTTAGGAATACTAGAACCTAGAGCTCTGATACCAACTGTCAGGACCCGTCCAGAATTCCTTCCCCGGAACCCTAGACAGCCCTGATCCCAGGGAAACCCTACCGAACCCTCCAACGGAAAATCCGACAGAGCCTCCCCTAAGGGATTTACTTACCACAATTTACCTGCACTGAAAACACACTTCTAAAATTATCCCCTTATTCCTCCCACAGTACTACAAATCGATTCCACAAATTGCAGCACTTAAAAAAAATAAATACAGTAATCCAGTGCAAAATAAATACAACAAGAGTGAAAGAAATATTACAACTGCAATAAAAGAA
The DNA here is from genome assembly GCF_031755915.1 of Ziziphus jujuba. NCBI lineage: Eukaryota > Viridiplantae > Streptophyta > Magnoliopsida > Rosales > Rhamnaceae > Ziziphus > Ziziphus jujuba. The sequence continues at coordinate 8,576,637 of NC_083379.1, forward strand.
TAACAGGGTACTGCCGAACTAAAACAGCAAGGAAGATCAAGTCCGCTCCGAGTGAACACCGACAACCTGGTACCTAGAGGAACGGAATTTAAGAGTGTGAGATGCTAATCATCTCAGTGAGCGACCCTACTACTATACCATATAATATCACAGTAATAAGTATAAATAATAATTATTTGGAAATAATATTTTCTCTCAAAACCCTTACAATTCTCTCAGTTGGAAAGGTTCCCCTTTTAAAACAATTTCACAAAACCCTTTATCCATATTCCCCGAAAACCAAGACATCAATTAAATACCAGAAGCGGTAACAATTATATTTTTAATTCCAATTCAGTTTCCAAACATTTTATTTTTAAAACACAGTTCTGAAAATCATTTGATGCACCCACTATATACCAGTGGCGCCAACAGTACCCAGCGTCCCAAGGTACCGCCAGACAGGAGGTTATAGAAAGAAACCGGCATACGGTCGCGTGGCGTCCCACTGCGCCGCTGCTAACCTGGTGTCCCGGCCAAAGGGGGGTGGCCGCCCTCTCCGATGGCATCCACAGGACACCCTCATAATATCAACCGCGCGCTACTCACACCCACCTGCGCGCTAAACATATCCGTGTGCACAATATCCATATCACATATACCATATCACATAATCAGAACACCAGTACGTGCACGGTGCATCTAAAAATCATAAAATTCACAATTTAAAGTATAAAACAAATTTCACATTTTTCATAAACATAGCGGGCATAATCCATCCGCTTGAACCGGGAATTTTCCCACAATTTCTTTGTAATCAATGCCATAAATTCCATGATTTTCAAATCCACCAACTTTCAAATCCATCAATTCAAATATCCACATTTTCCCAATAGCATAAATAATGCTCAAAATATCATAATCAAATCTCATAATATTTCATGGGCATATTTTATAAAAATTGAAATCACCAACATAACCAAATATTTTCCTTGAAATATTTGAAATTCAAATCGTGCCCAATTTACCATTAAAACCACACCAATTTCAAAATCCTCAAAACCATAAAATAATTCCACATGGCATAAATTTATATAATGCACATTTTCTTAAATCCAATAAATTCATAAATAATTCCAAAATAAATCCAATAAATATTTGGCACATAGGAATTAAATTCCAAATATTTAAATCACACATAATATATTCACCAATTAAATTTCCCAAAATTAAATTGAAGGTGGGTCACTCACCTGGAGCACGCAATTAACCCATGATCCACTACGGGATCAATTCTACGACTCACCGGTGCTCCTAGAACAAAATTCACAGACAGTCAAATAAATTAATATTTTATTCGGGTAAATAATACCCGGTACCCGGGGGGTCAAAACACAAACGATATCTAGAATTTACGAGTTATATACCGAATCGAAGCTCGAGTGATGCTAATCACAGATCCGGTCTTAATTTTCGATGATCGTACCCGACGGGGTTTGAATTTCGTCGGGAAGCTTTTCGGGTTTCGGCTCCGCAATTCTCCCAAACCGTCGCGAATTGGCGGAAACGGAAGTCGGATTTGGGTTCAGGAGGTCGAACACTGCGGACTGGAGCTGGCCGGAATTTTCGGGTACTCGCCGGAACAGTAATTTCTGGCGGGCCGCCACGTCACCGGCAACCGTCGCCGGAACAGTAATTTCCGACGGTGGCCGTTTGCTGTGAAATTTTGCAGATTTGTAGATCGTGAGGAGAGCAATCCAACGGGACCGACGGTGAGCAAAACGGAGGTCGGACGGCGGAGAAATCACCGTTTGAAGATTTTCGACCCCTCGCCGGAAAACGCTCCGATCCCGGCGCGTCGGTGGTCCGATGGCCGTGATTTTTGGTGGGTAGGCCGGACTTGAGGAGAGGATGCTGGGTGTATGGCGCGTGTACTGTTTATTGGCCGGAATAGTGCCGATTCGCGGTGGCCGGCGGGTCCTCTCTCTCTCTTTCTCTCTCCTCTCTCTCTTTCTCTCTCTTCTCTCTCTTTCTCTCTCTTCCCCGAGAGTTTTTCAAAATTAAAACCCTGTGTGACACTGTTCATGCCACGTGGACCACTCAGAAGCTGACACGTGGCATTTCACTGTTCACGACCCAAAAACATTAAAATAATACGGTATCCGGTAAACTTCAAACGTCCATAACTTTTTAACCACATGTCCGATTTAAGCGTGCCGCTAGTCTATGAACTTGTATCGACGAGTACTTTACAACCATTCAAGAGTCAACTCACAATTACATCACAAGAAAAAGTCAACTCCCGGCACCTTTTAGACAGTTTACACTTCAACTTGTTTTGCCCATAACTTTCAAACCGTAGCTCCGTTTTCGACGTGCTACTAGTCTACGAACTCAGGGCATCATGCACTTCGCCACGGTACCCTAGTCAACTCAAAATTCTCACCGAGTCAAAAAGTCAACTTTTGACCCCCTTCGGTCAACGGTCAACGGTCAACCTCGGTCAACGTGCACGGATTCCGGTGCGATTTGGGACGGGGTGTTACACTTTTTTATCCTAATTCAAGGTTAAAAAAAAAAAAAGTTGATGCAGTGTTGCGGCTTTTATATTATGACGACTAGTGCGGGCGAGTGTGGGACATTGGCAGGTTATCTGGTATCCAATTTCATATCGTTCGGGTATAGATTTAAGGATGATTTAAATGTAATAATAGTCACTCTCATAATGGCGAGACTTTTTCAGAGTGTTTGGCTTCAAGATTTGAAAAAATTCTGAAGTTAAATATACTCAAGCGAGATCAATTATAGGATGGGTGATCTTTTGGATAGCTTTGAGCAAAAAATCCAATACCGAGTGTAGTGACTAAATTGAGAATAATATCGGCAGAGAGTGACAGATCCACCAATGGAGGCAGGGTGTTGCAAATTATATTAGAGCATATACTCAACTAGAAGTGTGTCAGTGAGGACCCTGGACCCAAGGGGGTGGATTATGATGACCGGTATGGGTGGATGTGTAGCACTAATAGGCTACCTTATATCCAATCTCACATCGTTTGGATATATATAAGGAGATGATTCAAATGTAATAATAGCACTCTTATAACGTCGAGGTTTTTTTAAAGTGGTTGGCTTCAGGGTTCAAAAAAACTTCGAAGTGAAGCGTGCTCAAGCAAAAGCAATGTTAAGATAGGTGACTTTCTAGAAAGTTCTTAACAAAAAATCCCATACTGATTTCGATGGGTGACCTCTTGTGAAGTTATAAACAAAAAAACATATACTGAGTGCGGCGAGTGCTATTGATGACCTCCTAGAAAGTTCTAAATAAAAAATCTTATATCGAGTGTGGCAGAGAGTGACAGGTCCACCAATGAAGATGGGGTGCTACATATATTCTAAAATTATTGATTCTTTTATGTACTTATCTAATTGTACCACACTTTATATATCTTATTCTGTTAATATAATAAGTAAGTATACTAGTAACCCTAATAATAATCATTGGATTACTATAAGAAGGATCTTTAAGTATGTTAAAGGTATGATTGATTATAATATTAACTATACTAGTTTTCCTGCAGTCTTGGAAGATTTTTGTGATGTTAACTAGATTTCAAATTCATGTGAAACTAAAGCCACCACTAGTTATATTTTTACTTTGGGTGGTGGTGCAGTAGCTTAGAAGTCATCAAAATAGACTGTAATTTCCAAATCAACCATGGAAGTTGAGTTCATTGCTCTGGACCTTATCAGTAATGAAACTGAATGGTTGAGCATTCTTATAGCAGACATACCAATTTTACCTCATCCAATTCCTGCTGCACATTTGCATTGTGATAGTCAAGTAATTACTGCAAAGGTAAAGAGTGAAAATAATAACGAGAAAAGGAGAATAAGTATTAGATATAAAACTATTAAACAATTACTAACACATAGTACTATTTCTTTTGATTTTATCAGGTATGAGAAGAATATTATGGATCCGCTTACAAAAAACTTAGAGGGTGAGTGAGTTATTGAATCATTAAGGGGAATGGGACTGAAGTCTATGAATATAGTCACCACAGTGGACACCCAACCTTTGTAAATTAGAGATCTCATGAAGAAGGTTCCATGGGTAAGAATAAAACGGGAGTTTAACTAAGAAATACTATTTTATAATTGAGGAGAATTTTCTGGTTCTATTACTATGGTGATAGTGCTTAAAATTATGATGGTATAAAAAGAGTATAACTCTGAACGAAACCAAGACATGTATATTTGCAAAGAGTTGATCACATACTACCTTTGGAGATTTCACCTAAATGAGTATTATAATATGATCGCTACTATGGAAAATTAGACTACTCCTAAAAATATTCATAATACAAGATACATGCATATAACCAATAAAGCGCAAATCAGACTAGAACTCAAAAACAATTACTTGTACTATATATATGGTAAGTGAACATCTGGTTCAAAGAGCCTAGTTCAAAATTTATTTCACTATAGTTCTTTCGTAAGGAAACTTATAATACTAAGTGTTAGTTCAAATCCAAAAGGTACCTACATACATTGCACAATAAAAAATGCTCAAAATATATTTATTTTAGATAATTATATTTTCATAATTTTTAAATTATGTGGGGGATTGTTATAATTGATTTAAAAAAATATTGATATTTAGTTATATATTATATGAAAAGGATTTTATTAAAAGACTAAGATTAAGTTGTTTTCAACATTATAATTCAATTGTTTAGTTGAATTGGAGATTTGTTAGTATATCAATTCTTATAAAATAATACTATTTGATGTACATATTTAGTTGTTTTGTAAAAGTTATTTGTGAAAATTAATTTTCTATTTATTTACTAGTAACGTATGTGTTAATTTATATATTTATTAATGTTAATAAGTTGGTTTTTAATGTTTATTTTTTCTTGTTATTAAGTTACACAAAATTAGTTGTTCTAATCTTATAAACAGCTTATGTATAACAGGTTCTTATTACAAGCTCTCTAAATAGGATCTTCCTTTCCAATTTAGAAACTCACAACATTGAAAAATCAACTACTCTCTTTTCAAATTTTTCATATTTCTTTATTTTCAATTATAGGATTACTAAAAAATTTTACTACCATCAAATATATTCTGATATATGTATATATATATATATATATATATATATTGAGCACTACATGTGCTATAAAAAGTTTGTGCATATTTTTTATATTCCAAAAAGTTGTTCTTATGAATTTCACAGCTTTTTTTTTGTTTTGCTTTTTCCTAGACCCCCACCCGTAGATTCGAATTCACGTTCTGTTGGCATGGATGGTGATGCTTAAACCAACGAAACTAGCACATTTGTCTTGAAGTTCTCAGCAATTTATGGACATGTATGCACTTGCCATCCCGTAGATTCAAATTCATGCTCTGTTGGCATAAATGGTGATGCTCAAACCAACGGAACTAGCACACTTGTTTTGAAGTTCACAGCAATGTATGGGCATGTATGCACTTGCCATATATACATGGATTCCTTCAGAAATACCACGGGATTAAAATTAATTTACAAATGTTAAATTTGTAACTTATAAATTTGTATTTTTCATTCATTTTATTAATTATTCTTTTGTAATTAAAAGCTCAAATGACAAAATTTTTTGTTCAATTAGTACACACACACACACACACACACACACACACATATATATATATATATATATATATATATATATATATATATATATAGAGAGAGAGAGAGAGAGAGAGAGAGAGAGAGAGAGAGAGAGAGAGAGAGAGAGAAAAAGAGCCTATAAAATTAATAAACATGCCCTCGAGATAAAGTTCGATTAAGATGCTAAAAAGGGAGAAATTTAGCAAATTAGCTTGGTATTCAATAAGCTTGGAATTCAAAATATTCAGTCGCAGCAAATGATGTGAAAAAAATCTGTGCCTAATTGATATTGATGATATTAATTGTTGTGATTCGTGAGCATACATAATAAACTTTTTTATTGTTCTGGTATACACTAATATAGAGGATTGTGTTTTTTTCAGCAATATATATATATATATATATATATAGGGGATTGTGTATAGGCATTTTATATATTTTGTCTCCCAATGGTTGCTTTGCCATTTATTACATATTTAAAAAATAAATAAACAAATTACATACATATACGATCCATATAATGTTTACATTTTTCAATTCCCACGTGATCATTATAGTAATCATCCCAAAGCTCTTGGTCATTGTGAAATTCAAAAGGATCTTGAATTTTGAATTTGATGAAATTAAGATGTAGCTGCAAATTGGGTAATAAGTGCATGGTCGGCAATGGCGTGAGGTTAATTAGATTCCCAGAGAAGGCCACGAGTGTTGAATGCCTACGGGGTGGTCGATGCGACGGCGTTTAATAAACCAGCCAAAGAAGTTTCCGTACAATGTGGAGTAGGGAAAGAGCGCGAGTGGGCCTTTTGAGTCAGTACTGGTGAGTAGCAGCGCGTACCAGCCAGTCATTGCTTCACGTAAGTTTAAACCTACGAAATTGCCCCGAAGAAACTAACTCACCCTCTCTCTCTCCCTGCCAAAAAGAGGCGCTTTTGCTCCTCCTCCCCATTACTTTATTATTTGCTCTCTCACTTTCTTTCTCAAACTGTAGCGTTTGTAAGACCTCTCTCTCTCTCTCTCTCTCTCTCTCTCTCTCTGCCTCGCTCGCTGCAATGGCTGCGCTACGGCTTGTGGGTTTTGCCTTGGTTTTTGCCATTTTGAGCTTTGGAGGGAAATGGGTGGGAGCCCAAGTTCACCATGTCGTCGGAGGAGACCGTGGTTGGGACCCTTCAACCGACGTCGCTTCTTGGTCCTCCGGCAAAACCTTTAGAGTCGGAGACAAAATCTGTGAGTCTCTTCTTTTTTCTCTTGTACACCACCAAGGCAAAAAGCTTATATGTTAAATCAAAATGTGTATTTGATTCCCAAGAAATTTAAGATGGATTTTATTTCAGTAGCTGCGGTTTAACTCCTTGCATTTTATCTGTCTATGATCTGTAAAATATTCCCCGTATTATTTTTTTTCCAGAGATTTTTTTTATTTTTTTATTTTTTGGGTGTTGTCCAATCACCAGCATAAATCGCTTGTTGGACTGTGAATGTTGGGCAGGGTTCACATACTCCGCAGCGCAGGGTGGAATAGCTGAGTTGAAAAGCAGGGAGGAATACGAGGCGTGCGACGTGAGCAATCCAATCAGAATGTATACGGACGGTTTGGATAGCATCTCACTGGAAGCTGAAGGATTACGCTTCTTCGCCAGCAGCGATACAGACAAGTGCAAGAATGGCCTGAGGGTGCATGTGGAGGTACTACCTGAGGCTGAGGCTCAGCAGAAGCAGGTTGAAACAAAAACCCCCATGGTGGAAGTATCAATGGTCATGGCTGATGGACCAGCCACTCCTTCTGGTGCACCCCACCTCACTGGAGCTGCAACTTCCATTCTCATTCTGTTCATATTTGGGTTGCTTTGTTCTCTTATGCTCTAGCAAGAGAGTGAGAAAGAGAGAGCCCTATTGCTATTCTATTGCAATGTAGCATGTTGTTATTAACTCTGTTTTTAGTTTATTAGGAGTCTCTTAAGTGACTAGTTTCCTGGGAATGATATATCAATGCCCCTGTTAATGTGTTTTAAATGAATTTCAATTCTGCTTTTCGATCTAAAGATTAAAATTTGTGGTTTTCTGCCTCTGTATGCCTACTGAGATCCTTCCATAATGTTACCTTTCTACAATTTCGACCACAACGGCCACTCTGGCTTGAGATGTAAATCTTAATACCTCTATTTTTTTGGCGTAAAATCTGACTAGATATGCGATGACTGGTTTGATCGGTGATAGACTTTTGAGTTAAATTTGGATTTTTTTTATTTTTTTATTTTTGGGGATAAAAATAAGAGTTTTTCTAAAGGTAAAAAATTAAACAAAAAGAACGCTTGTAGAACGCTCGAAAGAGTTGAGCTTAAAGTACCAATCACACATTAATTGTTGTTAGATATTCCATTCACTAAATGCCCAGATCAAGAAATGTAAACAACAATTGGTATCAAATTGCATGAGAACAAAAATCCACATACTTTTCCCACTGGATGATTAGAAAATCAATTTGATTTTTTTTTTTTCTTTTCATCTTTTCCCATTTACGACTTGCTTAATTGACAAGGCAAACACGAAGAACAAAGCCATCAAATATACAGGTGAGAAGCACAATATGAATTCCAGTAAAAAGGGTACCGCATTATATCAAATACTCTTCAGACAGAGACTCCGTGGTTATGGGTTACACCCTAACTGTACGAATGGTTAAAAATACATCCTGGTTTTGGATCCCAATCATTTATCCCTCAGCACAACGTAATTGGATCCGTTGGACTTTTGTATCTTGGAAATTCTTCTCAGGATTTCAGCAAAAGCAGTCTTGTCCTGCACAACAATGACAATCACTAGACATGAGTAAAACCTCTTGTATTTCCTACACTTCTAAACCAACACGTCAGAAGATTTTTTTTTTTTTTTCTTTATATATATATATATATATATATATATAGATTACAACTGAGGAAGGTGGGCCAAGTCTACGAATACAAGTCATTAGATTGTATTCAACAATATATATATCTCACTGATAATTAAAGAGGATGAAAACCATTTATTTGAAGCAATGACCGCATCAACAGTTTTTTTAGCTCAAGGTACAGGGCAGAGTTGGGCAAAAAATGCTTAGGAAAACCGGGGAAAATGAATTGCATAAAACATGACAAAGCGTACCTCCGAACATCTGAGCCTCGCCTTAAATTTTGCAACAAGATCCTGCGTGGTCACTGGTGTCTTTTGCATCAAAACAGCCCTGATTTCTTCTTCAGTTACAGGTCCAGCAGATGAAGTCCCTGCTGTTTTGGAGGATTGTTGCGTGCCCTTTGAAGGCAAATTATTTTTAGAAGCTGGCAACGACTCATCTTTAGCAGAAGTTTTTTGTTCCTGATTAAAATGCAATATAACACAAACATCACTATACATGAGCCTTTAAACATCAAGGAGGTACAATTCAAATAAAAAGTAAAAACACAATGTCAAACATAAAATAAAGGATTCATAAATGATAATGGCATACATTTTCTGTCTTCACCTTCTTTGGTGGTGCACCATTAGAGGATTTAGCATCATCAACGTTCAGTTTTCTCTTTGTTTTTGATGATTTAGAGGAAGATGGGGTTCCCTTGGCAGATCCAGAAGGCACTGGTTTTACAGGAGTGCTGTCTGCGGGTTCCTCTTTAGGTGCTTCTTTCTTTGTAGTCACTGCTGGGGGAAGGCCAATCTCATCCTCCATCTGATCAAAGAGAACAAAAGGTCCATCAATGAATAAAGTTGGGAACTTTCTATAAAACCGAGCAATCCTCAATAGAATTCCAAAATAATGCAGGCACCAAGTTGGTCGGTTCACAGTATTTCAGAAAAGTAACAGCTTACCACAACTTCTATAATCCAGATCATACCATGGTTAGAGTTCATAAAATGAGCCAATTCATCCAATGTCCCAAAATCATTCACTTCTGTAATTGATTAGCCAATGAAGCATGTAACACTATTAAGCACCAAAATATTAAACTTACATCTTCATCATCATCATCATCCTCTGCATCTGAATCATTTAGCCCACCAGTTCGCCCAAGCAACTTCTTCAACTCTTTTCCAGATTTGCTCAGTCCACCCCCATCTTCGTCATCTTCATCTTCATCCTCATCGTCCTGCAAGACGAAAACACATAAAGAACCATGCCATAAAAATTTAACAATTTAGGAAATCAAAGGGGCCACATGAATTGTGGAAAATACCAATAATGAGTGTTTGCAAAGGCTGCAGTGACAACAAAAGCAGCATACATAGAACATAAAGTATAATCTTTTTTCCTTTAAAAAAAAAAAAACAAAAACAAAAAAAGGTAATAAAGATTGAAAAAATTAAAATAGCAATCACATATATGACCTTATGTGAAAAGATTATGCCAGAAGACAAAAGTTATTTAATTATCTTAGACAAGCAAGGATCAAAGTTGATCAAAAAAAGATAGAGATCATATCAGTGGCATGGGTAAGGAAATAACAAGAAAACCACTACTTGCAAATGCTTTTTGCAAACCAATCAGCCAAGATACAGTCCCCCAAAAAAAAGAAAAGATAGAAACCATCTCAGTAGCATATGCAAGGAAATAACAAGAAATCCATAAACCAGTCCCCAAATTGATGATGCAACATGACAATAGGACACCTAAACTCGTCAACTGCTAAAAAAGTTCTAGTTCAAGTGTTGAAAATATTTTTTGCAAACGAATTAGCCAAGATACAGTCATCCAATCCATTTACATATCTAATTAAAATCAGAATCGGCCTACAATAGACTGAAGTATAATAGTCACAAGCATGAGTAAATCTATAAAATCATCACATAACGGAATCCAGTAGGGTAATAGAAAGTTTCACACAACCGCATCACAGCAATGGACTTCAGTGAAGGTATGTGAAAACATAAACACATGTAATTAAAAACACCAAACGCCTTGGGATTCAAAAAGAGCTATACAAATGACTAAAAGCTACTTGAACAAAGTCTTGGAAATTCTATAGCTGATATCCTAAAGCAGGATGCTCTGACATCAGTTGATTTCTTCACCAATATCGCAAACAATTATTTCTGTCAGAGAAATATCTCCCATTTTTTTACAATCCTACTTTTTTCGGATAAACAGTGTCATCACAGGCAAATAAACTCCCGTACACAATTGTTTATGGAAGTACTTCTTTAGTATAGTTTAATACCAGCAAACTAAAAAGTTAAAAGATGCGACATAAAAGGGAGCGAGATGCAAACAATGAAACTGAATTTGCTAAATGCTGACATTGTATATAGCAAACCTGCTTAATTTCTGGTGGAGCTGGAACTTCAGGTGCCAAATCTTCCCTTTCTTCTGGATCATTACCAACAGCTTCATCGTCATCAGTAAAAATTTCTTCATGCTCCCAATCATCACCTACAATAAATGCAAATAGGCAATGCACGTGTTAACAACTGAGGACTTCATCTTAGTGTAAAATATAAAAATAAATTACACTAGGTGTCTTTACCCTTTGCATATTAAAGTTAATTTAGTCGTAGAAATAAGAGGATAGCTGCATGGAACACAACCAAACTTGAAGACTGTCTTATTTAGACAAGGTATATATACAAGAAAAATAAAATACTTACCCTTCTCAACATCATCATCATCCAAATCAAGGTCGCGTTCCCTTGGACCTTCTTCATCATCATCATCACCAGATTTTTTGTTTAGTCCAAGTCTATTCTTTCTTGCTGCCTCTTCGTCTCCATCTTCTTCCCCTCTATCCGATACATTGCCTTCATCATCATCACCAGATGCTTTTCTACGTCCTCTTCCAGCAGCAGCACTACTATCTTTGTCATCAAACTTCTCCACTTCACCAAATGCAGCAGCGCCATTATTTGCAGCTTTCATCATCCATCTTTGATAACCATCTGCAGTCTTCTTCCGATTCTTCATCTTCTCTTCTGCTTCCTCCAAAGTAAGTTGTTTATACTGTGCAACCTTATTAAAGTTGTACCTAAAAATGACATACAACATACAGACACAACAATCATATGGAAATTATGATTGTGATTAGCATTTAAACATCAACAACTTCATAAAAAGTAAAAAGAAAAGGGGGAGGCCAGATTTCAGAATGGAGGATTGAAATATCTTTTTTGCAAGCATTTCAGAAGAGAAAAAATGTTAACGCAAATGAATTAGACTTTTAGCATATTAGGTTCATGCATACCACGAAGCAGCAGGAATGGCAGCAAACTCCTTCCCTTGCTTAATTAAGAGGTAATAAGTTGCTGATTGTGCACCTTCAAGCTGACCCTGATACTGATACTGGCCTGTTTCGTCCTCCAAGAGCCAAGGTTTGTTCTTATACTTCTCCTATGTGATCCAATATTGAAAAGATTTGAGTGATGAGCCCAAAAATAGAAACGAAGTACACAGATTGGCTCAACAATGACTCATTAGGTGTTGATAAGCATCAAACTTAAGCGATAGAGAGAGAACCATGACAAGTCTGTAATAAACCAGGCATGCATATTCAATGATTTGGTTGTAGTATGAAGATTTAAAGCTCTAGTAAATTCTTACCCATGCAGGAAAAATATACGGTTGTGAAATAAGAAAGTGCCCAACCATCTTTCTGTCAAATGTAGATATTAAAGGCTACCATCTGATAACCACTTAATTGCTTAGGTTTGAAAACTGTATTGTAAAAGAAAATTTATACATGTAAAATTTTAAAGTCACGGGTTCATTTCTTAAGCGTTTTTAATCAATCTAAAACTTTACATTAGTAATAACATGTATTATATGCATATCACCACCCAACCTTATAACAAAAGGGTAATAGTTGTCAGAATCAAAATATTGGCAATTACCATGACTTTACTGACAAAGTAAGATTTCTTCATAATTTACTTATTTTGACATCTTAATAGGGTCTTAAGAATTAAAAAGGCAGAACAAAAACTTGATCAGACACACAACTGCAACCAGCAATTTCCTTGAACTTTTTTCCACTTATAAGGATAACAAATAAAATTTCTAGGCAGTCCAAGCTAATATAAGTAACCAGCATCTACAAAGAAAGGATGAACCGAGTACCCGCAAGGTATCAGTGACTTGGCGTCCTTGCAGTCCATCTTTAATAAGAGACCACCTGTTTTCAGCATTCTTCTTTTTTGAAAAATTTGGCAACCCACCGGCAAATCTACCAATAAAGTAGTTCTTGTCGTTGGTAGAACTTGCACGAACATTATATTCCTAAAAAGAAAAAAAGGGGAGAAATCCATAAAACTTCGGCCTCTACAAAAAGTAACAAAATCAAACATGACTACCAAGTCGACTACCATGAAACCTAACTAAAAATTCCTTGTTTTCTACTAAAATAAAAGTGAGCATTTATTAATTACACAATTCCATGCCTGATGGCAATAACGACAGCATAATTATCCATTTCCAATGAAATAAAACAGCCAAAAAGCAAGCATGATATAATAAACTCAAAGCAATGACATGGAAAGAAGTTCCAATTACCAGAATTACGAACCCAAAAGCATTGAAAACCTAACCGAGATGCTAATTATGTGAATATGGCGGAACAATTTCATGCCACAGATAGTCAAATCGAACAATTGGAAATAGAAAAAAAAAAAAAAACGAGAACGGAGAGGCAGAGTGAGAGAGAGTGAAAGAAACCGAACTCGTATTAACCGAGTCACGGCAACGCCACACTCGCTGCACTTGACGTGGTTCTCAGCCATGGTTTTGCCGCATGTCAAGCAGAGAGTCATGTGCTTGCAATTGCTGCCGTAAAGCTCCGTGGTTGATCGACAACCACTGCAGCAAGGCTTTAGCATCAGATCCAGCGACATTTTCCCTCCAGAAAAGCGAAATCTTCCAGGAAAACAAACAGAGAATCAGGGAGAAAAAAAAAAAAAATTTCTAAACAAGGTAAAAACCTAGGGTTTTTTAACGAAATTGAAAAAAAAATAAAGCAGAATGTTATCGGTTATTAATATGAAATACCTCAGAAATATTTGAAAAAGTTCCAACGGATTTTCAATTCGGATTGAGAATTATGAATTTAGTCTGATTTCTTCTTTTTTTTTGTTTTTTTGTTTTGTTTTTTTTTTTTTTTCTGAGATTCGTTCTTATTTTATGTATTTTTGCTCGTGTAGAAGAGCGTCCATCACCTCGAGTTTTAGACCGATGGGTGGGGAATATATACGCGAAGACCATCGCCACTAAGGCGGTATAACAACAATTAATAAAGGAACGGTTTTTCACTTTGCTTTTCCGTCTGCCACGTGGCAATTGATGGTTCGTGCCACATGTAACAATGGAATTCGGGTCGTGCCTGAAATTTCGGACTTATTCCGGGTCGGACAAATGGATTTAGATGGTCAATCTGGCTTTGCAGGCATTTTCAAAACAATCGGGTATTTTCTGATAAAAGATTAAAAATTCTGTAGCGAGTTCTCATTTGATTTATTAAATGTTAACATGTGCTTGTTTGGTACAGGTTTAAAATATTTGATATTTTTATTTTTTAAAAAGATTGAAATAAAATTTAAATTTAAAATAAAAATTAATAGAATTTTTATAATAGTTATTATAATTTTTAAAATTTTATCAAAATTTTTATGAAAATTTTCGTAAAATATTCATATCAAATCCTTAACAATTTGATTAAAAAATTTATAATTTTATAGAAATTTTTGAAATTTTCATGAAATTTTTATTAAAATTTTGAAAATATCCTATTTTTTTATTTTTTTTAAAAAAATTATAAATATTATTAATATTTAGTAAAAAATTTTATCAAATTAACTTTATTGATAATTTTTTATCATTTAATTGATTTTTAGATATTTAATGATATAAAAAAAATAGAATGAATTGAATTGAATAATATAAATAAATTCTACTCATTGAATATCGATAAAACAAAAATATAAAGATTGTAGATTATATTTTTTAACCTTACAAATTTTATTGTCGGAAATATTTGTTTTACAAATATGGATAAATAGATGACAAAATATATACATATAAAATAATAATATTTGTTTGAAAAATAAAAATAAAAAATTTCTGACAATTCATAAGTGTTTCTTTTTTCTTTTTCTTTTTTTTTTATATTTTTTAAGAAATTAGAAAATGTAGTGGCCAAAGGGAATCACCAAATCGACAAGTTGGATTAAGTCAATTTACTGGTGAATAATGTCAAGGATTGGATACTGTTAGAAAATACTATATACTTAAAAAAAAAAATTATAATGGAGATGTTACAATAAGAAGAATATTCAATTTTTATTAATTTTGAATTTATGAGGGTTGGAAGTCATTTTCATAACCCTTATTCAATGGATATTTATGGAATGTCATCAAATAGCAACTCATGGGTACCATCTCAAACTCAACCATCAGAAAGTAGTAGTTATGCACATAGTTAACCAATAATACGTAAGATTCATATGGTTGACATACTAATAATTATATGCAAAATTATCAGGAAGATACATATTTTCATAACTACTTCTTACATTTCACATCTCAAAATCAAAATGAGGAAAAAATATATAATGTTTAACCATTCAAAAGTTCTATGTGGTATTAAGATAACATTTATAAACTATAATTTAATTGTAATAATTGTTTTATATACTTTAGTTAATAAATAATTTCATCATATATGTATTTTTGACATATTTTTATTAATAATAATTCATCTATGATCATTAAGGCTTATTATAAATCAATTCACAAAGAAGAATATAACATCCATTTAAAATTTTAGCAAGCTTTATAATCAACTTGATATTTGATGGGTTAAATAAGTTAATTTTAAAGTTTAAATAAAAAATTCCATTTTTTAAAATAAATTTTCATCATTTTTTATAATTTTTTTATTGATATTTGATCTTTTTCGATATTTCCATGTAAATTTTCGTATTTTAAACTCTCGATATTTCTATCGATCTCGATCTTTTGAACCTTGGTTTGGTAAAGATTATGAAATTATAATTTTTTTTAGAGTTTTTCATAATTATTTTTTTTAAGAATTTTTATTAAAAAGTTTATTTATACTTAGTTGTATTTTTTTTTAATTCCTAATGGTATTCCTATTTATTAAAATAATCATTCTTATATACAAAAGTGACCTTATATTTCTAAAAAATTACATGGTTCATTCATTTATTTTGGTAATCTTATCAACCTCTTGCACATGATTTTGAAAGTTTCATATATAAAATGTAGAGTGAAAAAAAGAAAAAAGAAAAAAAAAGGAACTGCATTCAAAACGTTTATACAAGAGGTTGTACATATAGATCCATCTTTATTGTTTACTTGAAAAAAAAAATGTAAAATAATTTTTACAATTAAAACATCATTTCAAAAGCTTATTATTATCATAAAGTGAAATTGATTCAGTTGTTAAATCATTTATATCTATATTTTAAGAAAATTACTATAAATATATGGGATATTATTGTAAATGACCAAAAGTGCTTATTAATATTATTAATTCCATTTTTGGTTTGAAGAATAAATGCAAAAATATAATAATTATTTTATAGGTTTAACTTTTCATGTATTTGGTACAAATTTTAAAATTTTAAAATAGCTATTTTTTGAATAAAAACTTATTTAAAAAAAAAAACTTCAAAATTGCTATTCTATATTCTAATATGATAAACTTTAAAAATAACCTACCATATTTTAATAAATTTGGATGTAAATTGATTATTATATAACAAAAATAAAAATATTATTTATCATTATTGATTATCAGTCGAACACGTTTATCATTAAAAGTTTTATCTTTAAAATAATGATGGTCATTAATACTTATAAGATTCTTACTCATGTATACAATTATTTTTTTTTTTACCAAATTTGAAAATTTTTTGGAGGAAAAAAGATTTTAAAAAAGAAGCTAAATATGATTCTAATTTAACATTATTACTAAATATATAAGTAAGAAATACTATTCCCTTTTAATTGTTTAGCTATTGCAATTTTAGCGGGTATGTATATATTTTTTTATCCAAAAATATTTTTTTGAAGGTTAAAAGTTTTTATTTTATTTTATAAATTTAAAATGTTTGACAAAAATAAATAAGTACTTATTAATCTATCACAATAAGTAATTCAAAAATAGAATTTAAATATATATACATAAAAAACAAAAAATACTTCTAACACAAAACTTCCATACCATAGATACAAATATTATATATGGTCACGTATAGGAAATGTACCAATAATATATGAACAACATTGAATTCTAGTGGAAATTTATGTTCATTCGTTATGGCAAGTAGAGCAAATTTTGGATACTCACCGTGATTTTTTATGCCTTCTCCAATATTATTCACACTGCCATTTTTTTTTCTTAATATATAGTCATTAAATCTTAAGCTCAATGGCAAGGTGAACGTACACAATTTTAAGGACTTCTTATATCCCATATTATACCCAATATATATGTATATTATTTTCTCATATTTCTAACCTAATTCTTAAATTGTTTGTAAAAATAGCTGACAAAACACAGACAGAACTAACAGGTCCAGTCCTTTGAAGGATTGGTGGCCATCTACCACCAATCATGGATTGATCTTGCCCCGTTGATCCCAACTACCACACTGCTTACTGACAGACTCCCATTTCCATAAAGATATTGTTAAAAAAATAAATAAATAAAATTTTAAATAAAATAATAATTTTAATTGGCCAAAAAATTAGTTAAAATATAAAGGAAATGAATCCATTCCGTCACTTTGACACTTTTCCAGTTCAGTACAAATACCCCCCTATCTAACTCCAACTATCCACTCCTCTTCTTTCACTCTCAATTTTCAGCTTCGCCGGAGCTACGACACCGTTTTCGTCCGAGCCAATGGCTCTCAAGTCCTTCGTCGAAGTCCGACCGGACTCTCACTTCCCGATACAGAACCTGCCGTATGGAGTGTTCAAGCCGGCACCAAATTCAGTGCCTCGACCTGGCGTGGCAATCGGAGATTACGTCTTGGACCTTTCCGAGATTGCATCTGCCGGTCTATTCGACGGTCCCATCCTCAACAACTCCTCCGACGTTTTTCACCAGGTTCTTTGGTTGTTTGACTATTCAGTTACAGGCTTATAGAGCCTAGTTTGCAAATCGCATCTTCTTTCTTGTTGTGCTACTCAATTTTAACCTAGAATAGAAATTTTTCATTGCTGTTGGAGTGATATATGCTTACTGAAAAAAGAAGCTGCGTAAACTGTAAAGCACTTCGCGATTTGATTTAGCTTCGTAATTTCACGTTGGCCGATGGGAGGCACGTGCTCCTTGAATTTCTATTATTTCGGTCCCTTTTTTTTTTTTTTTTTTTAAATTAATTGTTTCGTTTAACTTTACAGAATTATCCTTGTAAAAGTAATCTTTTTATTCCTTTACACGCGATGCTTCATTGCTTCTGTAAGCGTTTTTGCTGTTTGCTGATTAGCTCTTTTATTAATGGTTTTCTACTTTAAATTCGTTTTGTTCCTTGGTTATCGAGCTTTTGGTGCTTTATTAAAAAATATAATAATTTCTCTTTAATAGTTGTCTGGCACAATGATATTGCTTTCAAAACATCTTTCTTCTTGACTGGCTATTGCTTTGGGAAAAAATATATATATATTTATATATATATATATATATAAATATATATATATATAGTAGCTAATTACACGGTACCTTGCTCTGTTTTGGTGGCAGCCTAATTTAAACAGGTTTTTGGAATTGGGCCGGCCGGCGTGGAAGGAAGCTCGAGCCACATTGCAAAAGCTATTGTCATGTATGCTTGTTATGATATCTAATATATGTGGTTGATTTATTGGTCATGCTTTTTTCATTTTCTATTGACATTGCAGGGTATTGTATATAGCAAAGAAGTGCTATTTTGGTGTGAATTGGAAATAAGAAGGTTATTTACTATCACTATATTTATTCTAATGCAGCTACAGAGCCTACATTGCGTGACAATGCAAATTTGAGGCAGAAGGCTCTTGTCTTATCGGTAATATAAATGTGTGCTCTTGGTTTAGAAATTTGTATTGAGATTTTTGCTTTTTTCTTAATACCAATTCCATTTGCAACCGTTTAGGACAATGTAGAACTGCTTCTTCCTATTGCTATAGGGGACTACACGGATTTCTTTTCATCGAAGCATCATGCGAAGAATTGTGGGACCATATTTCGTGGACCGGAGAACCCAATTCCACCTAACTGGTATCATCTTGATTTTGAAGTTTAAGGATGATAAACCTCACTCTTTTTTTTTTTTTTTTTTTTTTTTTTTTCTCTTTTTAAATATTTAGATTTTTCGAAATCTGAATGTGTTCATTCTTGTCTAGGTTCCACATCCCCATTGCATATCATGGACGAGCATCATCTGTTGTTATCTCAGGAACTGACATAATTCGACCAAGGTTAGGATATGTTATTTCTACTCCTTTCTCTGTTAAATCTTTTTCTTTTCGTGCGTGGTATGGCAAATGAACAAAGCACATGTAATATGATTGGGTAATAATTTCTTCCAGTAATAAACTATTCAGGTTTAGTAGTTATATTCATGTCAAAACTCATTGGACTGTAACTGCATGATGCATAAATTTCACATTTACTAAAAATGCATGCTCGAGTCTTGTCATTTTCATGTGCTGCCCAATTACCAGTTAAATAGTTGTGGGTATGCTTCAACTAGTCAAAAATGTTATATTTCTATCTCAATGTAATAGGTTGAAGAAGTTGACCAAAGAAAAAAAAAAAAATGTAATAGGTTGAGGTGTTTATGGAGGTATCTCTATAATTGTGGTTGCAATCATGTATGTATTTTGCTTAGTAAACAATTTCTTTTAGCGTGGTTAATGAGCCATACTGCACAAATTTGTATCAGACCATTTATTAAGTTTTTGCTTTTCATTTTTTTTTTCCCACTTGAATGAACAGTCCATCGATAGAGTTTTCATTTAAGTCATCATGCTTTTCAGGATGTCATCCATATGATTACTTTTTTTTGGTTTCTGATTACAGAGGTCAAAGCCATCCAACTGGAAACTCTCCACCATACTTTGGTCCCTCATTGAAGCTAGACTATGAACTGGAAATGGTATAACATAGATATTCATCCATTTTTATCCATGTTGAATTGTGCATGCAGATCTTTTTCCTAGAGGATGTAGAAACTTTGATTGATGTGAGCATCTGATTTACCATTAATTCTTATATATAAATTGTAGGCTGCTGTAGTTGGTCCTGGAAATGAATTAGGAAAGCCTGTGGATGTCAATCAGGCAGCGGAACATATCTTTGGACTGGTGTTAATGAATGACTGGAGTGGTATGCATACTTCTTGTGGCTTCTAGTCCTTTGTTTAGTTTCTCAAACTATTTGATGACACATATGGTTCGACAGCTAGAGATATTCAGGCATGGGAATATGTGCCTCTTGGGCCTTTTCTTGGGAAAAGTTTTGGTAAGAGCAAAAGAACTTGTTAAATTTCTGTACTTTCTGTAGGGCAGACATAGAATCCAAATTACCTGACAAGTGATAAATGTTTGCTTATATACACCTGCTTTTGGTGGTGATATTTTTAGCCTGCAGGAGGGTTGACTTTTCCCCTGTGCAAATTTTGTAGGTACTACTATTTCCCCTTGGATCGTGACATTAGAAGCCTTAGAACCTTTTTCCTGTGATGCTCCCAAGCAGGTGGTTAATCATTTCTTTCATATCAGAGCATAACAAATTAACAGCGTTTAAACTCTTAAAATTTTATTCATAATTCTTGCATGAAATTTCTTTTTGCATGGAAGCATGCTATATGATCAGCGTTCTAAATTGCAGGAACCTCCTCCATTGCCCTATCTGGCTGAAAAGATATCCAAGAATTATGACATTTCATTAGAGGTATCCATTATTATATTATTACCGTA
Source organism: Ziziphus jujuba (assembly GCF_031755915.1). Taxonomy (NCBI): domain Eukaryota; kingdom Viridiplantae; phylum Streptophyta; class Magnoliopsida; order Rosales; family Rhamnaceae; genus Ziziphus; species Ziziphus jujuba. The sequence goes on from NC_083379.1 coordinate 8,597,219, forward strand.
AGCACTCCGACGTTTTCTGCTTAATCCTCACTGCTGTATGCCCTTTAGTGAACAGCCCAGTTGCAAGGGTCCCAACTTCAACTTCCGCACCCCCAAAGAAAAAATAAAAAAATAAATACTAGTGTTTAAAATTCAAGACTATTCATTGTAGGCCTTTGCGAATTTGTTTTGTTACGCTCTAAATAGTTAAATGTTTCTTCATTCTTCTGATAATTATGAAACTGCTTCTTGCTGCAAGGTTCTAATCAAACCTGCTGGACAGAAAGATTCAACTGTGGTCACGAAGACTAATTTCAATCACTTGTAAGGACTAAGGAGCTTCATTTTAGCAATAGTCATTTATGTTGTGATTCTTCATTTTGTGGTTATCTGTTGCCTTATCTGAATCTGTAGACCAGTTGCTCAATTTGTCTTATGTACAAAGCAACATTTTGTCTGATCAAATGAAATTGCCCTTTTGAAGTTGAATCTGAAAAGTTTGCTATGGTATCTTATTTGCAATGCCAAGCATTTAATTGCTGGTATACTTTCAAAGAATGATGTATTGGCTTTGTGCTTTTCATTACTGAATGGGAAAAATTATAAGGGAAGAACATCTTTGTTTTTCCTATTCGATATTTTTCAAATATTAATTATGATGAGGTGATAACTCGTATTGCAGGTATTGGACAGTGACTCAACAATTAGCACACCATACTATTAACGGTTGCAACTTAAGGCCTGGCGATCTCCTAGGAACAGGAACCATCAGTGGACCTGTATGATTTCAGATTATTATTAATATTATTTCATTGGGGCAGTAATGGATATGATAACTCCTGTATTTTTTTAGTGAAACTGAGAAACCACTTCTTTTTACTAACAGGAACCAGAATCTTATGGATGCTTGCTAGAGTTGACATGGAATGGACAAAACCCATTGTCTTTAAAGGGGACAACTCGTAAATTCCTAGAAGATGGAGATGAAGTCATCATTACTGGTTATTGCAAGGTTCTTGACCATATAAGACTTCTCTACTACTCTACTTCGTAAATCATTTTTTGAAAGTTTTTTATCTTTTGCCAGACAGCATAACAATGATATTTTACATGCATATGCTTCTCACATTTTTCTGTCTCTGTGTTAATATACATTCACCTACTAAAATTTGATATTCATTTTGTTGAATTAGTTCTATGCTTCTCCTATCTTGTTGATACACTTGATATTCAGCATTTTTATTGTCTTTCGTAGAGTTTGTTTTTAAGTGTTTGCTTCCATTGTAGTAAAATTAGTTCATATTTCTCGTGAACAGTAAAGGTTATTTCCTGTTGCTAATAGATCCTAAGAGGATTTTATAAATTTGAAGTTTTGCTTTAGCAAGGTTACTTTATAATGGAAAACCACGAATATCTGAAGTCAGTGAACATGGAATATATGCATAATGAGGGAAACAAAATAGGGGGAAAAAAAAAAAGGGGGAAAAAAAAGGACAACATTTATTAAAAAATATTGCAGTCAGTACATGTATTCCCACATAGCTGCCTTCTTTTGCAAAGCATTCATGTATTTGCATCCACTCACGTAATATGTGTAATTTCCTATATGTAAAATTGAGATTCTTAAAATCATTATAACTTCAGTACCTTCTAGTTGGGATGCTAATAGCGTTTTGATTTGACAACATTTGTGATCATTGCATTGTAAACTACAAACCACGAATGCACTAAAAGCTTCAATGTTGATTCATTGCAGGGAAATGGATACAACATAGGCTTTGGGACATGCGAAGGGAAGATAGTTCCTTCACACCCTTGAGGACGTTGTTCTCTTCTCCTTGCTGGTTTCACTGACGCAATAACACCCTTCAAAATCAGGCTGCCTGGTTTTTAAGCATTTTGCCTTACAATTGTTTTTTTGTATTTGTACATTTACTTGATTGTGCTTAATAAAAGCTCGGGATTGCTTTTTAACAAAATCTTCCATTTTGTTGCTGCTGCCATTTCAAAATCTGTTTAAAACGGCGTCATTAGGAGTCCAATTATTTGAATTTTATATTTTAAAAATATATATATATATATTTTAAAAAGTTGACTAATCTGTAAAAGAATTTGGCCCATTTGATAAGAAAGAGTGAAGAGTAGGGTAGGAAATTGCATGTGTGGAAAAGCAGGCACATTCGTCAAAAAGGAGAAAACGGGTCCCATAAGATAAACAGATGGTGTGAGTATTGCGCGCCAAGGCCATTCAAGAAACCTCCTTTCATTTTACAGTTTCTAAAATAACTAGGTTAATTTAAAGCATTAAAGATCACATCATTTTCATTTCTTACTCTCTCTCTCTCTCTCGCTCTCTCTATCTCACTGCTCACCGTTCTCATCAAAAATGAAACCCTCTCGCAGAGGCAGCTTCTTCTCCTCCTCATCCTCTTCAACCACAGTTACCTACACTTTCCATGACCAAAGTGACCCTCCCTCCCAACCCAATTCCACCGAAATCCCCATCCAGTCCTCCGAAACCCCAACCCCAATCACCGTCCACCTCCCACTACAAGCCCAGTCCACCGCTGCCACCAAGATCCAGTCCACATACCGGGCCCACCTGATCCGAACCCTCTACAGAAAGATATCGACGGCCAATTCAGAAGCCGATCAGCTCCAACGGTTAATCCAACGGCAAGATACAGTTGACGCCGTTAGGAGGGACGAGCGCGAGAAGCTGAGGATGAACGAGGCTTTGATGCGTCTGTTACTGAGGCTGGACTCGGTTCCCGGGTTGGACCCGACCATAAGGGAAGCGAGGAGGAAGGTGAGCCGTCGGATCGTGGGTCTGCAGGAGATCTTGGATGCGGTTTCCGAGGCAAAGGTGGAAGATGGTGACGGTTGGTATTGGGGTTACGATGGGTTTATGAGGAATTGGGATGATGTTGTGGCGGAGATGGAGGAGAATGTTTGTAGGGAAAGAGGAGGTGAGGAATTCGAGAGGTTTTGCGCTCAGCATCTGGGGTTTCGATGCCTCCAGAGGTTTCTTCGTCAACCTTGATCTTTGATCCTCTGCGGCACGGCTCAGTATAGTATAATGATCTTGTGGTTGTGGTGTTATGGCAGTGATAGAACGACAGTATCATGTAGAGTGAAGAAAAATAATTGTTAATATATATATATATATTTTAACTGCTATACCAATGGAAATTAAATCTTCAAAATTGCCTTTTTTTAGTCCTTTTTTAACAAAACATTAAATTTGAATACCAAATTACATTGCAATATAACAATAACTAAGGAAGAATATAGAAAAAAGGTGGATATACTTTTCTGTTTATTTGTTTTGTGAAAAAACTGGTTGAGAGAATTAACGTTTTTGTTAATGGCAATCAAATTTGACTTTTGATTTGAATTTTCAGAACCTAAAATTTAGAAGGGTATATTCTGAATGTAATTGGCTGTTTGCAACGTGCCTTTATGTGCACCAAAGACCATCTTTTACAAGAAATTTGCTGTCGGCAAGGAAATAAATTATCAAAAACCATTCCTGGGTAACGGGTGGCGGTATGGTATCGTAAACCATTCATATGAAATACACATTATTTATTATTATTTTTATATTGAAATACACATTAATTAGGTTGTAGAGTAATACACTGTATTATTGAATATATACAATAAAAAATTGAGTTTGTTACAATGATTCCGACTTCCTTTAAGACTCAGTCTTTTGGTAGTTGAGAATGGTCGTACATAGATCATGGGATTTGTATTGCGCATGATTATTACATCTTGTATGCAACAATTAAATATTGGCATATACGAAACCATCTTGTTAGTTCCCGAAGCTTTATTATTATCATGTGTGGTAGTAGAGGAGGTTAACACGCACCGTAAAACTTTTTCCAAAAATCCAAATGGAAAAATAGAAATAAAAATAAAAATGGAAAGAAAATGATCAAGTCTGGTGGGCAATTTGACAGAGAAATAGAAAAAAGGAGAATGTTGCGCAGTAAGCGCTAAGCAGAGGGAAGGAGCTCAGGCCCAAATAGACATGGAGTGGAGAGAACGGAGGCTGTTTCCTCTACTGGGTATTTTTGCTTTATGCGCTGTTCTCTACTTGAGTTTCAACGACGACCTCTCCTTCCCAGTCCTATGGCAGCCCACCATGGGCTTTGTGGCTACGAACTCCACCCACTTCTTCATCACAGATGGCTCTGATGAAGGAGGGGTTCAATCCCCGCTTTACATTAACGGCTGGAATTCCTACTGGTTGATGGAGAAGAGCGTGTGGGGTCCATCGAGATCAATTGTTTCCAAGATGCTGAAGATGGGTTCTCAAATGGGTCTCACTGTTTGTAGGACTTGGGCTTTTAGTGATGGAGATGGTCCTATTGCTTTGCAGGTCTCCCCTGGTGTCTTCAATGAAAGAGTCTTTCGGGTTTGTAACTTCTTTTGTACAGATCTTTCTTCTTCTTTTTTTTTTTTTTTTTTTTTTTTTTGGAGGAGAAATTTTGGTCTCTGTTTTTTAGTTATTAATAATGTTTGGAAAATGGAATGCAGGGGTTGGATTATGTGATAGTTGAAGCAAGAAAACGTGGGATAAGATTGATTCTTAGTCTTGTCAATAATTTGAATGCTTTTGGTGGGAAAGCTCAGTATGTTAGATGGGCAAAAGCAGCTGGCTTTAATGTATCTACCTCAGATGATTCGTTTTTTTCACACCCAGCTATCAAAGATTACTACAAGGCTTATATTAAGGTTAGCCTAAACTTGGAACTTTGACAAGTTTGACAATTACTAGTCTCTTTGAAATTTGTATTGGTTATTTGTTCTGTTAAATAATTTAATTTAGTTTTGTGCAAAAAAATTAGTTTTGGGGAGTATAGTACAATTTTTGAAGAACAAAGAGTGTTGCAATTCTTACCATCTTTAGGAAAGTTACTGGTTCTCATTCTGGTTAAGCATAGACTTGTTACTTGGTCGAATTTATAATGTTATGCTGAACTATCTTTGAGTGGCATTTGTGATAAATGTAGAAGCTCTGTTTCTGTTTTTGCTTTTTGTCCAAATTACCCTTAGAATGAGGAAGTAGAAATATTTGGTATTATTCAAAAATGTTGATTATGCTTCTGTTTGGTATGTGTTGTACGTGTGCACTCAACAGGCTATTGTAACGAGAAAGAATTCACTTAGCAGAGTTAAATACGCCAATGAACCAGCTATATTTGCATGGGAGCTCATAAATGAGCCTAGATGTTTGTCCAATTCATCTGCCCCTGTTCTTCAGGTGAATGACCAAACTTGCTCTCATCTCTTTGTGCGTATAATCTTTTATTTGGAAAGAACATAAAAGAGGGAACACACAGATGCTATCTTACAAGAGGGAACACACAGATGCTATCTTATCTATGGTTGTTGAGCTTTTATGATAGAAATTTACCCAGAAAGGGTATCTATTAGAATACTAAAGAACTACCTTGTTTTGAGCATCTGAAAGTTCTTTATTCCTAATGCTACCAAGAATATATAACTTCCATTTTCTTTGAGACCTGTAAAGCTAATTTTCTGGAGAACAGGCATGGATCACAGAGATGGCTGCTTATATTAAGAGTCTGGATCAAAAGCATCTGGTAACCGTTGGACTTGAGGGGTTTTATGGGCCTGAAACAGCTAAACGATCCGGAGTGAATCCTGGGGAATGGGCAGCCTCACTTGGAACAGACTTCATTCAAAATTCAGCAATTAGCAACATTGATTTTGCTTCTATGCATGCTTACCCTAATAGCTGGTTAGTGAACTTGATTCCCTTATAAATGGCCGTTTACTATATAATTAACTGTTCTTTTAACAATCTCTCTACTCTTGTACGTTGTTCCTAACAAATATTCTAAACCACTTTGATGTTTATGAAAAGGATTGCTTTTCAATGTCCTATATAGTGGATAGAAGTTTATTAAAGGCTGATAAAGAGTTCTATTGAAGAGAACTGAAACATATTATTCATGATTGTGGAATTATTGTTGTAGGATCAAAGATGCTGATTTAGAAACCAAGAAGAATTTCCTTTCTCATTGGGTCGATGCTCACATAAATGATGGGGATTCTCTGCTGAAGAAACCGGTTTTGTTAACTGAAGTTGGTTTTCCTATACGCATGAATAAGCAAGAAAATGATATAAACAAATTGTTGAAGATCGTTTATGATAGAATCTCTGAGTCGGCCAACAAGGGGGAAGCCGGAGCTGGAGCCTTAATTTGGCAGCTAGTAGTGGAAGGAGTAGAGGATTATTCTGATCAGTATTCCTTCATAGCATGGGATTATCCCTCTACCTATGAATTAATCACACAACAATCGTGTAGGCTGAGAAGAATCTTCTCGCCCAGCAAAACAAAAGATGGGCATCCTTGCCGATAAATTATATGAGGAAGCTACCTGAAAATTTGATAAATGTTTTTGATATGATTTGAAGTTTTTTCAAGATGGAAAAACAGTTATTGATAGTGTTAGCTTCAGGGGCTTATATAAAGTTGTGGCGATTCTTTGTAATCAAATGCTGCATAACTGTATATAGTATTTGTTCAAATTGATAGTTGTATAACACAAGAATATATATATATATATATATATATATATATTTAATTTATTTGCTTGACAATCAATGGAGAATTTTCTTTTCCTTCCGAGTTTCATTTACTCGTTAATTTGTTTGATCTTTATATGAATTGTGTGGTATGCTTTGCGTCTGTTTTTGTCTCCCTATTTGTCCCAAAAAAAAAAAAAAAAAAAAAAAAAAAAAAAAAAAAACTATAGCATAAACTCTAAACAACAGAAACCATGCAAAAGATTTAGGAGGAAAATGGAGTTAATTAAAATGCGAAGAATAAGAATATTGCAGAGAAAAAGTAGATAAGGGGTGATTATACTGACATACTGTATATTAATCTAATAAGCCATGCAGCTACACTTGCAGCGAGACATGCATTTCTTGCAATCAGAGAGCTTTGGGGTTCCGCCTCCGCAGTCACATCTTTTAATGCAATTACGCCTTGAGCTGCCACTCCACAAGCATCTCGCCATGCAGCGTAGAATCGGCGCACAAGCTGGGCAACCAAACTTCATCTGATTCACAATGCATGTTTTGCATTCTCGACCGTCCGATGGACAACCTTTTGCCGGCGAGATCATCATCAACCACACAACCAGCAGCATCATGGGCACCACTCTAAGTGCACACAACCTCTTCTCCATCATATGTAGCTCCTTGATCACAAATACTGAGCCTTCACCAGAAGGTTTGTAATTTATAAGTCTCTAGATATGTTTCAGTGGACCACCATAACGTGTTCTTTTATGGCCACACGATGAAGATCAAACGGTGGTTGCGTTTTGAGAGAAACGAGTATCTTGGCTCTGGTTTTGCTGCCCCTTGAACTGCCTCACTTTAATGTAATTGAATGCTATGCCTTGGTTTGCTCAATTTGATCTCCATCTCGTTGTTGTATATCTTTTTGTTATTTGTGTTTCACATGTACATGTGGCAGGATAATGAATCCAATTAATCTATGTCTCAGTTGCCAAGTTTTTTTTCTTGGAAACTTTTCAATATATTATGATCTATCCTTTCCAAGTATCTGAGTAAAAGGATTAGCTCTAGACGTGTTTCTACGAACTTTTAAAACCCTTTTCAATTTTCTTGGTTAATTTTATTTTTTTATTTGTGAAAATAAATAGACTTATTTGCCAAAACTCAAAACACAAATTTGATTGCCAAATTTAAATTTGCTTAGCAAAAACATATCTAGTTGTTTGTCTTTTCAGGCATGCAAGTGGTTAGAAATTAGTATATCTTATATCAATATTTTGATAAATATGTCTTACATTAATCTGAATGTGCTAATTGTTCATTATAGAGTCTCTCCCTTTCTGAAGGTGGTTACAAACTCTACGATCAACCTTTTATTTAAGACCATAACTGGATACCGATTTGTTCGATGAACGAATTAAGGCGATACAGCAGAAAAAGGGTAAAAACGAAGAAAAAAATTTACATTCTGTGGCAATCCCACTTTCTTCCGGAACCAAAAGTAACACATCCAAATCCAGCAGGGGGGATTTGAAGCAATGAGTATAACCAAATTCTTCATATACATAAGCACTTTTACTCTCCTTCACTGAGGACTGGAACGATGAGTGGTTTCATTTGTGCAATGTACACAATAGCCCACCTAAAATGTTAAAAAAACAAAAAGATAAGCATAGTCAGAAACTGAGAAAGAAAGTGGAAAAACATAATCAAGCATAAGCTGCTACGTCAATTCTCATGAAACTGTAGTATTTAAATCCCAGCAAGCAAATCTCAATGAATTTTATGGGGCAGAAATGGGAGAGACATATGTAAGTGTTATGCTACTATTTTAAAGTATGAACATTTTTACCAGGTATGTTATCTCAAGTCCCGGGAACACCTACTTTGCAGTAAAAACATAACTAAAATTAGGGATATGATTTTGGTTGCCATAAAGTTCTCCTGTTTCAGCATGACTATTGAAAAATCATGCAACAAACAGAAACAGGTAGTTGGAGGAAGCTGATAGACTACAAATGTTTTGATGGATAATTTAGGACGTAAAAATGCATAATTAGCAATGTAGTTTCAAATTTTCCCTCGGAAAGACAAATTTCTCAATGGATATGATAGAATTTTAGAAGCAAGAGTTAGGGAACCCTTACACATTTTCGATTTTAATAGTTTAAAACATCAGCATAGGTGGAGTTTCTAGAATTGCAACAGGGAGCTTAAAAGTATACTTTCCTCTGGTAATGGACGAAGATTTTAACTAAAACTTTGTAATGTTGATCAAGATGCTGGAGCAAATGAGAAAATTCACTAATATCAAGAACATTTCTAATGAAAAATTAAAGTACTGTATCACCTAATTGTGAGCAGAAAATATGAAAGTGAAAAGGAAAAAAAAAAGAAAAAAGAAAAAGAAAAAAAAAAAAAAGGTATTCAGCAGCATTAAAGTAAAATATTTCATTGAATTCTTGTTTTATCTTTCTCTTCTCAAGTGGTATCATTGAAAAAGAAAAGTGGCTCGAATGAGGACATTGCAACTAAGGAGAATAATTCAAATAAACAACAGCATGGCAGAGAACTCACATCAACCAGGTGCATACGACTGCTGTGACAACCAATGTTAGATGGAACCTGCAAAGGAAGAAACTTAGATTAGCCCTATTAAGATTTTCAAAGAATTCTGAATTGTGGAAGATGCAGCGAATTTACCAACTCAATCATTCAAACAAATTTAAGATGTAACTACAAGATGTTGAATGAACCTCAAACTTAGCAAGGCCCATTTCTCATCCATGCCAATATCAACAACATCAGATGCAAGGACCATAGTATATCATCAGCAACATTCACATTATACCTAACTGGATGAACACATTATTTTGACAACAGATACATAGAAAGTTATCAAAAAAATAAAACTAAAACATATAACCACCATGGACAAAAGAATTCAAACCAACAATAGAGACATAATGAGGAAAGCTTAAGAGGATAAAAGCCCAATGGATACAAGGATTTCTGTTTTTTCATGTCTAAGACAAAAATTCACATGCCAAAACTAAGATTTTAAACGTGCAGACTTTTGACATGTCTCAAAATAGTTCTGATTAGCGCAATATGATCATATTGGGTTAAAATGTCCACACTCTGCAAATCCATCATCAAGCTACGAAAGTAGAACATCTTAAGTCACTACCTACAATGCTTGAAAAATCAAACTCTTCTCTCAACATTAAGTTCTATTGGCAGGTCCTAATCTCTAATATGAGTCCATGACATCAATCCTCATCATCAATTTCTTTATTCATTCTGCATAACGCTATTAACAATAAAACTCAACGCCCACAAAATTCCATGACACACTAAAACGCGCTCAATTTTACAGTAAAAATGGGTTTCACAAATTTAGCACCCATGAGCAATCTGACCACTGCTAACCATTTTGGATAATATCATAGCGCATCTAAATAACTTCTGATTGTTAATCGAATCAATTTTTAAAAAAAAAAAAAAAAAAAAAAGAAATATAAGGAATGCAGGACGTACAAATGAGTAGATGGACCGCCACTGCAGCAGATTCTAACGAAAAGGGAAGCAATTATGCCCACTGCTGCAAATATAAGAGTTGTGACCACAAAACCCATAGCGCTTTGTATCTGATTAACAAAACCCAGAACCCAGAACCCAGAATTATCTGATCTGCAAATCCCAGTTTCTGCTATCGAATCCAAATTAGAGTTTTACCCTGGACTATATGCTTGTTCTTCTTCTCTTCGTTGATGATGAGAGTTAGTTTTCCGTCCGTTTTTGCTGTATGTGATGCAAATTCGAGTAAGATTCCTTCGCCAATCACAACTTACCACGTCAACTTTTTTTTTTTTTCAAATAAAAAAAATTCCATCATATGGCATTTAGAACAGGGCGGATCCATTTGTTTGAATGGGCCCAATCAGTTAGCCACAATATGGCCTCCTGATTTAGCATTTCCTTGTTGGATTGGAGGATTGACTTACACGTAGGACATACATTTCTAAATACATACGTAAGAGACTGTATACAATAACTCATTAGGTTTTTTAGCGGTTAAATAAATCCATATCTGTATCTTTTATCCCTTTTTCTTGTCAATCAATAATATGATGCTACTTTAAAATAATTAAAAAAAAATTAATGATGTTATATTCTAGTACTGATAGGATTAAATATAGGGGGGGAAAAAAAAAAAATTGTACCGAAGATCTCCATCATCATCGATCCATTCAACCATGGACAAATTGATGACTTTAAAATGGACTGCAAAGTTCAGAAACCATTCAATCTTATTAAGTGTTTATCCCATTGGAAACGGTCCAGTGTGGAAGTCCATTCCACTAATATCCCAAAAGAATATATTACTTTTTCGGTATTTGACTCCCAATGCAATAAAAAGTTATTTTGGTGGGACCCATATAGGTATGAAAATTCAGTGGTACTGGAAGATTTGTCAGTTGGAGCACATGGAGTCCAAAATTTGGGACAAATATTAATGGTTTTAGTTAGCTAATATACTGTTGAGTCAGCAACCTAACTTAGTAATAACTTAGTCTTGGGAGTTTCACATTGGAGCCACTATTTTTTCTCTTTAGTACCATTGGTGCATAAGAAATCCATTGGGAATATCACTAAACTAATTATATATATATATATATATATATATATATATATATTATGGCATTGAACATTTGGACACCAGAAAATTAATTAGACGAATTTCATGTGAATTAAATGTGAGATTTCATATTTTCATTATTCATATAACATTATTCAATTAAGAATATTATAATATTAACCAAAGCATGCACGTAGTACTGTTGATTTTGAAGAAAAAATTAAAACATTGGGTTATCAATTTAATTTCTACACATATGTGACAGTAAAATGTTATTTATCATAACTAATGATCCTATCACATCTATATCAATATTCAATTGACGTAACAACAAAAATATTATTATTTTTAAATTTTTTTTTTATTATTGAATGAGTGTAATGTTTTGATCCCATAACCGCGTAGGCATATAAAATAAGCTAACTTCATGTTATAATCTAATTAATTACGTGCTGAATTTGGCGAACTTATCATTTTTATTTTTATAAATGTAGTCGACTCCACACATTAATTGACAACCAATGACCTGTCCTTTTAACAACAACCAAAAAAAAACCACTGACCTGTCCATATCTATTTCATGGAGATTGCACTTTCCACCTTTTTCCAACCACATAAAATGCATGACTACTGAGAAGATAGAAAGAGGAAAACAACAAGAAAGAGATAAGAGTTCAAACAATGGAGGATTATGACACCAAGAATCAAATGCATGCCATATTTCTGGTCTTGGGTTCATTAAGTTACTGTTATTTCTTGGTCACAAAAATTCCAAAAGGCATAATAAGGGTCATATCTCTCTTGCCTATCTTCTACCTTTTTTCCATTCTTCCTTGGTATTTCTCTTCAGCTTCCGCTAGAGGAATTTCATCTTTCTTCATCACATGGATCACTTCCTTCAAACTCCTACTCTTTTCCTTCGACAAAGGGACTTTAATCTACCCCCAAAACCCCATAGATTTCTTCATGGTAGCGGTTTTTCCATTCAAAATGAAAGAAAAACTACCACCTCCAAACCCACTTCTAGCCTCACCAACTCTCACAAAACTATTAGGATTTGCACTACCAATAGTATTCCTCCTCAGCTTCTACATCTATGGAGAAAATAAGCTTGACACATCAAATTTTACCCTATTTCTGTGCGGTTTAGCCATGCTTTCCGTACTTTTCATGGTTTTCTTTATAAATGGTGAAACTTTGGCTCGGTATGAGCTAGTCCAGCTTTTCAATAAACCATATTTAGCTACTTCTCTGCAAGACTTCTGGGGAAGAAGATGGAACCGAATGTCTTCAAATATTTTGAGGCAAACTATATATGACCCGACCCGACATAGCTTGATGGGTACCATCGGAGTTGGCCCGGCAAAAGTATTGGCCACGATCACAACGTTGGTAGTGTCTGGAATTATGCATGAGATGGTGTTTTATTACATTACATGTGGTATGAAACCCACGTGGGAAGTCACGTGGCTGTTTGTGCTCCATGGGATATGCATGGTCTTGGAGAGTGGATTGAAGCGGTTGGGTCGGGTTATGGGTTGGCCTGCGGTGAACCCGGTAGTCTCAATTGTCTGTACGGTTGGGTTTGCCTGTCTTACTTCTTATTGGTTGCTGGTTTTGCCAGTTTGGAGAAGCCAACAGAAAGAGTGCGGATCGGGATCATATATTAATAGATAGCTGAAAATGGGGAATTTTCATATCATAAGCATTTATTGATGCTCATGATTTTTGTGTTTTTTCTTTCCTTTTTTTGGTAATGAAGATGATTTTTGTGTTTTAGGTATAATAAGTTGGGGAAAAAATTATTAGACCATTTTGTAAAGGAGATATAAATTATCATGACCCTGACCACCCACTGGCAATAATAATACAGCAGCGGCCTGATTTGCATTGAAACTCATTTGTACTTTTTGCATATTCCAACTACACAAGGAGTTAATAAATCAAAAACTAAAGAATCTGCCGGTAGAGAGTGAGGCAAAAAAAGAAAAAAAAAAAGAAAAAGAAAAAGATGAAGATGTAGCAAGCAAATTATCTATAAATATCCCAATAGATTGGCCATTACCAAACCTCCAAACACAACCTCGCTCCAAGATACCACAGCCCCATAATAAACCACTTCATAGATATGAAGGTTTTGATCCCTTTTAGCTTTCATCAAAGAAGTATGAGGAAAATATCTACATTTTATAACTTGACAAGCTAAACTAGAAGGGTTCTTAATTAACTGCCAACACTGTTTAGCTAGAAGAGCCAAATTAAAATATTCCATATATCTAAACCCCATGCCACAGAAATCTTTAGGTTGACAAGCTACTCCCAACTCTTCCAATAAATTTCTTTTCGACCGCACACGTTACCTCACCAAAATTTAGCCATTAGATTATTAAAATTTCGAATCAAGCATTTTGAAATTTTAAAACAATTCATCGAATAAGTTGGAATATATTACATTACAGCCTTTAATAAAAACCTCCTTCTCTATTCGAGATATTAATTTCTACTTCCAACCCATTAATTTCTTTCAAATGTGATCCTTTAACGCCCAAAAATGCCTTGTCTTATTTTACCAACAAAAGTTGGTAACCCTAAATGACGATCATCACTTTTTCCATCAAGAATTTGAAACAAATTTTGAACCATCTCTTTCACCTCCAAAGGAGTATTAGGACTTAAAAGAAGCAAACATTTTTTGTAAGTTAATTCTTTGTCCTAAAGCAGCTTCATATTTTTCCAACATATCTTTAATAGTACCACATTCCACTGCACCAGCTTTAGCAAATAAAATACTGTCATCAGTAAATAAAACACTATTTGTAAACACTATAATGCTTTACCTTTTGATTTCATCGTTCATCTTTTAAAATTTCTTTTCATTCAATTATAATATACTCATATTATTTCCTCAATCCGTGGGCAATTCATGATCATAATTAACTAATAATTAAGTTGTACACATATTCAAGTACATATGGTACTTATTAACCAAAAAAAAAAAAAAGGTACGTATTATTTGGGCAATTAAGCTCATGATTTTTGAAGCTACAAAAATGAGGTGAGGAAGAATATTTGATCATATTGATATGAAAATGTGGAAAAGATTAAATGCAATTCAACTTTTGAGCTGTACTGCAATTTTTATATACTACTTGATTGTGATCACCATGTACATGTACTTTGACCTATACTATTGGTTTAGCTTTGACTATTTCTAATACTCCTTCAATGGAAGATCTAATCTCTGAACTTCCTGCCCTTTCTCATACAGCTCTCCCTTTTCGTTTTCATTCATAATTTTTATAAATATTTATATGTTTGTATATGTCTTCTTTTCCTTCGATTCGCATAGAGAATCGTTTTGACACGGAGCTTTATTTATATATATATATATATATATATATTTGTATTAAAGACTATGTCCCCTCTTTTTGAGGCAGGTGACATATTCTACGGTACTTCTAATTAAATTTTGCCAAATTTGAAGATTATTTGGCTTTAGCTATGGCTCTCTCTGTTAGTATGTACTTGAATGTTCAGACGAATATCTTTTAGATAATTCTTTAAGTGTATGTAAGAGACAGAGAGAGACCATAAAGCAAGAACTTGATTAACCAGGGAGACAAAATAATAAGAACTTGATAATTCTGGTTGTTTCATCATGTTTATGATCACCATATTAAGAAATATTCTTGTAATATATGTAATAAATGCCTTTAGTTGACTTTTTCTTTTCACTGTAGGTCATATCCCATTGTCAATGGATCACGTTTTCTTAGCCTTAGAAATAGGATTGATTGATTACTGTATATGTCTATATATGCTGTACATTATTCACTGGAAAAAGACAGAAAATTAGTCAACCAAAGTCTCTCTTTTTCATTCTCCATACACTCTTTTTTTTCCCACACCATGTACTTCAAATTTTACCTCTACTGCAACTGGTTTAGTTTGATAATTTCTGATAGTCCTTCCATGACAAATCTTATCTCTTCACTTACTGATCCTTTCTTCGTCTCTCCTTATTCGTTTTCATAATTTTGATATATATGTATATATGTTTGTATATCTCTTCTTCTCCTTCGATCCACATAGGTTTCTAGCAACGGTCCTCCGAAATTGATCACTTTGACACAAACAGAGCTTATATATATATATATATATATATATGATAATTGATCTTGTGTGAACTATTTTCCAATTTGTCTTGGAAAACATTATGACGTGGGTAATAATAATAAGTTGCTCATTAATTAATCCATTTAGGTAGAAAATATTTATGGTTTTTGATATCAAAAACCTAATATGAAAAATTGAACTCTTTATAGGATACTATTTAAATTTATATGGAATTATATAGGTCTCAGTTTTTAATATCCATATCAACATGTTTCTAGAATAATATGAAAGATAGTTTCTAGGATAATATTTATATATATATATATATATATATATTTTTTTTTTTTGTGTCAAAGATTCTGTCACTGTCTTTGATGCTGGTGATATATTCTATGGTACTTCTAATTAAATTTTGTAAAACTTGCAAAAGGTCTTAATTCAATAAACTCTGCTTTTTTGTTAGCTATTACTTGAGTGTTTGTTCAATAAATTGTGCTTTTTTATTAGCTATTACTCTAGGTGTTTGTATAAAATCATTTTATTAATGTTAAAGTATTTGTTTCCTAGTTGGACTGGGTTGTCTGCAAGGTGTATTTAAAACACAAAAATTCATGGTATAATATTCCATCCCGGATGAGACAAAATTGATCTATAAAAAAAATGAGCTCTGTTATACTGCATACATCCATATGCAAATGTTTATGCATCCGAGCCAATGGCAGATGTTTATGTATATGAGCCAATGGCAAGTTTGATACTCCTATAGGAACCTATTCATATGGCAAGTTTGATACTCGTACAATTATTGTTTGCTTTTTCTTAAAAAAACAAAAACAAATCTCATTATAAAAGTATATATGATCTTAAACTAATAAATAACTCACCATATAAAAAAAAACGAATTTCTATAAACCCCACAGAAAGCAGTTCATATGGCAAGTTTGATACTCCTACAATTATGGTTTGTTTTAAAAAATCTAATTATAAAAATATATATGATCTTAGACTAATAAATAACTCACTGTATAAAAAAAAAAAAAAAACAAAAACAAATTCTATGTTTATGGGATAGTTCCCTTATGGTGCCACCTTAATCAATCCATCCTATCTTATTTTACAAACTCCTATCTTATTTTACAAACTTTCATATGTCAAATGTTAAAAGTTCACAACTTATTATTTTTAAAAAGATATATTATCATCATTAGTCTTTAAACTATATAATCAATATCACTTCAGTTCTTGAACTTATTTCTTTGACAATTTCATCCTCAAACTAGTTTCAACAATTCATCTTAATCCTTAAACTATATAATCAGTCTCATTTCAGTCCTTAAACTTATTTTTTTAACAATTTCATTCTCAAACTAACTTTAGCAATTCACCTTAGTTTCTAGGCTCTTTTCCATGCCCTTTTTCATCCATTTGGAACTGTGAAAACTCACATGCTTTAAAAACAGGGGGGAAAAAATAACAGAAAAAACCTTAAACGTGAAACAAAATATTTTGTTTATTTAATTTACCAAACCAACTATCATTAACGAAAAATCACTAATTCATTAATATAATTTAAAAAATACAAAACCTATTGAAATGTCAATTTAATCAGAATTTGATTGATTGATCCTGATATATTATTATGGTTGGCATTTATGCTTGGATAAATTTTTTCTTTTTTCATATTATTTTAAATCTCATTTAAAACTAGTAATTTGAAAGTTTGAACAACAAAGATAGGTCACTACTCTTCATGAATGAAATGAAAAGTTTAAATTTCAATAATATTATAATTATTTTCAATTCATTTTTTAAATTTGCAGAGAAAAAAGAAGGGGAAAGGGATAACAGAAAAAACTTTAAATATCCTTCATAATTGACTCACGTTTAAAGCATATGAGTTTCACAGTTCCAAATAGATGGAAAAGGGCCTACGGACTTAGGGGAATTATTGAAGTTAGTTTGAGGATAAAATTATCAAACAAGTAAGTTTAAGAACCGAAATGATACTAATTATATAATTTAGGAACTAAAGTGAATTGTTAAAATTATTTTGGGATAAAATTTTTAAAAAAATAAGTTTAGAAAATAAAATGATACTGATTATATAGTTTAAGAACTATTGGTAATAATATCCCTTTTAAAAACTAAACCTTAACATGGAAATAGAAACCATAAAATCAAACTAGACTCTAATTTGCAAACTTTGGGTCCTTGTCACCAAAGGAACTACTCTCAAGTCTCCCATCTCTTTTTCAAAAACAGTTCTCGTAAGGAATAGTTTAGTGGCAATTTCTATACTGCTCAACATGTGAGGTCCTGGATCGAGTAATCCTATTAGCTATTGATACAAAATTTAGGTGAATGAATAGGTTGGCAAGGAACTAAAACTTTAGCTAGGAGGATAGAGGTTAATGGGTTTATAAAAATTTCAATTAAATTTATTTTTAATCTCCCGTTTTATGGTTGATTCTTTTATAGAGCATACGAGTTGTCATTGCATTTCGTTAATTTAACACTATTTAGTTTGTTCAGCAACAGTAAATTACTTGAACTTTGATATGTTGCCGGAATTTCTGCAATGTTAAACACTGTTTAATTTTTTGAATATGTACTGTTTCTTGATATGTTTTCCTAATATTGAATATTTGGCTATTTGGCTTGTGATAGGTATTCCATATTGTTGGATATAGCAATAGTATGTTTTCCAGGTTCTTAACTATATATATATATATATATATATATTGTAGTAGTCTTCTTCCTGATTATATTATTAATCTTTTACTCATAGATAGGTTTAGTAATTAACATGAGAAAAATAATAAAAATGTAATATGGGTACTAAAAAGATAGTGTAATTACAACCATTATGATAGTGTAATTACAACCATTTTTTTTCTTAAGCAAGAACGTCTAAAAAATTCAATGAAAATAATAAACAAACCATTATTCGAAGTACGATTAAAATAAATAGAGATACAAAATCGTATTTTAAGAACGGGAAGACGATGAGAGAAGTGCAATAATTTCCTCCTTTCTAAACCCCAAAATCATACCACTCAGGCTCTTCAAAAACTCGAACAAAGCCAAAGTCTCTCTCCGAGCCCTGATATCCGCTTCACACTTCATCAAAGACGGCAAGAACAACCACAATCCGGTCACCATTACAAACGACACCGTCAATACCACCGACACCGCGGGCGGTAATCTCCATTTCCCCTTTAATTCTTTCTTAATCACAGTTTCAATGGCCACACCAGCCCCATGCAGTAAAAAGAAGCACGTGAGCTCCCACGTGGGCTTGATTCGACCAATGTAATAAAATATCAACTCATGCATCAAACCTGACACAATAAATGTTGCAATAACTGCAAGCAAAGGAGCTCGTTCCTTCCCAATCAAACGGCTACAAATCAACCGGACAGGATCGTATACGGTAGGGCGCAGGATACTACTAACCATTAGATTCCATCTTCTCCCCCAAAAATCCTGCAAAGAGGTAGATAGGTAAGGCTCATTGAACTGAGGCTCCAAATCAACTCCAAGAAAAGCTCGAGCCAAGGCTGCCATGGCTGCCAAAATTATTTCCAACCCAAGATAGAGATAAACAGAATATATAACCAGAAACAGCTTCGGATGCATATACGGTTTTCTCTTGAAAACCGGCATATGGGTAGCGAATATGATAGACTTCATAGCAAAATTTAGACATGATTTGTTGCTGTCTTTCTTGGTCGACGATGATTGATTTTGAATCTTTATTGGGAAGCAAGCTAAGAGGATGAAACTCGTTAAAGAAAGGTTGGAAGATAAAGGACCTCGACCGAAGGCGAAGAGGAGGAGCTTGAAAACCGCTAGCCAAGCGACGAAGAAGGACGTAGCTCCGCCGAGATAAACGGTGGTGAGATTGAGAGGAAGGAATAGGAATAGAGATATTACAGGGAGGAGAAGAAGGAACCTGGTGATTGTTCCTTGTTTGGTGATATTACCGATGGTGCGACAGTAACAGAGTGATGCGACAACCGACATCCAGACCATGAAGAAGTTGCTTAGTTCTCCTTCCATGCTGGTGATTTTGGAGATGGATTGGAGGACCTGATTTGCTACTGTTTTCACTTATATGGGATACAAAATAGTTTTTTCTTTTTTCTTTTTTCCCTTTTTTTTTAAATTTTTTAAATTTTTATTTTTGGGCATATAGAACAGGACCAAAATTTTGGATCTACGGAGCCTTAGCTATCAGAGGAAAGGACCAAAATCCTTTGCTTATCTTTTTCATATGCTTGTTGCTTTTGGTTACAAGTTACAGCCTTTTACAGCAAGTAACAATTCAACAGGTGCGTTGTTGCGACAAAAATAAAATAAAAACAATTAATAAATACATAGCCAGTTATTATGGGCTTTGAGTTGGGCTGGAGAACTGATCTCTGTTCACCTACTTATTGGACCATTTAAAGTATGTTGGGCCGCCAACCATTTTCATACTGGCTTAATCTTAATACGCCACCTCATTCGACTAATTCATTTAATTTTTTTAATCTAATTAAATTGTTTTATGCCACATCATCCCCAAGGAATTCGTCTATGGGCATGGCTTCCCCTTCTTCATTTTAAAAACTTTTAAAATGTCTATAAGAATTATTAGGTATTTATTTATGATATTTTAAAAGTTTATAAAAATAAGATTTATTTAAAATAACAATGATTTTTATGGACTTTTTTAAATCATAAATTTTTATAAACTTTTAAGTTAAAAAAGTAAATAGTTGCTTTAAAATTTTTCCACCCTTTCAACCGCCATAACTTTTGTAAACTTTAGAAGATTTTTTAAAATAACTCTAATTAAAATTAATTACAAATTATTTTTCAAACCCTCTCTCTCCCTATTATCCTTTAAGTATCGTATAAGGCTTTGATGATTATACTCAACTTAATTTTTTTCTTTTCTTCTTGCGTCTTCGTTATCACACGTGAACAATAATTACATAAAGTGGAATATTTTTCTTATACTTCTTTTCTTGGTCTTGGTCTGCTATTGTTATGGCATGAGTTCATTCACAGTACCTATTAAATTTTAATAAACTAGTTATAAAAATATATATATTGAAATAAATGAATTCAAATATATTATAAAAATTTTACAAAATCATTATGAATTTCTAGTACTGCTAGTTTTTGTAAATAAATTTCCTTTTTAATGTGATTTATTTGTATTTTGTTTATAAGAAAATATTTATTGATATGGAAAAAAAAATCTATCAAAAAAGTTCATAAAAATCTGTAAAAATCTTTCATAATTTTATAAACTCTATAAAAATTCAGTAAAGTCTATGAATATAAAATCTTTAAAAGTTTTTCATAAACATGTAAATTTATAAAGTCTTTAAAAAGTTGTAAAACTTGACAAAAGTCATTCATTTAAAAAATTTACAAAAATCTATTAAAATCCAAGTAGACTATAACCCCAATCTCACTTCAGCTCCAATCTCACTTCAGCTATTCATATTTTTATTCCTTACCAAGTGCTTGGTTGGTGTAGACCCTTCAATCTCGTGGAAGATTGCAAACTTCATCCAACTACACCATGCTCAATCATTCTTGCTCTTTAGCTGTTACCCATTCTCAAAATTTTGTGTCCTCCAACCTTTAGATGTGCCTACAAAAAATTTTCCTTTATTACCCTTTTTCCTCGTCAATAACAGAAAGTCTAATCTGTATAAGAAAATGGTAAAAATATATATATAAAATTAAATATTTTTTAAGCAATATATATGTATATAAATAAATAATGCTTTGGGTTTTGCCTTTTCTTTTCTTTTCTTTTCTTTTTTTTTCATATTTTCTTTCTTTTTATGTGCTTCTATAAAGTAAAGAAGTACTACAAAGAGGGAAAACTGAGTTCGGACTTAGGCAAAGTAGATTCATAACCTTTTTTTGGTTCTGGGCTTTAAAACAAAGGGAAAAAACTAGAAAAACCCTAAAAATCCAATCCACATACATTCAAAAAAGGATTGAATAAAAAAAATAAAAATAAAAACATATAGTTGCAGATAAAGTGTAATGGATTTTTGAAAATCTAATCTTAATTTCAATATTGATGAGAGAGAGAGGAAAAGCACAAAGAGAGAAATGGAAGAGAGAATATTTTTAATTTTAAAAAAATGAAAGGAAAAAAAAAAACAATGGGATGATATTGATGATGTGGCATTTATTTAGATTAAAAAATTAATGTCAACTGAAAGGGCTCAAATTAAAAAAATAAGCATACAAAAAAGCAAGAAGAGGATTCTGGTCCAAAAATAAATTGTGTTTTGGGATAATGTGAATTTATAAATAAAGAAGAATTGTAATAATTTTTTTCCTCATTTTGAGGTTTCAAACTTATAAAGTTTAATTATATGTATCAATAGTTTATCAACCAAATCAATTTTTGTTAACCATACCAACGCAATTAATAACCTAGCTCCTTTTTTATTTTTATTTTGTAAAGAGTATTTTCTCATTTGTGTGTAAAAATATGTACACGGTTTGATTTTCTTATTTATATATAATTTAAAACCTCAATTAACCTAAAAATAAAACCACATAATATGTTTTACTAAAAATAAACAGATAAACTTCTTGCAATTTTTTAAAACATTAAGAACCGGAGGTCTAGAAACTCACCATCACTTTAAGTCCTCTAATAAGGTAACCATGGTTAAACATTATTACTTTTTTAACCAAGTTGACTTATTAAAAATTCGATTTTACCGTTTTATATCAAAATAAAAACTAAATTATTATTTTATTTTTATTGTTGGTATATAATAACTTATGTTATAGAATTATTATTTAGGTTTTTTCTGTGTACACAAATGTGATTTTTCTAATATATATTATTTATATAAGAAAAATATAATTTAATATTTATTATGATATAGAATGGTAAAATAAACTTTTATATATGCAAATAAAGAAAAAAGGAATATCTTTTTGGTGGAAGTTGGGTTTTCTATTTTAGAGAGAAAGTGCCCAATGAAAAAAGTACATAGAAGATGCTCGCTTTAGTAGTAACAGTTTTTTTTTTTTTTCTTTTATTATTTATAAATGGAAATGGGTAGGAAAATTATGCCACTTGCATGTGGCATGTGGTAGCGAGTCAGATAACAAATAACAATAAGATTCTTTTCCATTTAGTATTTAATCATACGGGTAACATAATAACGTTTCTCTCTTTTTCTGATCACTCGTAGAGAGGGAGAAAAGTAGCATGTCCTTTTATCGATTCCGGCTTCATCATGCTGTAATCCATTTAGTTGTAGCAAAATAAAATAAAATTTTGGTCCTGATTTATTACAAACTTTCTTTCTTGAAAAAATAAAAATAGTTTTCTTTTTATATCATATTCATTCAACCATATACGGCCCCTAGAGAGACTGAAAATGTTAATTTTCCAACTTTACCAATGTAGTAGGACAATAATTAAGGTGACACTTAGATATGTATTAGTATTATTGGGGGGAAAAAAAAAAAAAAAAGGAAGGGGATTAGATATCTCTGTACTGGAAATAATAATACTTAATTATTCCATATTTTTAATGGAATTAAATCAATTTAGGATACTTATATTGTACTGATCACCAATACATGTGGTAGTTGTCCTTTTATCTTTTTTGTATAGAACATGTAGTCGTTGTCCTTGCTATTATAATATGGAGGATGTTGCACGGCATTAACTTTGGTTGAGATTATGTGAAATGAACCTTTTAATGACCTATGGAAACTTTTAAGCGTGGACTTTGTTGTGGATTAACTATTTTTATATGATTTATAATATAACGTACAGATATATTAATTTGATTTTATATTAGTCTCACATTCGAATTCTGGAGGATTCCACCAAAAAATCGAATTACGTAGGATATTTATTTGTTTGCTGTGGTTGTTAGGCAGTATTATTATTATTATTATTATTTTTCCCGTGAAATAACAAGAAAAAGGCATGTAATATTATATATATATATATATATATTTTTTTGTTTTTTTGGGTGAAGACTTGTATCGTGGCTTTTTTGTCTTACAACCGGTAATAGTTCAAATAAAAAACTATAGTACCCGCGAAATACCAACTCCAATTTCTAATACATTGATGGAATCGCTAAACCCCTTACTATCTTTAATTGGTAATATCTATCAATAATTTTTATTCCTATGTTGATCAATGATCGTTCAGCATTTATGAGAAATGACATTTTTTTATAGTATAAAAAGATTTTAACAGACTATTTTAGCCATTCAAAGATTAGTTTTGAAAACTTAGAAGTATTAAACAATAAAACTTTGAAATTTTAGCCATCCAATAGGAATGTGAAAATGATACTTGTCATTTTTTTTTTTTTTTTTGGGTTAAACCCTTCCCCCGCCTTTTTTTTTTTTCATTTACAAATTTTTTTCCTAATTTATGTTTTTTAAATTCATATTTTTGTAGATATAAATATAAATAATTTACCAATTAAATCAATCTCAATTGACACTATAAATAGTTAATTAATTCAATTACTTATCAATCAAACAAGGATGAATTTTTTGTTAAAGCTAAAAGACAATCCTATCATGAAATTAAAACTTTATTAATTATGCAAAACATAGTGATATATAAATATATATATATATATATATATATATATATATATATATATATATTCTTTTTTTGATACTATAATGAAAATTGTTAAACATTCTCAAAATATCATGTCCAACTTTTTTTTTTACCTTGGCCAAACCAAATTAAAAAAAATGAGAGTCCTAGTTTTGCAATTGCCGAAATCCATATAGGATGGTAAAACTTACTTCATATTCAATATTTATTTATTTTTTTCTTTAAAAAAAGCATATTTAGTTTCATGTTATCAACTATTTTGACTTTTTTTTTTTTTTTTAATAATCACATCAACTATTTTTCCTCACCAGAATCAAGATATGACACATACAAATTTGGCACAAAAATATTATATAATAACATATAAAAAAAGTATAACGGTTTTGTGTGTTTACAACAAGTCGCTGATATTTGCTAACCACTAAATTCACCGAAAAAGTGTGATGAATGATGATAACCAATGACTTTCAAATTACGCAATAAATTTGAGCCGTTGGATTGGTCTCACCTCTACCCTATCTGTAGTCAAAATCAGAAAGCGGACAAGTCCATCGAAGCGTTCGTCGTTTTCAAAGAGAGAACACTACCAACATTCTTCACGAACGCGCCAACCGCCGCGTACTCATTAAACGCTCTCACATCACCGTTACACCGGAGAAGCTGAGGAAAGAAAAGCCAAAAGGCAGTAACCATCACGAATCCAACGGTCAATGGCCCAGATACAATTCTCGGTAACCGGAATTTCCCGGTCAAAGCCTTTTTCAGTAAAATCTCGACCGTTAACCAAAAGCCATGGAGCAGAAAAAACCACGTGATCTCCCACGTGGGCTTCACACGGCCCAAATAGTAAAACATGAGCTCGTGCATAATAGCAGACACCACAAAAGTCGTCATGGTTGCTGGGAGTGGAGCCCACTTTCGGCCCGTGAAACGGGCGTAGAGTTTCAGCGAGGGTTCGTAAACGGTGGGCCTCAGAATACTCGAGACCATCATGTTCCATCTCCTTCCCCAGAAGTCCTGCATCGACGTGGAGAGATATGGTTCGTTGAACTGAGGCTCCAGCTCAAGACCCAGTAGGGCTCGAGACAGGGAAGCAACCATGGCCAAAATGATTTCCAAACACAAATATATGTGGAAGGAATACATAACCATTATCAACTTCGGGTGCATGTATTCCGTGTAGTCGTGCGCACGCATTAGAAAACCCAGAATAAGACCTTTTATTGCGTAGTTTAAAACGGATTTCTGACCTTTATTTTTGGGCTTTTTGGATGGATTATTTGGATTTGGATTTTGTTGGATCTTGATGGGTAAACAAGCAATGGCAATGAAACTGCCGAGAGAGATTGAATGGTTGGAAGACAGAGGGCCCTTGTCGAAAGCGAAGAGCAAGAGCTTGAAGTTGGCAAGCCAAGCTACAAAGAAAGCGGTTATGCCTCCGAGATGGACGGAGAAGAGTTTGAGAGGAAGAAAAAGGAAGAGGGATATAATTGGTATTAAGCAAAAGAGCCTTGGAATACCTTTTGGTACAAACTTAGCCATGACGTAGCAGTAGCATAGAGATATGAAAACTGAGAGCCATACCTTACAGAAGTTAACCATCTCACCCTCCAAGCTCTCCATCTTGGCCTTTTGTTCTCTTCTTTTAATTTTTTTTCCGGGTGAAACTTTTCTTCTGGTTCTGATATATATATATATATATGTGTGTGTGTGTGTGTGTGTGTGTGTGTGCGCGTGCGCGCGCTGAGGCATGTGTATATATGGTACTTAATATATATTAATTAACCTAATATATTAATTAACCTAGGTGATGAAGCAGTGGTTAGAAGGAAATTTCCAAATATGCGTTCGTATAAGTGATCTAAATTGGTGTCTGTTGACATATAATAATAATAATAATAATAATAATAATAATAATAATTTCGTGATAACAAATGGGTGGATGCCACATGGTCACTGTGAACGAAAATGTTCAGTGAATTCTTTGTGTTCGGCCTTTTGCAGATGGGAATGATGAGTGGGGATTTTTGAGAGTGGAGAAGTGGGGTCGATGCTTTTTTAACAACGATGTGGAATTTTAGTCAGTAAGTCCGAATATTCTAATGTAACATAGAAACTTTAACAGCTTGAACACCCTGTGTGACGCATGTTAGTGACCTAAAAAGAGCACATTGATCACTGCAAATAAATATGTAAATAACCAATTCCAATATATTATCCAAAGAAAAAAAAACAATAATTCAAATATTAGATCCATTTCTAGCACTTAATGTGGAATATTGTTTATTTTAAAATTATTTTTTAATAATAAAGTATATAATTATTAATTAATTATATATTTTATTAAGTATTTTTTTAAAAAAATAATTTTTTTAAAATTACATAAACTTTAATAATTTTTAGCAGAACTTATAAAAAGTAAATGATTATTTATTATTTTTTTTTTTTACCATATCAATTTGACAATGTATTTAAACAGATATTTTAAAAATATTTTTTAAGTGATTATTTATTTTTTTGATATAATGAAAAAAATTAACAATAGATAGAGTTATTTAAAATGCTCGAATTGATCAATTTTATTAAACTCTATTTAAAAAAAAAAAAAAACAATTTGATATATTATATAGTAACAAAGTGGTTGTTTATAATTTTTACCATATATTATTACTGAGAAAAACAGAAGCTCCATCGTTCTTACTTAGCTACTTGCCTGACCATTTTTTAATTAATTAATTTTTCGAAGAAACAATCCTCCCTACTTTGAATCAATGGAAGAAAGTGGACTGGTACCAGTCTAATCTGAGCGGTAGTTGATGGAATCGGACTTTTCAACTAGTGTATGCCAAATTTGAACACCTGAAATAAGGCTTTCACTTTCCACCTTTGCGTGACCCACAATAGAAAATGAATAGTGGAAAAAACACCATTTTAATAGTACCGGGAAACATATATAAAGACAAATGCTATCTTAAGCGTTCACGCCTAGGTAATAGGACCCGTGTGGGGTGCTTTCTAACGGATAGTTGTTAACCCAATTAGTTAGTCTAGAGGGTTTTGAACCGTGAAAAATTCAACCACCACCGGAGAAGTGACCCATAAGTCGATTTCCGGCGAAGTCATCGGAGGATAGGAGCCAGCAGTAGCTAGAAGTTTTCTAATACAGAAAAACTACCATTCCAGGCTTAGACCGGTGTGCAAGCTTTTGATGGCGGTTATGGCAGCTCCTTCACGAACTACGTGATCCATAAGCAGCCGCTTGATGATACACAGAGAGCCATTTTTCAGTGCAGAAGGTCATTCAATTCCTTATTGAGTAATACTTTGATATGGATGTTTTTCAATTTTGTGTTCATCTTAAAATTAACGAAAGGGGAAAATTGCCTTATTTTTCCTTTTGATTGTTGGACCTTGTAGATTTGGAATTTTCTCTATTATCATAATTTAAGCAATCCCACCAACATGAAAATGTTTAGATGAAGCCTTAGGATAGACCCAATACTCACAGTTTAACTAGTTATAAATCTCTAGTTTATGGTAAGAACCATCAGTTAAAAACAGACCACACGCATGCCCAAACCTAGGGCACGAACGGTTATGATAGCTTTTCTCCATATATGAAATAAATTTTATCAAAGCCAATTATTTGCACGATTTAATTTTTTATTAGTTTGTCTAATTAACTTTCGATTGTAAAAATATGAGTATTATTTATTTTTCAAAACAACTTCTATCATTTATCACATCATATTTTGTTGTCAAAATTTATAAAAAACAACAACAACAACAACAACAACAATAATAATAATCCTATCCATCTAACATGCACTTCCACATGAAAATCATTACCAATAATTTCGGCCATGCTTTTATATACCTAGAACATTATCAATATCCATCGCATACCGGTAGATGTTTCTAGCAAGGATGGGCGGAATCAATTTCATGCCTGCCTAATGTTATACCCAAAAGCATAGCATATAAGCATCACCAGTTGCTGCAAAAAAAGGAAAAATAAAATAAAATAAAATATGCAGCAGGAAAGTAAAACGAGCAGTTATATCTAATCATCAACAAATTGCTTGCAATACAACAGAGACAAAGTCAAAATTTCCTATACTGAATATGAATTAGACAAAATCCTTTCAAGATTACAATAGGCATTTCTATAATTTCAAGGGAAAATTTCTGTTCTAAAAGATTGATGTATTGTAAGTCAAGCTAACGGAAGAAACTGTTGCATTTCATGTTTCCAGAGCCGAACAATTGCCATTAGTTTCCCTACAAACTCAACCTCAACAGAGTCGGGCACAGCTTAAATTCTCCTTTTTGCAAGCATAAAACTGTGGTTACCTAGGATTCAAAAACCACCTAACAGTCCACGCTGAGAATCAAAACTCTTCACTTTTACTGATGCTGCTCATATATCTGCATATATGCCTCAGACAGAGCAACCATTTGAGGAAGGGTTTCTGAAACATGCAAATCCTGCATTTCATACCTACAACATTGAATGCCATGTCTTAGTCCAATATAGTTGCATTACATTATTATTAACATTGTACATTTCAATGAGAATGTGTAATTACCATAATTCTTCTGACTTTCTCTGCACAAATACCCTATAGGAACCTTCACCAGGTTTACCATCATGGACAACATTCGCGATCAAATCATACTTTGAACGCAATCTCTCATTCTCCTTTGGTGTTGGCAAGGGAATGTAGTCTTTTAATTCAAGGTTTTTCACAGGAAAGTTGACTGCAAAAAAAAAAAAAAATAGAAAAAATTTAGCACAATGTGACATGAAAGCAACCTGAGTGGGATTCTTCTCCCAAAAAAAAAAAAAAAAAAAAGTTGTTTTGGAATCATTTTGCCTCACCTAAAGTGGGATTCTTCTCCACAAAAAAGTTGTTTTTTGTAAATCTTCTCATGTGGAGAATTAGATACCGTGGTAATCTGGTGACTCTATATCTCATCCTTGCTAAACGAGGACGGACTACTTCAGTAACCATCTCACCATCAAATTTCTTCAAAATATTGAACAGGGGAACCTGAAAAATGAAATCTAAACTCAGTTTTCAATATTATCCTTTTCTGTGTAGTGAATCCATTAATTTCCATTAAATTACCAAATGTATTGTACAATCGTTTATTTTCCATTATATTCCAAGAACCAACAACTTATATAGCTAGCCTGTCACCACCGCTTTCTCACACGAGCACACACACAAATATACTAACAAGTGGAATATTAGACCACCAACTTAATGGCATAGCCTAAACAATTCATAATAGCTGTGTCACAGAACATATTTGACTCCCACAACTAAAACTCAACCTATATGTTCAAGCAAATTTTATAAAGATAGACATCAGAAAGCCGAAAATGAAGAAACATATTAGTTGGATTGAGTTCTGAGTTTAGAACTTTTACAGTTGTGATAGCTCTCATTTTATCATTTACGTTTTTTTGTTCTAATATAGTCAATCATATAAATTAACTTTATAACATTCATTAACAATAATTCAAAGCACTCTCACCGGAGAAAAACAATACTAATGTTCAAAGCACTAAAATCCAAAGATCTAGAATGACATGCATTACATTCTACATATGACCACTAAACAACGAAAAAATAGCACCAAATACCTGTGGTATTATATTTTTCTCCATCACATCCTTGAAAAGAGGTGGCGGTGGCAAATCCAGTCCAAGCATTAAGAAGGGCATTCTGTAACTTTCAGTTACAATGCCATTTTTTTCAGCTACTCCGTCAGTAAGTTTTAGAGAAGCATTTGGGTCATCATCATTTTCTTTCTTTTCGGCAATAGTTTTGTTATGAGTCTCTTTCACAACCTCCAGTTCTCCCTTTTAGCATAGAAAATTTTAGATATGGTATAAACGGATTGCAGCAAAGCAAAAGCAGGATATGAGAGCAAACCTGAAAGCAATCATGGATTATGCTGCTACTTTTCTTTGAAGTTCTAAGATCAGCATGCAGCGTATTAAGAAGCCATGACATAAATTCAACTGGATCAGACTGTGCACCAATTCTGAACCGCTTCTTACTGGCTTTCATAACTGCCTGAAGAAACTCATGAGGGCTCACCTGTAGACATAAAAAAGTTGAAAAATAAGAATACCACACTGAATAACATTTCAAATTCAAGAACAGATCATATATGTAGGAATTTCCTGGGTCAAACCTGTCCTTTAAAGTTCCGTGCATGCCATATCTTTCGTGTGAGCTCCCCAAATCGATGAACAAGGGGAGATTTGCAGTGTTGATAGTTCTTAGGAATGAGGAAAAAGTTTCTTAGGGGAGTAACTCTCATTAGCGATTGAATTGTGACATTCACAAAATCAGTTTCCTTGATGTTGTTGAGCCCCACCTATGATTTTCAAAATCAAATAAACAGAAGAAACACTCAAGAGATCAAAACTATTCTTTACACATAATAACAGCATTAACAGACACAAAAGAATTTTAAGCAATAACATACCATTCCTGGAAGGTAATCAGAACCATCAAGTGCCCTAGACCATTGTTTATTTTTGTCAAGCTGCTCAACTTGTTCCTCAGTAAACCTGCATTATCAAGAAGAAGTGTTAGAAGTCCATACTAAAATCAACAAGTAAAAGCAAACAAGAACATGCATGCAATAATATCTACAAGCTTGCAAGATAGTATTAGAAACTTAGAAGATACAAGTAACGAATATAGACAAACCTTGGATTCAAGACATGTCGAATGTCATCTAATGATGGATCACTAATTTCATATCCATCAGGAAGGCAATAAACTTTCTCGGTTCGGAGATTTATGTAGACATGGTGTCCGGCTTCAAGGCTATGAGTATATGCATGAGACTTTTTCCCTCTTCCTTGGTAATATTTCCCACAAACTAAACATGCATAGACATTCAAATTCGAAAGTGACACAGAGCAAAACTTTTCAAAATCAAAATCCAAAACCTGCCAAAAACAAATAAAATTTCGAACAATCAAACATGAATGTCACAGTTCATTTTACCTGTAAGAACATCAGAACATGCTGGCACAAAAGTAATTGCTTAGACTAATAATTTACCTGGCGATTAACAGTATCAAGATACGGGCAATCCCTCCGAATCTCAATCTCACGCCTTCGACCTCCCTGGCCAAGTCCTTGTTCTCTTAGAAAATCATCATCATCCTCATCCTCTTCTTCTTGAACCCCATTTTGTCCGGTCCTTGGCTTATCACTACCATCCTCTCTGGTTCCATTGGCAGGTGGCAATCTCTTGTTGTCTTCCTCTTCATCCTCATCCCCATAATTAAAACCAGGAAGAAGAGTGCTTTCTGAGGCAGGTGGAGAAGGTGAAGCAGAATGGGAAAGGGATGACTGGGAAGCTACTCTCTGGCGCTTCGAATCAGAATCAAGACCACCATCCCCACCCATAACATCATCGTCGACATCGCGTTCCCTCTTAGATTTCATGTTCTTGACTGTAATCCAAGCTATACAACTAGTTCATGAAGCTGCACCAACTGGGTTTAGTCAATTACTCAGTTGTAATTTCAACAAATTCAGGGAAAGCAATGAAAATTTAACTTCATAAAACCCTAAAACCCTAAAAAGAAATTAGATAGTTAAAAATCAACGACTAATAGAAGAAAACCCTAAAATCAATCCAAATGAATTGATGGTAGGGAAGATAAAAAGCAGAACAAAAAGTGATTGAACAACTAACAAATACTTACTTATATTGGTATAAAGTGAGAAAATCAGATTGAGGCTGCGTTTGGTAGCTGTGAAAATGCAAGAAAACGTAAGCCTACTCTTATCGCTTCGATTAAAAATCTATTACGAAGACGTAGTATTTGAAATGAAAGATAGACAAAGAAAGAGAAGCAATAGCATAAAAAATTGTTCAGGCAGCTCCGGATCGGAAATTCTGGAGGTGAAGGCAAAGAAGGAATAGCGGATTTTCTAGAATCATCTTCACCGTAGATTTGAAAAAATAATAATAATAATAATAATAATAATAACAATAATTTTCATCCAAGTGATAAAAAAGTATAAATTTTTTTAGAAATTATATATTATTTCAAACTTCTTTTTTATCATCTAAATTTAAAAAAATTTCATATTGTTTATTAACAAAATTTAATTTTATTAATATATTGTACTTATTTAGTTTTATTAAAAAATAAAATGAATGTAATTATACGCTTCATAATAAAAAAATAATTTGTTTATTTAATTAATTTTCATATTATACAGTATTTTTTAATGAAAATTATGTGGTACAGTAAACAAGTTTATACGCTTCATAATAAAAAAAAATTGTTTATTTAATTAATTTTCATATTATACAGTATTTTTTAATGAGAATTATGTTGTACAGTATACAAGTGTTTTTTTTTTTTTTTTTTAAGGTAAGTCAGTATTCACATTTTTTTTTTTTTTTTGGGGTGAATACTGAATAGTCAGTAATTACATTGTTTATTTCAGCAAGTTCATTCACAAAAATATAATAAAATAAATTGAAATATAACCTCAGGACTACACCACTATTCTAAAATAATGTTTTTTTTCCAACCTTTTTTATTGTGTGACGTGAAATTTAAGAAGTATTGTAATAAATAATGAAATAATGGTTGGTAGTGGCGTTTGGGTGGTCCTGTTTGCGTGTTTTCCTGATGGAATCTAAACTTATGATTTTTATGACAATTAATGGAAAATTATATCCAATTCACTTTTTTCTCAGAATATTTAAGAATTTATGCAAAAGAATATATATATATATATATATATATATATATATATATATATTGAATGCAATTATTTTCTCATGTTACCCTGATAATTTCTTGGCCACATATTGATAAATCACTGTTGATGTAAAAAATTAACAAATCATAAATTATATCCTCCGTTATTAAATAATTGTTGATTAAATTCGGAAAGAGAATTTAAAATTTTATATTCAATTAGAATTTTTTTAAAAAAAAATTATAGATTTTTTTGAAATTTAAAAGTTAAAAATATATTAATGCATATTTTTAAAGATTTCATTAAAGTTTCAAAGCTTTCAATATGAATTTTAAAATATATTTTAAAAGTTTATAAAAATTATAAGATATTGAATTAAATTTTTTTAAAAAAATTTATACAAATTATGTGGTATTCAAAATGTCAATAATTTTTACTAAGTTAAAATTTTGAACTTTACTTTAAAGTGAAAATGGAAACAATTCTCTAAAAAATTATTCACTTATTCAATTCAAAATTTTTGAGGATTTTTAAAATAATTCCAATTGAATTAATCTTACCAGTCATTACTGTAGATCCTTCTCCTTATTGGGAAAAATAAAATAAAATTGTAACGATTGTATATATAAAGTAAAATTTTATGAAAAAGTAATAATTGATTTATATTCTACCCAATAACTATTCTTTTACTAATTTTTTCTTTGTATTTCACTTTTGATATAATAATATATAATCTTGATGATATAAAATCCAATTGGAAAAATGAAAATTTTCACATTTATCCAATATGTAATTCTTCACATGTTTAATTTTGCTTTTAATAATGTATAATTTTTTATTTGAAAAATGATTAAGATGAATATAAGTATATAAAATCCAATTTCTAATAAGTTTTTTAGCATCGATGTTAGAAAACCAGATTAAAAGATTATATTTGTGATGAGACAAATATATATAAAAAAATGAGAGGAAAAAAAATTTAGGTTCATAAAAATTCATTAATCAATTTATGACTAGTTTTTAAATTGAATAGAACAGAGATTCTTATGAAAAAAAATATATGTAGAATTAAAATATTTCTAGATCATATACTCAAAATCTATACACAAAGAATAAAAAAAAAAAATTGCAAAACATGAAAGTTACCGGTATACAAAATTATTTATTTTATTTATTTGATTGTTTTTTTACTTGACATTAGAAATATAATTTTATTTTTACAAAGTCTATTAAATGTCAATAAAAATCTATCAATGTATATGAAAGTCTAATAATGTTAATTAAAATCATTTACAATGAAAGTTTATCAAAATTTATGAGAGTTTTTCAAAATTTTATAAATTCTATAAATGTCATTAGAAATCTAATACATTCGGTTAAAAAAAAAAATCAATCACTTAAAAAAATCAGTAAAATTTTTTTAAAATTCAAATTGAATACACCCAAATTATTTTGATGCTGTATGCCATAGTTGAGATGGATTATAATGTATTTATAATTTAAACATAGAGTTTCTTGACTGACCCACAACCTTAACATATTGGACCATATGGTTAAATAAAGAAACTAGAGGAATGGTTTAATTTACCCTACAGTTACTTTTAGTGATTTATGTAAAATATTGAATGCAAAGTTTTTTAGTTTCTCAAAGGGCCAAAAAATAAAACACACATCATTCTGTAGAAAGATCTTTGATGATTTCTTAACTTGACGGCAAATTTTAGTAATAAGAAAGCAAATTGATCAGAGAGTAAATTGATCAAGATTCAAGTAGTATTATACGCTTCCACAAAAGAGTTCTTGATGATTATCATGATTTGTTTGATCTTTTCTTTTATTTTGATTTTGGTGATTTGTATTGCTTTATTGAATATCCGTTTGTTTTTCCTTTAGGCACTTTCCGGAGCAGTTTCTTAATGAAATGGTCAAGTTTAATACAGAAAATGACCATAGACTTCGACAATACTGAAAGTTTTTTCTACCCGCCCGCTCTCTCCCTCTCTTTTTGGTTTAAAATTTAAATGAACTTTTTTTTTAGAACCAACACCATTTTGCAAAAGCCTCAGAATAAGAATTGAAATTGGCCAAAAATAAATAAATAAATAAAAGCTGAGGAAGTATATAATACATGGTTCAAAAAAGGGAAAAAAGACAGTAGAATATGACCCTTTATCTGACTGATTTCAAATTCCATCCTTATTGAAGCTTGACCAATTTTACTTAATAATTCCTTACAGTCAAAATAATCTCAGGGCAAAAGAAGAAAAGAGAGTGCTCAGAAAAGCAAAGTTCATTCATCTTTCTTTATTAACAAATGACTACCAAATGAATTATCTTTTTCCTTCCTACTTTTCTTGTCCTCTCATCATCATGATTGTTCGGTGACCAGTCTCGGATTGACAAAATATATGTCAAAATAAAGAAGACAGTAAAAAAAAAAAAAAAGAAAAGGAAAAATGAGACATGATACACACTCAGTAAAATTTTCAGCTTCTAAAGACAAATGGACTGAAAAACCAATATCACCAAGCAGGTATTTAAGTTGAAAGCCAGTCTTTCCGAATATCAAAGGTGTAACTAAACTCCAAGTAGCATTTGTTGTCATCATCAGCGAACTGGAAACACAAGGAGAACAGAGTTAACGAGTAAGGCTAATGTTTTTTTCAAAAACTTTGAAAAAGGTTCAGACAAGGAAAAGACCTAAAAAGGTGTGTTTCCATGCATAGGAGTGGCCACAGAATTTCAAATTCAAAATGCATGTTTTATTAAAGCAAACATGGGTCTGGCAACAAATTTTGATTGGATCAAGCATAAACTGTATACAAACTAAGTGAAAGCAAGGGAGGCATTAACTCTGCCTGGCAATATATTTAGAAGAAAGAAAACCAACAGCGTCAACGATGACAGAAAAGTTAATTCGGGCAAATCACGGAAGTTGGCAGTGCCAATTTGGTTGTAACTTGCCTTGGTTCTAGCTGAATATGATCCTCTAGCAAATAGGCCAGATGGGGTTGTTTCCTCAGGCACCTGATGAGTATAAGGCTCCGGCTGAGGACTAAATGTGCCAAACATTTCCTTTGTGCTATCAACTGTAACAAGGATTCATAAGAAATGCAATGTTCTTAGCCAAAGCAATGTAAGGCCTATTCTACCACATAACATGTTGGGGGGAGAGAGAGAGAGAGAGCGAGAAAGAGAGAGAGGTTACCCTTGACACCGGTTTTCCAGACTGTGTTGGTGTATTTTAGACCTGAAACAATGTTGTTGCTAACTTGGAATGAGAACACCAAACTATACCGGCTACCTTCCTTCAAAGTAAACCAGGTTCCCTTGGGATTTCCGTTTTCAGGAATTGGAAGAAGCATGTCAGGTCTGCCAGCAGATTTAATTGCTAGGCTCAGGATCTTGACATCTGGTTCTAGGCTCTCTACACACAAGAAAACAGGTAATCTGCATACCACCATTGTTGAAAGAACAAATAAAAGGGATATTTGTGCAAAAACCCTCGCAAGTATCT
Organism: Ziziphus jujuba; assembly: GCF_031755915.1. Taxonomy (NCBI): domain Eukaryota; kingdom Viridiplantae; phylum Streptophyta; class Magnoliopsida; order Rosales; family Rhamnaceae; genus Ziziphus; species Ziziphus jujuba. Next base: position 8,633,444 of record NC_083379.1, read on the forward strand.
ATATTTGCTCATCTAATTATCGAAATGACATGCAGGAAAAATGGAGGAAACAGTATGTATTTGCATTAAGTTGATGAATAATACATCACTTAACCATGGATATAAGACTATAGCAGACTTTTAGCCAAATCCAGATAAGTTTTTATAATGCCGACTAGAAATCGAACAAGTTTCATAAGAAGTTTGAAAACGTATTTATTAAATGAATTGAAATTCAAGAAACTTCTTAAAGTTTTTAAGTTTATGGCCATAATAGGGCCTCATAGAAACTAATTTTGTGTATCTTTTCCAACTTTTTAAGAGGAAAAATGTGAATTTGAGTTCAAAGTGAATGTGATTTAAATTTAAAGAAATCATATCACAATGATGAGGATCTACCACCAAGCTATTCTAAAAGAAACTAAGTGTCATGCTTGTCTCATAGGCATCTCTTTAAAACCAATCTAAGTTAAAAAGATAGAACAATTTGGCAAAATAAAATTATTCACCTCCAACAGAATTAATATCGACACTCCCAAGGAGCTGTTCCTTCCACCTCCTTAGACTCTCATCATCCTGAAACCTCAAATCATCACCAGAAACAAACGAAATATGACACAAAGTCAGAAGAAAACTCTTTATTCAAATCATTGAAACAATGAAGAAGAAAGACACAAACCTTGTCCTTCTCGATATGTTCTTTGAGCGTATACTGAGGACCCAACTCAATCTTCTTTCCCTCATCATCTTCTTCATCTTCAGTTGCATAGATGGAAGTCTCACTCATTGTCCTAATCATCCCTTCTGTTCCATCCACATTTTCTTCAGCTAAACCGGTTTCTGCAACTGTCTTTTTCTCTGAAACCTCAGCGTTTTCAGCTCCATCGCCTTTCTCGTCAAAACCCATGCTTGTGGAACTTGAAACCGCTCCAACGGCCAAAGACATCAACAGCCCATTAATAGTGCCAAAACAAACTACAGAATTTAGACCCACCCCACAAGGTATAAAAGGAAGTAGAGCTAAAACAATTGGAAAAAAAGAAAAAAACGCTGCAAAAAAGAAAAAAGAACACAAAGAGAAGCCAAAAAAAAAAATTCCACTTGGAAGAATCTCTCTGATTAAAAACAAAAAGAAAAAAGAAAAAAACGAAATAGAAAAACCCAATAAAGTAATAGAAAGAATTAGTTTGCTAACAAAAGGTAGAAAGAAAAGAGAGACTTGGGTCAAAGAAAGGTAAATAGAAAAAACAGAAATCGATAAACCCAAGAAGAATAACCCCTGTTGCAAGAAAAGACACCAAGGAAAAGAAAAACAAAAAAGAAGTGAGAGAGATTGAGAGAGAGGGGTTGTTTAGGTCCTTCAGGAAAGCCGAAAACAGATCAAGAAATGGTCATGTGGTGATCCGAAATTTTGAGTCACCCATTGTAAAATAAGAGGAGAGAGAGAGAGAGAGAGAGAGAGAGATCGTGAGGGTCACTCTTGCTGCACTAGCCTCCACGAAGACCAAGATTCAAGGAGAGCTTTCCAATTCTACACACATGAACAAACCAATCAGATGAGACAGCCTAGCCTAGGATCGAGTGAACCAAACACGCCCTTTGACCCTTTCAAATCGATGATATATTTGTTGCTATGACTAATATTTGAACCAAAAAAAAAGAAAAAGAAAAAAAAGAGTGTGCTGGTGAGTTCTCGTCCTCCTTGGAATTTAGATAGTTTCCATGTGCTCTCAATTCCCCTTCCAGAATGCAAATCTTCTCCAAATAAGCCTCAACTTCCTCTTATAATCACATAGAGAGAAGGTTGTGACTTATTTATAATTTTATACCAAGCAACATCAATTCTGGATATGGAATTCTCATTTTCTTTGTGGGGTGCGAAATTGATAAAAACCCATGTATCAGATGAAAACACCTGTCAAGGATAATCATTCTAATCCATTTAATTACCCGCTAATATTTTGAACATTGGTTCAATTCATCTTTCATCTTTAAATTGTTGGGTTTCATTCATTATGACATATAATTATGTAGTTAGAGGAATCTCATGGAATGATTAAGCAAATAAATGTTTCAAAAAAAAAATAATAATAATAAAATAAAAGAGATTAAGCAGATAAGTATTGGTTCAAGAACCCGATTATGCAAACAGATTTTCATTGCCAGAACATCTTGGCATGACATGTTCTGTCATTTTAGTGGACATGAATGTTTTGAGAGTAGTGATTTCTATATCTTACATATATCCTGACATACTGACATGTTTTAAAATTAACTGGAAAGCATTCAATTATGCATTAAAAAAGCATTTAATTATGCATTAAGTGGAATTTTTCAAATAATGAATCATGCTATCCGATACAACTCATGAGGTATTCATAAGTGACAATGGTAAGATACGGCTGGTAAGGCTTTTAATACTGACCAATCATATTTTGCCAGATTATTCATGAATACTCTCACTGAGCTGTGACATGGAAGCATTTTTTCCTTTTTTTAAGCAATAAAACTTTGTAAACTTTCATATGGATTCCATCGTTTAGCACATGCTTCGAAAACCCCATATATCTCCTTCAGCTTAATGCCCTCAATCTTTAGGGAAATCTTTCCCTCTTTTTGTTTTCAGTCTCCTCGGTAATTAACTGAAAAATAGAGATGGTCTTAAATGGTATAAAGTGATGGCTGTCCACGGTCTCTTTTTTTTTTTTTTTTTCCCGTTAGTTTACTATTCATAGCAAAGAATCAAACTCAGTTGATTTTGAAATAAAGCGAAACTGAAATAGCACGCCACCCCATTTTAAGTGTAGTTTCTGTTTCCCCTAGATTTCAATTTTCAAATTTATTTCTAAAATCAATACTATAGAAGCCGAGCCCGTGAATCTGACTTACAATGGGCTCTGGAAAACTTTCATTGCAGCTTCATATCCAGCAACATTTATGGGGTCGTTTGGAGACGACCACATGTAATGTTTTTAAATGTTTTACCTTTTTTTATGTTATTCAGACATTTGAATGCAGAATGCAAGCTATTACAATTCACAAAAGCACCAAAAAACAAGAGAAGAGGGAATTAAAACAGCTCAAAATGACACTAGCCTGAAAATTTTTACTGGGAAATAACTTATGTTGGTTTGGAACAGGGAATTAAAGCACCTCAATATGACAGTAGGCTGAAATTTTTTACTGGGAAATAACTTGTGTTGGTTTGGCTAATCTTTCAATGAAATAAGTAGCACAATATTTCACCATTTCAGATGGGAGGATTTTAAAATTCAAAAAAACTTGCCCATCCTGGTTTAAAAGTAACACTTCTCTAGAATTATATAATCTAGGTATTTTCCCAAGGTAGGACTTCCCAGCCAAAAACAACTTTGGCACCAAAATGTCATGAAATATTCGGATAATAGGTTTACATTTAATTTTCACAGTTGAATTACCATAAGTTTTTATCCCATGGGGAGATAAATCAAATGCAAAAACATCTTAGTTTCCTGTTCCGAGTTACACAAATGCTAGACTGATAGCTATCTGCTATTGTAGAAAAATTCAAACGACACCATCTTTCAGTTGGCCTTCACTAGTAATTTAACAACAAACTCTGGAAAATTGATGCAAAAAGCATGAGATACAATAAATATTTATGCCTTTGCAATACATCAAAAAACCAAGTGAAAACTATCACACGCTTCTCCATTTCCTCGTTACTCTGTCTTTAGCAGAAACACCTTCCTTGTTTGACGTAATATCAAAATCATTAAAACTATCAGGAGATGTCTTCCTCAAGATTTTAGATGTTATGAAAGTTAACCCATTTCTTGTCCCTCGCAGAGCATACAGCAGAGGATTCAATATAACAGCAAGCATCACTTCTCCTTTCGCAACTATGAGATACTAAAATTGTATAATACAATTATGTAAGAGAGTTTCTTTGGAAGTAATATGAGAGAAAGAAAAATAATAAATAATATATACAAATTAATGGTATATGATCAAATTTAAAAATTGAACAGAACCGCTTACCATGATAACGATGCCTAGAACAGCAAGGCTTGTTTGTTGTGCTTCTTGCCAGAAATGATCACCATTGGACCACCCAAATCGTCGACCCCATCCGAACCAACCCCCTCCACCAGCATCACCACCTCCACCCACCTCCTCTCTTCTTTTAATTTCTTTGTTCCATTTCTCAAATTCATTTTTCTTTCCACCGAGTGCACTTTCTAATGCTTTCTTAGCTTCTTCCTGCAATCATAAATAAAACTGGCATCAGATTTAAGGGAATTTTTGTACCATGGAATATTGACAATAGACCTTTCTTTTTGGTCAAGACATATCACCCTGTAATTCAGAATTTCAAGCTCATTTATTAGGTCAACACTAAGAAGGAGTAAAATAGGCTGATGGTATTAGGAAGCCTATGCAATGGAAAATATGTTATTTAGGAGGCAGATATATGGCTGGACAAGTAACTATTTTTTTTTTTTTTTTTTTTTGTCAATAACTGGACAAGTAACTATCAAAAGCTGTAGGAGTTGCAAGATGATTGAGGCTCATAAAATGATTGATGGTTTTTAAATATTCTAATCATGGTTCCTATATTCAGTTGAAATGCTAAATGAAAGGGAAGGATAGACTTAGAAACCAAAATCTTCCCCTTTAAACATGTGTATATCTTAATGCCAACACTTGTGTACTTTATTCAGGACCTCACTTATGGTACTGTACCCAAAAAAGATAGGTTTTTTAGATGACAATCATATTAGTCCAATATTCTGATGAAACCTTTATAACCTAAATGGAAAAAGTATAATTGCTTTAGCCAAACTCTAGTCTTAGCCTCCTATGACAAGGGCTTGCAAGCTTATCAAACTTTACATTCTTGTGTACCTTCAATAGGACAAGGATAAAATGAAAAGACAAATCATTATAGAGATGAAATAGATGTCAAGGAGAGGAATTAAGAACCCACAAGAAAACTGTTAAAAGTGCTTAAATATCCATTTAGAAGGAGCAGGTGCCTAATTCCATCTAAACCTTCAACATAGCAGCCTATCAATAATTGATTGTCTACAACTCTTTCAATATTGCTTTTGAACCTAATTACATAACTAGTAATCATCAGATGCTCATAACTCACTAATTTCTAAGCCATTCAAATTCAAAAATTCAACTCAAAAGTTCGGTTTAATATCTAACCATCAGGTCAACTTGCGCTAATTGAGATGAAAAGTTGAGTTGCTTTACAGAAAAAGCCCCTTCTAGAGACACTGGACTCCTCAAATCGTAGTTCATTTTTCTCTACCTGGAATGCAAAATCCGTTTTCCCTATCACTAAATGCCTAAATTCGATTATTCTGGATTAGACCCAATTGCCAATACATCTCAAGCTGTTCAAAACCATAGTTTTTTTGCTACCAAGAACGAAACTTGGGGCTTTCTTTTTCCTTATCTACAATATTTCCAACTTGGGTTCTTTTAGCATCTTATCTTTCTAAGCAAACCAATAAATTGCAGCATCAGCAATCAGGCGGAAAAAGATGCGAAATTTAAGAAAACCTCAAAGGAGAAAATTTTTCATAAACAGGTAGCTGAAAAATACCTGCCGGCGATTGTCTGAGAAGAGGCAAGAAAACCTGCCACGGCACTTGAGCTTTAGCAGGAGAGAATTCCAGTCCTGGGATACATTTTGACGGCGAGTGGTCGCGCAGAGCGAGGAACGGGATAACTCGGGGCGAGTTCTGGGAAAGTGAGAGAAGGTAAGGGGTGGTGGGCTTAGGTTCAGCACAGGCGCCATTGTCTTCTTCGCATCTCCCTCCCTTGGAATTGGAACACGCTCCGTTCGTTTGGATACACAATTAACCAAATTTGTTTTTTTTTTAAATGCCTAATTGTACTTTTTAATTTATTTATTTTTTGTTTTTTGTATTATATAATTTTTATTTAAATATTAAACTTGGTTTATTTTTAATTTTTACTTTTATTGTATTTTATACAAATTCTATTTTTTTGTTTATTTATATATATTCAAATTTGTTATTATTTCATTTGGATCCATATTTTAAAAAAAAAATATCACATTTATCATTTTAATAAATTTTACGGATTAATTTTAATGTTCAAAAATTAATAAGAAGTTAAAAAAGTTAATATTTATAATTGAATAATCGATAAAAATTGACCTATAAATATTTTTTTATAAAATTAAAAAATTAAAAAAATAAATGATAAACTTTTAAAAATGTGTGATCTAACTAAAATAATAACAAAATTAAAAAAGGTATAAATAAAACTCTTCCTCTGTATTGTGACACTAGAAGATATATAAATATTTAATTAACATGTGAATAAATATTTTTTTTATTTTATCAAATACCTGTTGGATTTCTAATCTTGTGACAAAGTGATATATTATTAGAGCAAAAAGGGTTTTTACTTATAGATAATAATTTTTAAAATTTTGTTTGGTATTTTTAACAGGACAATTTTATACGTGTTCGGTTACATGGCCACTTCAGTATTACATATCCAAGCATTGAGAGCAGAATGAAGAAGCAACGAACGAAAATAATAATTTTTTTTACCATTCTTTATTCTTTTCATTAATCGAACGAATAACCTCTTGCTCCTGTTTATGGTCGTATTAGATGCATAATACTCCATAAGTAATCTTTTTATTTCATGTACTGTTCGAATTTTTTAAGGATATACCGTTTACCACATATAGAATATTGATGTCGCACTCTTCAGATGTTTTGGTCACTTAATTCCAAACAATTTGAAATGTTTTCGTGAATCCACAACAATTTGAATTTCTTGAACCGATGTGGACCAACTTTGTGCCAAATAATTATGTTGATGTTAAAAGAATGACTCAATTATTAAATTCATGTACCAAGACCAAGACCAAGACCAAGACCGGCGAACCTAAAGCAGAGGTGGGACAAGAACACCCAAATTCTTTAGATGCCACCTGTTTGTTAGGCTTATCCATAACAACCTTCGAAAATAAGAAGATATAGAGTAGAAATGTTAGCCCAAATGCGATAGAAGCACGCAATTACATTTATTTTTTATTTTTTATTTTTTTTTTTATTTTCCTCCATGCTACAAAGAAACCCCAAATTCTTAGGATGCCATATAAGTTTGAAGTTTATTTTTTACTTTTTTCTTGGTGAATAAATTTGAAGTCTATTTGGGAATGTATGAGAGGATTTCATCCCCTTGAATAAAGCCTTCCAGTCCTGTATAAAGCGCAAGTTTGAACAAAATCTTTCAAGGTTTTTATCCGGTTGAATTTTTAATTTTCTTTTTATTCATTTACAAATTTTCCCTTTAGTTCACACGTCAAACCATGACCTCTTAGATATTAATAATTTATCTACTAAATCAATTTTATTTGATATTTTACTATCATATTCAAGTATTTTGTTTTGAATTCTAAAATTTTGTAATATAGCAATGAATCTAATATTAACATTAATTCTTTAGAGTACTAATATTATTCAATAGGATATAGGATAAATTTCATTTACATTCTTTCAATTTTGTCATTATTCTATTTGAGCATTAATTTTAAAAAAAATCATCATTAAACTATTTTTAATTATATATATATATATATATATATATATATTTATATTAAAAGAGACTCATGGTACTTATTAACTTAACCATTTAATTTTAATGGTTAAAAGTAAAAAATAAAATAAAATAAAATTTATACTTTATGATTGAATAATATTGTATAAATATAATTTTGATATTTAATCGGTAAAAATTAACATTAATGTCTTTTGATAATTTTAAAAAGTTAAAAGAATAAATGATGATTTTTAAAAAATATAGAATTTAAATGAAAGCAAAACTGAAAATATATAAATGAGAATTTGCTAGCAGGATATTGGGCACCATCAAACCTAAACAAGGCATCAGATACCTCATTGGTATCTAGCCTCTCTTGCCCGTTCACTCTTCTGCAGAACAACTAACACAGAAGAAATGCTCATAATTGGACATGCAGATCTTTGCAGAAATAGAAAAAAGTGTTAAGGATTGGATAAGGAAGAATATCATTTTAAAATTACACATTTTTAGAGTGTGATGAAGATTAAAGGCTCCAATTAGATATATTCAGTATTCACTGACTACACAGTTTAAATTTTGAAGTTCTACTTCTATATCATGATAAAATAACAAGAACAATATCATCAAAAATCTTAAGCAGCATAATGGATTATATAGTAAAAAGCAAATTAACATGTCTAGAAAACTTCTAAACTAAGTTTTATAATATTCTATTGATTATTTGAGTCATTCTTAGTATAATTACAACCAATTAATCAATGATCGAGGGTTCTTAAAAGTCGTCTTCAACGTCAAGAATTCACATTAAAAATATCGTAAAGATTCTTAATGGAAGTACACTACAAGCAAACTTCTATTTGCCTAAACTACTTTTATCAAACTAATCTACTTACTTAAGCAGGAAGAGAAAATATATCCAGATTTTTATTTTATTTTTATTTTTATTTTTTTTGGCTTAGATGCTATCCCAACATGGTTCATCATGTATCCATGGATGCAACATACATAGAAAAAGGTACAACATCATACGATCATCTAGTCTAGTTTGTATGATGCATTGTAAGATTGTACACTAAAAGTTGATAGTCACACGGTAACCATAGCAAGAGACAAATGCGGTGGGTGAAGAAACATGATGTTTCTCTTCGGATAAAATCGCACTACTCTATCAGCCGTTCGATCCAATGACCTCATACTTTGCAGACATTCAACATAGTGGTTGACCAACCTCAGCCAATTCTTATCCAACGGTTCTAAGTCAAAACAAGAAACACTACCATTTTGACTAAACTACCCTCCCATTTTAACCCATTCTACACCTCTCGAACTGGAGTGGTATCAAATCTCAGGGGCATTTAAGGAAAACAAACTTTCGTTTCTCGGGCTTCATTATTATTCTGTAGGTAAGGACAAGACAGTTTGAATTTTTCTATTCAGCTCCTTTATCTTTATCTCTCATCGGTGATCTTTATCTTTATTTTTTATTTTATTTTATTTTATTTTTGAAAAAAGAGAAAACCACCTGCAACTTTTCATAGTTACATATTTACCCCCCGCTTTACAATAGATTTCTAGGGTAGTATGGAGAAAACCGAAGGGTAATTTCGTCATTTGGTATGACACACAGAGGCCATCTGGAGAGGGACAGAGACGAAGAAAGATGGAGCCTTTTTACCCAATTACATTTCGACCTGGACTTCTTCCAGACAGAGTGTACAGAACTAGGGGCAGTATTGACTTTGTATTATGAATAAAATACAGAGGGATATTCTCGTCATTTCAGAATTATAAAGACTGAGGTAGAGAGAGACAGAGAGATACAAAGAGAGAGAAAGAGATAGAGAGGAGAGAGAGAGAGAGAGAGAAAGAGAGAGAGCAGTGAGGGTGAGAGAGAGAGAGAAGAGAGAACCGTTTGAGTCCGTTTTTTCTGTTAATATATGAAGGAGAAACCATGGTGTCCGACCAAGAAATAGCGAAAGGGGTGGAGTCGTTGCTCCGTCAGTCGGACCCTAACTCCGTCACCACTTTAAACGGCGTCGTTCAGCAGCTGGAGGCTAAGCTAGGGTTAGACCTCTCGCACAAGGCCGTCTTCATTCGCGACCAGATCAACCTCCTCCTACGTTCCCACCCACAGACACAGACCCAACTCCCTCCTCCAAAAGACCATTTTGCCCTCCACTCTCACCCACAATTTCCCACCGCCTCCCACTCCCAACAATTCCCTGCCCATTTTGCCCTCCACCCCCACCACCGCCCTGTCGACGCCCAGACCTTCCAACAGCAGCCTCCACCTCAGCCTCAGCTTCTTTCGGCGCCGGTGCAACCCCAGCTGCAGCCTCCGGCTAAGCCCAATGTCTTCCCTCACAATGCCGTCACGGTCGCCTCCGAAGCTCCCAAAGAAAGGTTTGGCTTTTGTTTCCATTTTTCCTTTGGGTCATTTTGCTGTTTTTATATTTTATTTTTCTTTTAGGTATTAGTTTTAGTGGAATTTTGGGGTTTTTTTTTTTTTTTTCTATGAGGTTTTCTTATTTTTCGTACTGCTATTTATTTTTTAATTATTACTTAAGTAAGATTCAAATACGGATAATGACACTAGGGTTTTGTCTTTCCTTGAGAGAAAAAAATAACTTTTTTTTTTCCAGGATATTTTATTTTTCTGGGATGAATGAAAGCATTTTATTTTATTTTTTTCCCTCTTTAAGTTATGGACTTGAAAAAGTTTAAATTTTTTACCCTTTTCTGTTCTCTCATGTTATAAGTGTGGTAGACAGTCAAAACTGTCATTTTCTGACGCAAAACTCATAAAATAAAGCTAGAGAGATATTTTATCGCGGACAGTGGGATTTACTTTCCCTTTGCATCCTCTTCCTTATTGAAAGGCATTTGTGATTGCTTTTCTCAGTGTTTCAGTGATTGAAAGCTATGATTTCAGCTAAATCAAAGTGTGTTCTTCTATTTTGATCTTAATCAAGTGTCTTTCCTGCGTTTTGAGGCCATACAATTCTTGTTTTAAATTGTCAAGTTTCAGATTTCTTTGCTTTTGATTCTTGTTTTTCTGTTGCTCTAGACTTAAATTGTATTACTTGAAAATGGGGGTCTGCTAGAGTGTTATTAAAATCTTGATATAATAAGTTTTCCTTGTTTTGGGTATCAACCAGTTGGAATGCACTAAAACTCTGAAGTCTCACAAGTTTTTTTTGTCATTATGCAGTGGGGCCATTAACTATTAGTGATCTGTGGGGATTCAAGTTGGTGTCTTTTGTTTGGTTTTAACTAAATATTAGTATGAAATCTTTGTTACTTGTGAAGAGATGGATCTTATTTAGATTATTGTGACAAAATGCAATTAATTGCCTTGCAAAATAAAAGTCAGTTTGTTGCTTCTTTTAGATTGTGATATTATATCTGCCACACTCTGTAACTATTTCATTTCGCGTTGCAACTTTGGATGTTGATGTTTTGGTGCATAAATATTTTTTATCAGTCCTACAGTTGGAGCCAAAAGAAGAGGTGGGCCAGGAGGCCTAAACAAAGTATGTGGTGTCTCACCTGAACTTCAGGCCATTGTCGGTGAACCAGCATTGCCGAGGACTGAGGTTAGTTTCCCAGATTCTCATCTTTGCTAGATGATTTGGTCTATCAAAACCATTTTAATGCTTCCAAAAATTTTTTCCTTATATTTATTAACAATTTTTTTTTTTTTATTTTTTATTTTTTATTTTTTTTCCAGATTGTGAAACAGCTTTGGGCATACATAAGGAAAAACAACCTTCAAGATCCAAGTAACAAGAGAAAGATAATTTGTGATGATGCATTGCGTTTGGTATTTGAGACAGACTGCACCGACATGTTCAAGATGAATAAGCTGCTGTCTAAACATATCATCGCCCTTGATCCCATCAGTATGTAATGTTGTGTAATTTGCAATATATTTTTCATTTTGGGACTTAATTATTAAGGATTTATTTAATCTAATTGTCCTCAGATAAGTCAAGTCAAGCTAAAAGAGTGAAGGTAGATGTCGAGCCTAGTACTGAAAGCGCAGAAATTGGTTCATCGTCTCCTGTTATAATATCCGAAGCACTTGCTAAGTTTTTGGGCACCGGAGGAAGGGAAATGCTCCCGTCTGAAGCATTAAGACGTGTTTGGGAATACATAAAGGTTAACCGTTTGGAGGTAGGTAGCCAGCTGCCCAAATTCTGTGGCAGTTCCCTTTTGCCCTTTTCTACATTTACAGCCTTATTTAGTCTTACTCACACTAGCACATGTTTGATTAGGTATGAGATGATCATTCAGTGCTTATGTCTCTCTTCATTTTCTTTTACCTTTTATGATTTCGTATGTTCCCTTCTAATGAGGTTTTCATTTTCTCTCTCATTCCATTCACCTTCATTGGGCTTGGTATGAGAAAGTTTGCTTATTATCAAGCATACATAATGTATTTGTAAATAAGAAAATGTGTTGTTGCTGCTTCTATTTTTAGGATCCTATAAATACCATGGTGATATTATGTGATGCCAAGCTTCAGGACCTTCTTGGATGTAAAAGTATTTCTGCACTGGGGATCCAAGAGATGTTAACACGCCATCATTTATTCAAACAGTCATGATACCTGGTAGCACTGACTGGTCAGTATGAAACTCTGTCATTGTTTCATTTTTCCCTTTTGTAGAGTTTCACTAAATATGTGAAAAATTTAATTTTATCTGTTAATTGTTTGGATGTTTTAATTGAAAGAAGAAAAAATCGTCTAGGCCAATTTAATTCTTGTAAACACGCACCTAACAATTCCAACTACCCATATTGTGTGCTTGTGATGTGGTATCTGTTTCCACTTGCCTTTTTTTATGTAGTTATTTTTCTTAATAGTAACAACACTAAATTTTTGTCTCAATTTAACAACTTGTTACCTGCCAGATATGTGCTTTTATGGGTAGTTTCTGTAAGACCACATGTTGGAACAACTCTGTTTTGTTTTTTTGCAGGTGCAAGGGACCTTTGTCACCTGGTCTCTTCTGACTGTAGAGAAGATAGGGAAGAACTGTTTTTCTTTTTTAAAACTTGTTTTGGGTTGTATTGACATGGTTAGATGATAAGTTGGTTTAGATTACTTGGCTATTTAATCATTAGAAAGATGATAAGTTGGTGTAGATTACTTGGCTATTTAATCATTAGAGTGACCGTCGTGCTGTAGTTTACTGGCTTGTAGTTTCTTGGAATTATGTCATTGTCCTGTACGTAGGTTTCCTGTTCACTTTGTTATCGTTCTCGCCTTCTGATTAAGTGATGCCTAATCTCAAAACTGGTTTAATGTTCTGTACAGTCTGAGAGGACAATGTATGCTTCTTGTTAGAAGGCAGATCTATTGGTTTTTAACTATAACTTGTGTAACTTGTTTTTCTTTCAGAAATAATTTGTGTATCTTCTTGTTTTTCTTTTAGAAATAACTTGTCTATCTTGTTAAATGGTAGAAACTGCTGCTTTTAGATGCAGCTTCACTTTGTTTCTCTTTGGATATTATCTACGACGTGGTATAAAAGATTGTGAAACATTCCAACTGCCAAAAAAAAAAAAAAAAAATCTTAGAATGTAAACCAACTACGAGTTATGCAAATAGTACCCATTCAATAATGGGGTTATGCCAAGGCAGCGTCGAAGGCAATTTTTGTTTGAGACTCCGACTTTATAATCCAGTTGCTTGAGCTCCTTTTTTTCTTTTTTTGTTTGGGGGCTTTTAAAATCCAGAGATTGACTGCAAAAAAAAAATAAATGTTTTGTCCCGACAGGGCCAACATGCTCTGCCTTACTTTCGACAAGATTGTAGTCGCCTGCTTTTGATTAATCTAGAGTAAGGTTTTAACTCAGTAACCATACTGCTCATATCAAACTAATCATTTTCCTATGACCGGAAACAAGAAAGAAAATTAACCATTTTCCGGACACCCTTTAAAAGACATGTATACATGTTATGCCATGAATAATCTGGCACCTTCAAGGCTTAATGCAGATTAAGCTTGCATAAGAAGAAAGAGGCAACTATGATTAACAGTGTAAGCAAAATGCTTCCAACTCTTCTGGCCAGCTTATCCCTCAATATTGGGTTGAAAGTACCAATCTTCGCAATTACTGTGGTCACGTATCCCATCATTTTCTGGAAAACCAGGAGCACATAAACACAAAAAGAACCTTAACAATTGATTCTATATGCTTTTGTTCAAAACCATACAGAAAGCTCCGCATACCAGTCTCAAGGGTTCAATATGAAGAAGTGGTTCTATGAACATCTCCACATTTCTGAAGAAAAAGAGGAAGAATATGAAGATGAAAATCTTAAGATGCTTGATAAACTATAATTTAGCGCCGCAAATTTACCTAAGCTCTATTGAAGTTGATTAGTTAATTGATTAAGTTAGATATCAATAAAAGTTGAGCACCTTATAGTTACTTTCCCATGATAGACTTGGCATATATGGAAACTGAAGCCCTTTCCAAAAGGCACATGTGTTTTGTTGCATTCTGCAATTCAGTCCAAACAAGAAAAAAAAAATGATAGTAACAAATTGAACTTAAAACTCCGTATCCATATTGTATTCCATTCTTTGTGTTCATGGTCTTTACCTAATCTCCACGAGATACCGACATTCATCCCATCATGCAATGTTGGGCGCACAACAAATTGAATATTGTTCCCCAAGCTTCTTATCAGATGTGAGAAAAAATCCAGCACTTGCTTCAGGAAACAAATTAACACCCTCATTTGGATCATACATAAAATAGAAAAAAGACAAAAAGGAAATTAACTGAGCCTTATTAGTTGAAATTTAAACCATACCTTCTTCCCTTGTAGGGGTTGAAAAATTGAAAAAAAATTGCATACACATCGACATTCTTCCCCTATTATGTCAGACAATTCGCTGATATCTTTGTTCTTGATGGCGGTATAGAGTTTGAGGACTGTTTCTAGAGCTCTAGAATCTTCAGCTCCATTTGCTTCTGAGTTTTTAGCATTGAATAATGGCACTGATAATAAGGCTGTGCGCCTTGAAGAATAGAAAAAGTTTGAACGGATTGAAGATTGATATGGAAACCCCGAAAGAATTTGTGAACTTCTGTGGATGTAAAGATTGTTTGAAATGGTTGGTAATTGCTGAGATGTGGATGAAAGAATTGGGATGGTGGGGAAAGAAACCAAAGCCATCTCTCGAAGTTGTAAAAATGCAAAAAAAAAAAAAAAAAAACAAATATCAATCATTTTTAGTAGGGGGTATTAAAAACAAGTGAGTTTTGGTTTTAGAATAAAAAAAACTTGAAAAGAAGAGAAAGTAGGGATGGAGAACAAAAGAAGGAAGCAACTGTGTGACTATGCCAGGTTTTTTGTTTGCATCACAAGCAAGCTAAGGATCTTCCTCATCAAAAGCCTGGAGAGAGTCAGAAAGACAGATGAAAAACATGTGATTAGCAATGAATGGGATTTCTTGTTAATTAATTTTTAAATTAGCCTTTCTTATACTTATTGTCATCTATATGCCATTTAGCCTCTCATCAGCTTTTTTTTTTTTTTTTTTCTTTGCTTTTCTTTATTTTTTTAAAATGGATGTTCGGTTACATGTAAATAAATGTTTGAAAAAGACGTTTTGAAAAAAAAAAATGGAACAAACCAAAATTTTAAACCTCTCCCAAAAAGCTTAAAAAAACGTTGTAAGGAATTGTAATAAGCATTTTTTGAGCTCTTTTTTAATAAAAACTGTTTTTACATAAATTCTATTGGAATAAGCTTGATGGTCTAACATTTTTTTACATTGGCTATACAAAGGAAGTATTAATTAATTCATAAGTTTCTAACATCTTTCCTAGCATTAGGGTTTTCTTCAATGCATGTATGTTTCTCCTGAATTTTGATTTTTTTTCCAAATAATTAATAGTCTACAAAATGATAAAGTTTAAAAATAAAAAATAAAAAAATGAAAAGACAATAAAACCCTCATGCTTTGGTTGAAAGACAAAAGTGTCCCTGCTCCGGCTCTCCTTGGGTGAGTCTTCTTTGTTGGCCGAATGAAATAGCAGACGTTGAAAAACAAGTGGGGGGAAGCGGAAAGAGATCCATAGGAATATCCAGTGAGCCCCGTCGTTTAAGCTCGAAAGCTTTGGGGTTGTACCAATGGCGGAAGATCTGGTTCTTGACACAGCGATCAGAGACTGGGTTCTAATCCCTCTATCAGTGGTTATGGTCCTCATCGGTGTCCTTCGCTACTTTGTCTCCAAACTCATGCGTTCAACCCAAGTTCCCGATCTCAAAATCGTCAAAGAAGGGTCCGTCCTAACTAAAAGCTTTATTTTACATATATATATATATATATATATATATTTGAATAAATAATTGCCCTTCGATTCTGTGGAAAGTAATTTTTCTTTTGCCCTTCGATTCTGTGCAAAGTAATTTTTCTTTCTTTTTGGGGTAAATATTTTCAGGCAAGTCATTGTTAGGGCTCGAAATTTTCGTGCCGGTGCCAATTTCATACCTCCCAGATCATATCGTGCTCGTAAAATTTACTTCACTAACGAGGTTTGATTGATTTCTCTTATTTCTTGATATCATCGATTTGGTTTCTCATTCTTGTGCTCGTGAATTAGTGGTTTTTTCTCTCACTGTAATTGCTAATTAAGCATGAAATTCTAGTAAACTCTCTCTCCGCTTACTATATTTATCTAGGGGATAGATTTAGAAAAAAATATTTCCTCTGTACTTTCGTTTTGAATTGGGAATAGCTTGAGCTTTAGACTTAGGTAGAGCTCATTTGTAACAATTATAAGTTGGTATTTTGTTGTTTGGTGACTGGTTGAAATTATTGACATTGGAATATAAAAAGATGTGTGTTAAAGCCTTTTTTAGTCGCAGTTTAGTAAATTTGAGACCTACTTATAGCAACCTTATTATTATCATGAGAAGATTGGTAAGAGAGGATTACAATGTTTCCATTGTATTCAGATGGGTTTTAAGTTGTTTTGTGCTTGCATCAGTGCCATTAAGAATTTGAAAATGCTAATAAAATAGCTTTTTTATATGAAATATCTTAATGCTAATATGGAAAATATTAAAGTAAAAATGTTTTTCACCATGTCAGGAAAATGGGTTATTACATGTTCCTAAAGGTCAGACGCCGAATCCACAAGCGCAAATGTTTTCTGATCCTAACATGGCTATGGACATGATGAAGAAAAACCTTTCAATGATTATACCCCAGGTATCGCTTCATGACTTAGTTCTCTTCATTGGATTTTTTGCTCGAATAATAAAATTATAATATAACTTGTAATTTTCCTGTTGAGCAGACACTTACTTTTGCTTGGGTCAACTTTTTCTTCTCTGGATTCGTAGCAGGTTTGAAAACCATACATCTTGTTAGATTTCTGTTTTCCCAAGTAAATATTTACATTTGTGATGTGACTTAATATTTGGACTTATATATTTATGCTTTTTATGCTGTTTGTCTTTCTGTTTTTTCCCCCCTTCATTTACACGGATATTGTAACACCGTCTGATAATGTGAGCAATTGCTGTAATTAGCAAAGCTCTTTTCTCTTATGTTTGTATCTTTCTTTACCCTTCGCTTACTGGCTATCCTGGATTTCAATAGTCATTTAGCAACTAGCATTTCAAATATCTTATCACAAATTTGCTCCAATTTGTTCTTCTTCATCTCTTTGTTAAATGTTCGTCTACTTATGTTATCCTGTTATGCTGATTTGAATTTTTCTTGTTCTTTCCTCAGCCAAAATTCCATTCCCTTTGACACAAAGGTTCAGGTCAATGTTACAAAATGGGATTGATCTGAGCACTGTTGATGTTAGCTATGTCAGTAGTCGTTCATGGTACTTATTATTGTTTTTCAAACATCAAATTTATTTATATACTCTCTCCTCAATATTTAACTTCTACCTCTTGACTTCTTCCTTTGTTGTTTCTCACTAATTATTCAAAGCCACTTTTTTCAGGTACTTTCTGAATCTGTTTGGATTGAGAGGTTTATTTAGTCTCATCCTGGGAGAAGAAAATGGTTTGTATTCATCTATAAACTTATTGATTGTAATATTTTCTGCAACTTATATCAGCATGCTGAGTTGCTTTCCACAATTCTGAAGCAACAATTATATCTGGGATTTTTGTAAACTTGATATGGTAAACTGAGACATTTATCATGCAGCTGTGGATGATACACAGCGTATGATGCAGATGGGTGGATTTGGCTTTGATCCAACAAAGGTAAAAATATATGTAGTTTTCCATTGTCTTTTCCAGTTTTGAGAATTTTTTCTCTTTCAGAATTCAAATGCCATCTTTTTCCTTTTTTTGCTCCATTTGATTTGCTAGAGGGTCAGACAATTTTTGTGGACAAAAGACATATTGATATGCATCTAACTTTCAAGAAAGTATTATGTTCTTCATGGATTCTGACTTTATGTGTGATTATGTTTGCATGCCATAAGGACATCATGAGATCTTTTTCTACTTTTTATTAGGTTATTTGGTGTTTCATTTTCTCTTTGTAGATTTTCTTGTGATGTTTCTTCCTCTCTCTCCTTTTTTTTTTTTTTTTAATCATTATTTATCTATTTATTTATTCTGCTACAAAACATTTAACACATAAAGCGTGCATCTCTATTGTGATTCTGCTGGCGTCGTTGGATATATTTAGGGGAAAAAAAGATGGTTGCTTTTCTTTGAAGATTCTTTGGGCATAGCAATATTTAAGTTTTTAGAAAAACTTCTTAATTTCCATCTCTGGTTTCCTCATATAAAGGCGTACTTCTTTTTTCAAAAAAGATAGGCATAGGCACTTTGAGAGGAGCAAATAGTATAGACACTAAAACACATGTATTAGCATTTGCTGGGGTAAAGACTGTTGGTTGTTATTGAGGTTTTACAGCATATGCCGTTTCTTATGTAAAACATTGTTCACGCTGGTTTCTAAATTTGCTGATAAACTTCGCATCCTCATCATATATGCATGTGAGATTTTATTGTAGTTCACATACCTTCCAATAGCTGCACTTAGGGGCATGGATAGTGATTCTGGAATTAGCTGCAATTTTGTCTCTCTTAACATGCTTTTACTAAATCCATTGAGCAATGACCTCCTAATCATTTTACTAAATGGCTCTCTAGATCCATAGATCAAGGTCACTTGAGTGGCCTCCTTGTTTGTGGTGTAATTTATGATTGAATGGTGTGCTAGTATGTTGCATGGTAAGCATTTTCTTTGGTGCATCCTGGGTTGACACATACTGGTGTGCTACTATTCCCCCTGGTTTGCTAGCTTTTTCGCTTGGTAAGCATTTTAGAAAGAGAATGATGTTTGTCACCTTGGCTTCCCTTAAGAGACCGAGCATTGCTTTGTTTTTTTGCTTATTATCTCGCTAGTATGTGGATAAACATAGTTGTGGCAGAATTTGTATTTAACTCTGATGTTTGTTATTATGAAATATGATAATTTGGAAGTGCCATAAGTTTGCATCACACTCTTAATCAGTTTTGCATCTTTCCTATCAGGGTTTGAGTGCTGAGAAGGACAGCCTCGACATAGTCCAGCATGAATGGGCCTTACCTAAATTTGAGCACCGTGCTGAAGCAGTTTTGAGAAAACTCGTTCACTGAATTGTAGTTTAATCAGCCAGTTGACAGGCTAATATCAGTGCATTGGTTTCTGCTCCCATGCAGAAATCCTTTGTATCTCTATTTTCAGCTGCACTAAAGACTATTATAGGAAGAACCCCTTTTTTTTTTTTTTGTGTGTGTGGAACTATCAATTATTGAGTTATTGTAGATGTTGACAATTAAAAAGAATCTTTCATGTTTGATTTTAACTTCACGAAATTTTAAATTACTTCAGTTTCTATATTTTCCGGCACTATGGCAAAGACTTTTCTAATCAGATAAAAAGAAGCTCTCTTTTTTAATGTTTCGGTTGAAAAGCCAAAACCATCAAATCCAATCTTAAAAATAAGAGATCTACTCAGAGCTTGAAATTGTATACAATTCATCAATCACCAAAAAAAAACAAACAAAAGAAAAAAAAAAAAAAAAAGGTTATTTCATTCAGAAACTTCCCATCGGTGGGTTTCTGGAATGGACAATTCAATACTGAGAAAAAAAAGCAGGCGGATGATTGTGTTTCAAGTTCAAATGTGATTATAAAATAATTAAAAGAAAATTCTTTTTAGAGAGCAAAGAAGGAAAACCAGGAAATGATTAGAAATGGAATATAAATTGTTGGCTCTTTTTAAGGATTCAGCACACTTAAAATAAAAGATTCAACCGGACTTCCCTCGTGGCTGAACCGAAACTTCAGATATTTTTGAATCTCAAAAAAAAAAAAAAAAATCATTCTTGTCTGTCGAAGACCCACCTCATGAACAGCAGCCTCTTTTACAATGGACCAGGTGATTAGTAAGTTTGCCAACTTTGAATATGAAAGGGAAAAAGTATTGCCCACTCTAACCACGGCAAAAGAGAAAAAGTTGTTTTGGCCCTTGGTCCCCCATAAAATTCAAAATTAAACCCCAAAAAAATAAAAAATAAAAAGAAATATAATTTCTTCCAACCTATATATGCTTGGATTACATCATTAGGTTCTTTTATGGTGGTAAAATTATGTCGTCTTTGATGTTGAAGTTTACTTGTATAATTGCATTTATTTGATTGCGACTGAACTTACTTTCTAGTCTCTTGAGGAAAAAATTTTCAATTCCTGCGTCTATAACAAAAAAGAAGTGGAAACTTGCCAAAAAACTTTACAGTTGAGGTATCAAATTCAAAGCCAACATAAAAAAGAAGTAGATGAACGTTTCTGTATTCTGATATATATTTAAAGCCCCAGCTGCTATTCCATTGATTAATTGCCACCATTTTGCAAGTAGTGGTGGGAAAGTTTCATGTTGGATTTAATTTTGCATGCAAAAAACTATACGTACTACCAGTCTACTTTTGAGAGTGAGAGTAGATTAGTAACCATTTTACATGAATTTATAAATTCTATTGATGTAGTAGGATTTTATACTAACCGTTGAAATATGGGGGGACCCATTCACAATCCAAGAAGTTGTGGACAAAGATGCCTACTTTCATTAAAGCCATGAGAGTGTGTTGTCCGACTGATGTTGAGCAATTATACATGCTTTGCTCCAGCTTAAATTAATTATATTAATTTGTCTAATCCTTACTTGGTGGGGCAGTCTCCACCGTCCAAATTTTTTTATCAACTTTTTTCACTTTACATTTAGAACAAGTGTATAAATATACATGGTAGGCATTACTTATTGAACATTAAGCTATGATGTAAAAAGTTATTAGTTGGATAGTTTAGATGTTACAATCCAGCTTAGACAAGAATATATTTAACTTTTAAAATTGAAGATAAATAAACTTAATTTTTTGAAACTACTAGATTACATATCACATTAAATCTATCATATAAAATACATATAATTTAATATTTTTAAATAGTTAAATCCATTTATATTCAATTTAAAAATTTGAAAAATTCCTCGTCTGACCACACAATTGTTCCATACCAGAATAGTTAGTCATGCCAAGAATACATATATATTCTCATAAATAGCATTAGTGTGTTTCAGAAAATAATAATAATAATAATAATATTAATGTGTTATTTACTATTGTCATCACAATATCGTTGTGTTATTTATTCTCATAAATAATATTAGTGTGTTATTTACCAAAAATAATAATAATAATAATAATATTAGTGCGTTATTATTGTAATAATAATAGCATTAGTGTGCTTTGATAAACGTTTTTGTTTTTTTATTTTTGTTGTATTAAAAGACGAAAAAACAATTGGACGGATGAAACCAAGTTCGAGGCAACCAGTGAGAGTGGATTAAGTCCAAAAATCAAGTTAATCTGAGCAACATGTTGTACTAAATTCACGGATCTATAATTCACAATGAGCCTAATTCCTTAGAACTACCAAAACGCCTTTCATATTTTTCATGATTTCTTCCTCATGGAACGGTAACTTTGAGTAAAAAAATAGATAAATATTTTTGTTTTGGTGGTAATTCATTTGAAAAGAAAATCGAAATCTTTGAGAGAGATGAGTGTTGGGTTGGACATTTTCTATGAACACATGATCAGAGCGATGAGTGTGTTCCAGCGTGGCATATCTGACGGCTGCATGTGGGGCCCAGTATCACGAGGATCCTATCTGGAAAGCATCAAACATGGTGGGCCCCACAGGAGGAAGAGAGGGAGGAACGTTCGTCTTTACGGGAAGGGCGGTTCCCAAAGTCTTTTAAAGCAAAGCGCAATGGGCTTAATCAATGGCCACCAAAAGTTGGCCACGTCAGCGTTTTTAATATTTTCTCTGTGGGACCAAATTAGTGGTGTGGGCCTAATTTTGGACGTTAATGATCGCAGTTGGTGTTGTGGGTCCCGCTTTCTCCACCGCCCTAGAACCGTTTGTTGGCTTTTGTTTGGATCACGTCTACACATCATACTGATTTTGATTTTGGTTTCCCCAAAAAAAAAAAAAAAAAAAAGTCATCAATGTAGGTGTGACCATGATTCTATGAATAAATGACGCAACCTATGGAAACCTTAAAATTTTAAATTAACATTTTTGACCATAATAGTAAAAAGTTCGCCTTTATTATTTATTATTTTTTAATATTCCATTATGTTTCTTTTTAAAACAAAAAATAATCAAAATTTTGGAACTAATCTATTTTTATTTCTTAAGAAAAAAAACACTATGGTTATTTTACCAAATTATTTCAAATCAAATGACAGCATTGGAGTAATTGCAGATTCTCTGCATAGCCCATGCCATGCTTATTTGGCATTTAGCGAAAACGATAAAATTAAGAGGCAATGTAGTTTTGTTTACATAAAAATATATATGCAAAATACTTAATTTTTACATATTTTTAATGAGATTAGTACTGGCTGAAATAAATAAATGAGATTAGTCGTACATACTGGTGCAAATAAATTACATTCCTTATTTGTTTCTTTACTAAATTATAAACTTAGCTTATTAATTTATATTTCAAAGCTCAAACTAACAAATTTATTATGAGTCTTATGTATATTTCATGATAGTTTGTCACAATTTTACATGAAAAGAAAAAAAAAAAAAAATTAGTAGGGAGACATATAGAAAATCAGGAACATGAATGCATGATAGTCAGTTTCCTATATGGCCTACTGCACAAAACACAGATTGAACCACTCGAAAGAAAGATATGATGCTGATATGAGAAATTGCTTCCACCATTTGGCATTTCCAATTCATTGTCTACAAAAGCAATGAATTAATAATAATAGAAATAAAAAATAGTAATCATATATATTTTGTATAATTATTTGCTTTTTTAAATTGAAATAAATTTAAAAAAAAATTACAAAGGAGAAACATTTACAACTAGACAAGCTAACTGTCCTTTAATTTGTGCCAGTGACATGAGGTGTCAAATTTGCCAAAGATTCTTCAAGTGCTCACATTCTCTTCCACCACACCACCCCACCCTACCCCACCCCTTTTGATTTCTTCAACTTTTATTTTTATTTTTATTTTTATTTTTATTTCGATTTTATTAAAGTATTTTGAAGCACTCCTTAATGCTTATACCCTCTATATATACCTCTCACATTCATCATATCTTATATCTCACATAGCTAGCAAGCAGAGCATTCCTTATATCGATCCCTCCTAGCTACCTAAAACTCTATTCTCTCTTTTTCCAAACTTTTTCTTTCATTTTCATTACCCTTTTGCTTTAGAAGAAATGGCCACTGTTGAGGTAATTAGCTCAAACTTATTAATCCTATATATATATAATCTCTAGCTAGTTCGTGGTCATGATCATCTTTTGATCTTTTATTATTTTTTTTATTTGCTGATCGGTTCATGATTCGGAGTTATTTTCTTCTTCTTTTTTAATAAATATTATTCATAAAATTTGGATCGGCTCATCTGAAGCAGTCAGATTTTCAGTCCATGTTAAATTTTTTTTTTTTTTTTTTTGGGAGTATAAAATCTGTATGAAATGAAAATTGGGATTGGATCAACATGATCAGCACAGCAAGCTCTGACTTGAGTAATCATATAGAACAAGTTGATCGGGATTATAGGTATATATGTAATATGGATACGATCAATGATCAATGATGAACTCTCTTTTTTGATCAACCTATCGATTTATCACTACAAAAAAAAATAAAAATAAAAATCCTTTTTCATTCAAAACCAGTTGATGGATATATATAATAAAAAATATGCTGAGGATCTAATCTGTTCTAGTTTAACATTAAATTATTTCTCCTTTTTTTTTTTTTTTTTTTTGAGTCTAAGTTAAATAAGATTACATCACTTTCACTATCAGTTCTCTAATCTGTCAACTGGAACTTATATAAGTGATTAAGATTTCGGGTACATGCAGGTTGCACAAACACCAGCAACGGTCAAAGAGAATGAGACAACACAAGAGGTGATCAAGACAGAGGACACAGCCACCGTAAAAGAGCCAGTTGCAGAAACCCCGGCTGCTACTGAGACAGCAACCACACAAGAAGAAGCAAAAGAAGCAGCACCTGAAGCTGCTGCAGAGCAACCATCTGCCGCTAAGGAAGAGGAAGCTGCAGAGACCAAGGAAGTGAAAGTGACCGAAGAAGCAGAGGTCAAGACAGAGGATCAGCCAGAACCAGCTGCAGAGAAAGCAGTGGAAGAGAGCACTCAAGAGACCGTGAAGGCTGAAGAGCCTGTTGCTGCTGCTGCTGCTGCTGTTGAGGAGGTGAAAGAAGAGACCACCGCTGAGAAGGCGGTTGAGCCGGCTCCGGTCGAGGAAAAGAAACCGGCTGAAGAAGCAAAGGAGACCAGCACAGAAATTCCAGTTGAGAAAACTGAAGACTAGAAGATCTGTCCAAGTGAAAAGAGTAGACAGTGAACGAGGAAGGGAAGAAGAGAGTAGTTTGTGGGTTGCATGTCAAAGTTGGTCAGCTTTTGCTTATTTTATTATTATTATTACATATATTTTTTTGGTCTTGTTGTTTTTTTCATTTTCATATATTAGTTTATGATTATATAAGTAAGGTTTGGAAATTTGGAAGCTAAAATTTACTATTAAGCAAGTTGGGGACCAAGCTAGCTAAGCATACTCGCACTGTGGCATATGTGGGGGTTTTAATTATTTATATATATGTTAAAGCAAAACATCGATGCATGCTTATAGATAAACATTTAAGGATTGATTGTACATGTGCTATGTGGAGTGTGAAATGTTGGGAGGGGTCAAAAAATGAGTTTGATAATGTTGTGATGATATGTGATCTTTTTTACTAGGGTTTTTGAATAATTAAACTATCTTCTTCTTCTTCTTCTTCTTCTTTTTATTATTATTATTATTATTATCATTGTTGTTGTTGTTGTTGTTATTATTATTATTATCTTGATTCAAAATAACTGACCAACGTATATTGTTTAGAAACTTATATAGCCTCATGTTTAGTCTTTTTCTATTCTTACAGCAGCTTATAGATCAATGCACAAATAAATAATAATAAGATTTAAATAAATTGGACTATTTAGTTAGAAAATGG
This sequence comes from Ziziphus jujuba, assembly GCF_031755915.1. Taxonomy (NCBI): domain Eukaryota; kingdom Viridiplantae; phylum Streptophyta; class Magnoliopsida; order Rosales; family Rhamnaceae; genus Ziziphus; species Ziziphus jujuba. The sequence goes on from NC_083379.1 coordinate 8,658,624, forward strand.
AGTAACAACAATGAAGAAATTAGTTGGAGACTAATGTTTTCCTTCAGTTTTAAAAGGCTAACTATTATAGAATGTAACAACCAATAATACATACGTATGTTTGAAAGTTAATTGCCCCATAAGAGCAAAAACACATGATCATCCCGGGACAAGGAGAAAAAGGAGGGTTGCTTGGGGACACGTCACACACCCAAGAATAAAACAAAAAAAAGCCCATTATGTTGCCTTCTTTTCTTCTTTTTTTTATTTAAAAAAAAAAAAACAAAAATGGAACGTAGCCGGGTCCTGCATCGAATTTTCATTAGCTACGGACGGGAATGGAAATTGGTGCAAGATTATAATCATGTACTTTCACACTCCCAACTTATTCAAAAAAGAATCTATTTCAGCAATGAACATTTGGTTAAAAAAAAATAATAATAATTCATTTCTGCCACAATTCTCTTGCATCAAAGTTCCAAATTCACCAAAAATTTTGATCAACATGGAATAAAAGCACTAAATTGGTCCAAAGCTTGATACTAGCCAGGAAAAACCAAGATCATGTATAAGAGATGTCTTATATTCTCACCTCGATATCAGATTCTACATAGGAGGTTTACTTAATTCTTCTTCCTCAGATTTTCATTCTAAGTTGGATTAGCATACAGTACGTATTAACATAACCAGAATAAGATGAAAGCTTTGCACAAACGACTAGTTTAAATGTTCTTTTTCAAGTCTACAATAACATTTCATTTGACAACATTATCATCCGATTAAACATTCTTATGACCATTGATGTTAACCCTCGTATTCTTAGTTTGATTAAAACAACCAAAAAAGAAAAAAAAGGAGGAAAAAAAAAAAAAAAAAAAAGGAAAAAAACCTCACTCAATGTATCATGTCCGGAGAAAAACAAAAGTAAACATGCTTCAAGACAGTGCCAAATCTGGAAAGGGACAAACAAGTGACAAATCTGGATCAAATTTCCCCAGTGCAACTTACATTGAGAACATGTTAAAAGCATTCACCATAAAGTCACAATTGACCCTTATAATCAAATATGCAAAATCTCTTGCATTTGCTGCAATTTTAAATCTTACCTAAAAAAAGGAAGCAATTTTAAATATTTTCACAATATCATATACATATCATATATGTAGCTAAAGAGCATAACATCAATAAAGAGAAAGTGATGGGTAAATCTTTCTATAGAATTGCATGTCATTGCTTGATCTCTGTGTACTTACAAGTCACGGAAAACCAACAGCTATTACAAGAAATTTTCATGAAAGCTTAAAATTTTACTTCCAGTCCCTGTTTTATTTATACTATACCTATATTAACAGTCAAGAAAAAGAGCAATGACATTGCTTCCTTAAACAAAGGACAAAACCAAAAGACTAGAGCACCTTCTTACTTAGTTTACTGACAAGACAGATGAAAATTAACCCTATAATCTGTACAAGCTGAGTTCAAATCTTTTATGTGCAGTCAAATTTCTCCTTTATCCCAAATTCAGATGCACCTAATATTACCATGTACCAAAGCTACTGCCAATATGTTCTTGGGTGATGATTTGAATGCGTTTCCGCACCATGGCCATTGATGGATAAGGTGGGAAACACAGCCGGTAAAAGCATGTATGTGATGAAGGTAAGTGATCATGAGGTTCCGAAGACTTGTAGATGTAAAGACGAGAAGCCAAGCCACGGAAACCCTCAACTGGAAGATATTTCACAGAAGTCCAAAAGAAGAGAAGAACCTTTCTTTGCTCTGCTGACATTTCCTCTACAATCTGTGCTCAAGTTTGAGGGACATAATTTAGTTTCAACACCAAATTGCTAAAAAGTTAGGCATTACATAGACAAAATTTTTGTTATTAATAAAAAATAAAGCTTTCAATTAGTGCCAGTTAAACTAATGCATCAGGTTTACACAACAATATATGAAAATGGTTGCTATAGATTCTTCACCCCCCCACACACCATTAGCCCAAACCCATCCTTTCATTTTGTTAGGATGTCATTCCTTATAAATCTTGTATCTTTCCAAGAATCAGAGAACAGATAGAAATACTTGGCACTCAATAGTTCAGATGCAATATAAAACAATTGTTGATACAGAAGCCATTCAATAAATCATATGCAAAATAAAACTACTTTTGATTGAAGCTCAAGGAAATCCTACCAATAATAACATAGAATTTGGCATGGGCTACATATATACCATTACACAAATCTTCTTGTATCCATTGCTGTAATTCTCTATTCAACCTCATGTATACAGTTTGAAATATCCAAATTTATTCTAGAAAAGGTTCCTCCCATCCACCAAAAGTTCCCTTTAATTGCAAAGCATCTCCACATGGTTTTTTCATGGTTTCTTCCATCACATGTGAAACTATCTAATTAGCAAATAACAGGCACCAGACACCATAAATGGCAGACACGAGACACCATAAAATACCTTTCCCTCAAAATACAATCAATTGGAGAATTATGGTCAGTCATAAGCAACTGATATGAACCTATATGTTCTGCTGACATCCAAAAATTCTTTAAATTCCTCAATTCAAACAAAACAGGCTCCACATCAAAACATCCACTGTCAAGTAAAAAAAAAAAAAAAAAACTTGTTAAAGATGTGATAAAGAAAAAAATCCTCTAGCTATGACCTCATGACTCTCTATTCTAATAAAGAAAGAACTCCTAAAATCTCCAAGCTTTTATTCATATTCCTTTCCTAGAAATCATAACTTTGAACCAAAAGCTATTATTTCCATTTTTTTTTTTTTTTTTTCAAGGGAAACTACAGCTAAAGAGAAACAAGAAAAGAAGCATCCCTTATAAGATTACAATCTTCCCATTTGAAAATTTCTGAAAAATTAATTACATATCACAAAGAAACAGACATGCCAGTGAGCGCTGAAAGAGCACAAATAATTCATGACTACATTTTTTGAATTGAACCTTATGAACTCAAATTTTGATATTAAGGCACAAATGATTCTGAAAGATGCATGCTCTACTTCTTCCTTTTTACCTTGGACTTGGAATGCCAAGAAAGAAAACTCTCATTTAACATAGGACGAAGCAGAGCCATTCCAATCAAATATTCACATTATTTACAATATAATGAAGCAATAGTAGCCTATTATAAAGCGAAAAGAACCAAAAGGAGACCATGAAGAATTATGGGCACCAAAAAAGAAAGAACCGAAATTAGTCTCAATAACTTCAGGCAACTTCTCTGTAAAATAAGAAATTAGAATCCCATCAACATCCTAAGAAGAATCCTGTGTAACAATGCAATCGCTAAAATTCCTATGATCATTGTATCCCCAGATACTATTTTATCTACAATTGACTGGCAGCTTGGAAATGAAATTTGACGACTAATATGTATGCATTTCTTTCAAACAGCAAACATAATGCAGCGTCAGAGACTCATGTATAAAAACTTCTCTTCTTTCAAGCTACCCATTAGTCAACAATCAAACATTTTTTATGTTCAATTACGTTATAGTCGAACAATCATCCTAGAACTGTTTCTATAGCTCTGTTTTTTTATTATTTCATTTTTTTTTATATTACGGGTGGGGGGTTTTTGAAGTTTGGACCTTTGCTAGAGGAAATAGTAGCTTTGCCACTAAACTCATAAATAAGTTATACCTAAATATACATAAAGAGACTCACATTATTATACAGAGAATACCAGATAGCTAGTAAAATAAATAATGGAATTAATAATTTCATTATCGATTCAACCAAGATAAAGACTAGCCAAAAAAACACCAACCACAGTGTAGGCAGCTTAATAAATGTCAGTAAAGGTACCTGAAGAGTTTAAAGGTTTAGGTTTTAAAAAGAAGTTATTGGGGTTTGAATTGGCCAACAATAAGGAACTGTTTGGTATAGCTGATGAAAATAGAGCTTTAACCTGTAAAGCTTTGTATAATAAATCTTTTTGAAAAAGAACTTCTATTAAAAAGCTAATAAATGTTTGGTTGTAAATAAAAAAGCTGCATTAAATGCTCATTAAGCTGTATTAAATGTTTATTTAGTTTCTATATAAATTAAAAAAAGAACTTTTTTACAAAAGCACAAAATTTAGACTTCTCTAAAACAGCTTTAAAAAGCTGTTTTTTGGGTCAACAAGTACTTATTGACTCTTGCCAAATACCTTTATTTTTTAACAAAAGAACTTTTGGCATTCAAATAGAGCCTTTAGTCCCAAAAAAAGCTTTGCCAAACAGATACTAAGATGGATACTGTTTGGAGGGATTTATGATATGAAGCGGATGTTTTTGTGGTTGAAATTTGGAATTCTAGAATCACATAAAAATTCATATTTATAACTAAGAAAGAGTGCGAGGATTGAACTGCTGAGCTGTGAGTTTAGTATTTATAAGGTAATTTGTAGGTCATTTATATTTGTAAAGTGCAGCATCAGACATCCTCTGTTTTACAAGAACGTCTAATGAGACTTGTAAGGAGCTGTATTTATTTAGCTTAAAACACATGCATTATAAGGAAGGGATCTTATACTCTATGCTAGGTCTTCTATATTGTAACTTCTTCTTAATTTGCTATGGACCACTACACGCTAATAAGCATTCAGATTAAAAATAACAAGGAATATTAAAATAATGAATCAGCACCACAATACATATGAAGTGTTGTTGATCGTACACATAAACTGAATAGAAAGAAAGTCAGAAAACACATACACATTTACAGCTGAGGAAACCAGAATGCAAGAGCATACCTTCCAGAACCAGACTATTTGCGAGTCAGTCTCCTTGTAGCCATTGTACTCAGTGTGAGCTTTCCAATCTTCAACACTAATAGCAGTTTCACTTCCATATAGCATCCAGTCAAGATCTTCAAGCTCTAAGCTTTGGAAAAAGAACTTTTGGAGGCGTGAATTGCAAAGCAAGTCAGCAAAGCCTTGCATGAAATGTGATACCTGTTCAGCAATGGATGTGACAAACTGATGCTCAATAAGAAGATTGACATAATCTTTCCTGTTCTTGCTGTCCACAGGAATGCTTTTCCCAGCAGGGCAAAGCTCTACAACTCTTCTGGATCCTAACTCTTCAACTTCTCTAACAAATGTTAATCCAAGAGCATCCGAATCAATGAACTCGGCATCCATCTCTAGTATCTGCTTGCAGCTACTATACAAGCATGGATCAGCATCACGTACATCCTCCAAAGAGATTAAAAAATTTCCAGCCAATTGCTTAAAAAACACTCGATCAAAGACTATGCCTACTTGCACTTTGTGCATCAAGGCCAATGCAATCACCCGACCAGCAAAGGTAAAATACTTGAGGTGCATTGGATCCACCTGAGAAGCTGCAAGAAGAAAAATGAATAACTGGAATGCAATCAAAGGATTCTATTTGTCTTATTATTTTTCACACTTCTGAATACTACAGCTATCCAATATAGGATGTAGATTATCACAAATAGGCCTTAAGTGAAATAGAACATATCAATCAATAAACTTCTCTCTCTCCTCTCTTCTCCTCCTCTCTCTCACACAAAACTCAAACTCACCTATGACCCTTATGGCCAAATTTATAAATCAAAACATTAGGGGCGTGTCATATTTCTATTACATACATTATCATGCTTATAAAGTTGAATTTACTCCTGATTCTGTATTCATGCAATATCAAATCAACCTTAGGAAAGCCAACCAATTGCAACAAAGATAATATTTTCAGACAAATAAGCACAAAGAATTGTAAAAACTCACACGTTTTCTATAGAAGCAATCTATAAAAAGACAAAGGAAACTTACCAGGATTGGGATAGAACCTTCTGCGGTCATTAGGGCATGCCACAAAGAGTGCATTTTGTGGATTGAATATGGCTTGGCATACCAAAAAAAACCACTCCCTCAGAACACCTGGGCCCGTAGCTTCCTCATTTTTGAACTCCATAAACAGACCTCCATGAAGTGACTCCGGATCCGCACGCCAAATATACTCAAACGATTCTTCCAACAAGTGAGCCCTGTCAATTAGCATCTCATGCAGCTCCTCATAGTCTTCTCTCACCTCAGGAAACATCATCATTGCCAAATGCCTCCGGGATTCAAAATCAAGAACATCCTTTTGCTCAAGAATCCAGCGATGATCATCAGTTCGCTTAGCATGTTTGATAATCAACCGACAGAGTGAAAACTTTCTAAGCCTCAAAACAGCCCAAAAATCTCCTTCAGCACCCTGATAAAGTTTAGAGATGCTATTCAATTCTTTCAAAATGGCAAGGTACTCAGACGATCGTGAATGAGTTATATCACCTTCTGCCAAACACTTTTCCATGTAGCTAAGGCACTGATCCATTTTGCTCAGTAAATCACGAAAAACATGGTGAAGATACTCAATCTCTTCCCCATACAAGGGATGCCTATATCCTCTCCCACTCATTGACACCGAAATTGGACCCTTAAAACCCACTTGCTCAGTAATGGCAGTCCGCAAATGAAGCATGAAAGTTGCGAAATCACGAACATCAACCTCCAATGACCCAACGCTGGTGGGTGATTCCATACTAGAAACCAAATCTCTAGACAACCTGTTTGCCAACTCACTAACAAATGGGAAAATTTCTTGCACCACAAACAATTCATTGACATTTTCAGAGTATGTCAACCCAGGAGTCGAAATGCCAATACTTTCCAACAAAGAACCCAAAGCATTCCTGCAGGCGATATACAAAGGGTCCTCGTACCCAACTCTCCTAAGCAACTTACAAAACTCCAAGACCATAGGTGCACACTGGTTCTGCAAATGTTTCGATAAAGAAGGGCGGCTCAAACTCAAGAAATGCTTGATAGAGGACTCGCCGCATTTCTTGTTAACCTCAATGGGCGAAACGTAGAGCATCACCAAAGCCGCGGGAGCCGAAGAAGACATGAATATCTGGAGATGACTGGTTGCCGATTCATTCTCTTCTTTTGGAATCATTTCAAAGTACTTGGATATGCGGCTCTTGATATCTTTCTGCGCCGAAGGGATGGATTCGCCTTTACAGAGCCTGCAGACCACGGAAACAATGTCGTCTATGAGCTGCCAAGCTTGAGGGTGTTCCGTACTTCGCATGCGACCCACCAGCTGCAAACCAGCGTCGTTTTGGATGGAACACTCGGCGAGTGACTGTTCCCACTGGAGCTGCTTTCCTCTGTATATGAGCCTCTGCTCGAACAGAGGTATCCCCGTGATTGCCTGTATTCGCTCGTGGAGCGATTTCACGGTGTCGTGAGGGCACGCGTGGATTACAAGATTATTGCCCTCGGAGATCATTCTGATGAAGAACTGCAACATGGAAGGGGACCGAGTCGACTCGGACTGGCTCGTTCCCGTTCCGTAGGATACCGATCGGGCATCGGAAACCCTAGCGGGCTCCGAGGAAGCGGAGGGGGCGGCGGCGGCAGCGGAGGAAGGGAACGGCGGGCCTCCGTCCAACCCACTGTCCAACGTGGAATTGACGGCGTTAGGTCCGTCTTTCCTCATCCTGACTGAGACTAAGTCAGAGAAAACGGCGTCGTCGTCCTCTTCCTCGTTGAAGTCGTCAAAGGTGGGCCCACCATAATCGTCCAGCTTGCGCTTAGACGAGTGCCGGTGGTGGTGATCGACGGCGGCTATGGTGGTTGTGCCGCTGCGCTGGCGAACGCAATCGACGGTGGTTGGGCTTTCTACGATAGACATTTATGGTAGAGCCCCCGCCGTCGGCTTGCGAAAATTAAGCGTACGGTTGGCGCGAGCTCATGGAAAACCGTACTTCGTACCGGCGCTTCCTCCAAACCCAAAACGCAAAAAAAATAAAAATAAAAAAAATTACCCAAAAATTAATAAAACTATCACAACAAAATATACCCGAAACTATAAAATTTGCTGGGTTGTGTATTTATGGGCGAGACCAATACACAAATAATGTCTCGGATATTTCAGAAGAAAACACGATCGGAATTCCTCCTTCTGGTCATTTCTCACAGCCGTCTTGAGAAAATACTCTTTCTTACGCTATTGCATAACTATATATATTATTAAATTAATTATGCTTTTTATATACTAATATTTATCAACTTACCAAAATAGCCCTGCTAGTGCTGTGCTTGCGTGCGGAACCACCCACGTTTGTTTCATGAATCGTTTCTGGAGTTTAACGGCTACTGTTGCATTTGATATGTTCCGATCAATCCTAATCGGTTGATCAATCACGTGCGCATAATTATATATTATATTTTTTATAAACAGTATTCTTGATTATTTTGAGAATGTGTTTCTGATTTCTTTCCAACTAGACATAAAAACATTCAGACTTGGAGTCCAATTAACAACAAAATAAATATATACTCGGTATTTACCTTGTATCAAAAACAAAAATGTATTATATATTAAAATAAATAAAGAAAAATCCTCAAATACCATGATTACATCGCAATTGCCGTGACACAAAAGCTTTTCTTATTGAACAAACGGATAAACGTATTGTTCATGAACGTAAAAACATACAATTCTTATGAGAGGTATAAAAATATAAGACTATTTTTAATTTTAAGAAACAATAATTTTAAGTTAAAAAAAAAAAAAGAAGATAAAACGTGTATGCTTTTCTTTCTTTTTCTTTATTTTTTTTTTAAATTATTATCGATCTATTTGACACTCAGACTAGTTTATTTAATAGAGTAATATTCACACGATTTATAAAATTGTTTTTCTCAAGGATAATAGAATTTTTGCGAATAGAACTTTTGATAATAGGATGGAGTTAAAGTTGAAGAGTCTTGCTAATACATCCATAATTTTTCATAGGTTTATACTAGTTTTTTTTTTTTTTTTTCAATACATTATCGATTAAAAGTGTATTTGAATTGAGTTTTTATTGGCTTTTTTTTTTTTCTAAAAAAAAATGTTTATAGGAAAAATCATTTTATGGCTCCATTTGTATAACGCATATGAAGTAATTGTATTTTATCAAATTTAACCATAAGCATCCTTTAGCAAATCTTTTAGAAAATAAAATTTATTAAATTCTTATATTTCATGAATTGGTTTTTCAGTTGGAAACTGAAGTCTACTTTTTATTTTTCTTCATTGAAAACATTTTAAATCAAATTATAAGTCGTGTGCAACATTTTGAATAAAATTATATAACAAGTTGTGATTTAAAATGAAAACAATTATAGGTGAAATAGCAAGAGAAAACCAAAAAACCTCAATTCTGAATTTATATATTTTATAACATATCAAAACTAATCATAGCTAGATATAATCCTGTTATTATTATTATTATTATTATTATTATTATTATTATTATTATTATTATTATTTTGTAAAAATATTGATTCCTGTTTAGAGCATTTCTAAAGGCTATTAGATTACTAATTTTTTTTGTTACATTAAAAAAATAAACATTCATTTAAAAAAAAAACAAAAAAACAACTCTCAAATGACTGTGTATAAAGATTTTATCAAACTGTTGTGATAAAAGAAAAAATAAACATTGTTAAGGAATGTGATTCAACAAAACAATTTTTATCAAAAGTATAATTTTTTTAAATGGAAAAAAAATAGATACATACATTATTTTCAATTGTTACTATTATTTTTTTAAAGAAACAAAAAAATTATGCATAATTAATTGAATTTTGCTATTTGTTACTATTGATGACTATCATGTGGAAAATTTTAACTAAAATATATAATTCTATTATTTTTTACACTAAAATATTAAAAGTGAATTTTTTAACACTAACCATTTATATTGTTATTTAATATGTAGGCTTTTTTAATAATGTTCATTAGTAACAGCTGCTATTTAACACGTTGATCTCTCTATCGGTAATAAATAATACTTTTTTGGTTAATTAATATAAATTTAGACGGAAACCATCAAAGATTGCTTTTTAAGTTGAATGTCTATTTTAACATTTGTATTTATACTATACAGATTGGAAACCCTTCCATTTTTTGTATCATACATAGTTAACAATCCTAATCTAATAACTTACTGGAGATGGAGATGATCTTATGCATTTTCTTTATAAGCAATGCTATAGATATCAATTTTTTTATCAAAATTTTGTTAACCAATTATGTATTAATTTTTTAATGGTGTTAAATTGATATTTTTATATATATATAAACATATAAACTATTTAAAAGTTATCATATCAAAATTTTGATAAAACATTTAATCATAGATTTATCCTTTTTTTATTTATCTTTATTAATCTATTAGATTTTATATGATACTTTTTAAAATTTATCTAATTTCTTTTTTCATTTTTTAAAACCGAAAGAAAATTAATATGGAAAAGTATATTTTTGTAGAGATCAATTTTATATAAAATATTGATATATTGATGCATAATAAATGCTTTTTTTTTTCTAACTATTTATTAAAAATTATGAATATGATATATTTACTTGTATTATGTCATAGAAGGCAAAATCTGCTGTTTTGGAATGCGGTTTTTGAGGAGAGTTGGAATTCAAATCTCCATCCTAATATGAAAAAGGCCAAAAAAAATTGAAAAATAAAAAAAAAAATTGTTATGGTGGACATGAATGTAGTGAAACCTTACCTGACACCTCTCTTTTCTGTGACCGCTTTGCCGGTTGGATTTAATTCATCATTCGCACTCTTTTTCTCTTTAGAGTTAACCAAGAAACTTCTTATAATTATTCCTTTTTTTTAATTAAAAAAAAGAAGAAAAAAAGTAAAACCGGCAAAGAAGAGAAGAAAAGCGGCGATCAGCAAGTAGCCGCGTGGGTGTAGATCAGACACCAATGTCGGTGATATGCGGCTTTGTATATCGAGTTGGAATTTGGAACGCCATAAATAAGAATAAAAACAATAAAAATAAATTAAAAAATAATAGGAAAGTTTTATTTGTCAAAAGTTTTGGCCAACGTGTAAGGGAAAAAAAAAAAAAAAAAAAAGAGAAAAGGCAAACAAAAAAAAAAAAAAGAAAAGAAAAGAAAAGAAAAAGTTCAATCAGTTCTGAAAATTACCCTCAATTTGGACTATATTTCAAACAGTCAAATGTAATGTAATATAACCACCAAAAAAAAAAAAAGAAAAAAGAAAAAAAAAAAGAAATGGAGCTGGTTTTGTCTAAATTGTAAAAGAATATGTCCTTGGAAGGTAGGGTGATTCTGCGCTGCACCCATTTCTTTTTATCAATATTTCCACGGTTTTCTCTGGCATTTTACTTCAATGGCTCCCACCTTTCCCTGTTTGAGCACCCTTACAAGCTTTTATAGTATTATTATTTTTTTAATACTAACAATAATTTCTATTCATTTTGGTATTTTGAAATTACAATTTTTTTAATTTTAAATGTGTGATTTACTAGCAAAATCAACTTTACAAGTTTGTAGTATAGTATTATTATGTAAAATATATGAATGTGTAAATTAATTAATATATTAACAAATGTATTTGGTAAATGTTTATGATAAATATTTACTGATATTAAATTGGAAAGGAATAGTTTTTAGTTTACTTTATTGAATTCAGTGTAGAGTTAACATCAATGATCGATAACATAAAATCTGCTTCTTCTGAGAAAACTTGAGATTATTTATTTATTTATTGCAAGCAATTCCATGAATAATACATTAATTTGCATTAACCATTCATATTATTAATGAACAGATGAGGAAAAACAACTTGCGGACCTTCAATATATATATTTATATATATAAATGTTTTTTTTTTCTTTTTTTGGCTAAAGACGTTCAATAGAAAATGATCCATGACTTTTGAGACATTCTTGGATGGACGGTCATGGTTTAAAAATACTAACACCAAATTCTGGCCGTTCAATCTCTGCAAAACTATATCAGGATTCACGATTAACAATTTGACATATTCATGTACTACTTTATGCTGGAAAAAGTTAGGCGTACCACTTTATGTTGGAAAAAAGCCATGCTCAACATGTCATAAGCCTTCTCCTACACCACACCCACCACCACACCCCCCCACCCCCCCAACAAAGGATGTGTCATAAGCCATTGGTTTCAATTTTCAATGCACCACTTTGGAAGACACATCATACACAATGACATTTAGAAATGGGCATTTAAAACTAATTAAACCGATTAAATTGTATTGCTTAAGTTTGGTTTCATTCAATTTTCCTTATAATCAGTTTAATTTGGATTGGATGATTTTCAAGCTTAATTAACCGATTTTACACATGTGTACAATTTTTATAGTATTTTTCTTATATTTGACAAAATTTTTATTATTCTTAATTTTTTAATTTAAATTATATATAATATTAAATGCAAGTTTTTGAAAATATGTTAATATTGTTGAATTAAATTAATATTTGTGGACTTGGCATAATCAATTACTCACTTACAGGGTCTATTTATGCCATTAATGGGACTGGCTTATTTTATTATTTTGTAGTAGGGCCCTTGGTCACACACTCTCTATAAGACTCTAGTTGGCCCATTGGACTGGAGGACCAACTCTCTTTATAAACCCAATGACTTATCCATATTTTTCCTAGTATAATTATATTATCAAATTATTATTATTTTATGTGTGTTAAAATTAATGGATAAGTCTGACTTGCAGAGACTATTTAAAGGTCTAGGGCAAGCAAACAATATATGCCATACGGTATTTTTGATATTAGGGTTTTCAGAGATTTGAGAGTGGTTTGAGAGTAGTGTGTCCATAGGCACTACTTTACATTGTTTTCTATTTTGCAGGATTAAAGATCTAATTTATCAATGGCTGCGTTTGGAGGTTAGTAATTTATGATTTATGGAATTTATTATGCATATTTAGATCCATAAAAATCTAACAATTGGTATCAGAGCACATGGTTAATATGCATAGTAAATTTCTTTGTAGTTTATTGCAGCTAGCATGTGAATATTGATCTGTGTTTTTTTTTTGCCATTATTATCAGTGTTCTAGATATATATATACACGTTGCTTTACATTAATTTTTCCTTTCTTGAATTGTGTACATATGTAAGTTTTGAGATTCAAGATTAATTATTTACGTAGATGTATATACTCATGGTCGTTTTTGTTTGTTCTTTAAAAAAAAAAAAAAAAAAAACAATTTATTTGTAAATATCGGGCTTGTTAAAAAAAAAAAAAAAAAAAAAACTGGGTTTTCGGCCATGAATTTCACATGCTAATTTTCTGGGTTTTGGACCAAATTGATTTGGTGAAAAGTTTCCCAAGAATACACGCAACAAACAGCATCAATTTTGACTAAACTTTGCTCGAATTTCTTGTGTTTCCATGGGTTTTTTGTTAGTTTTTGTTTGGATGTTTATTTTGAGTTGATTCTGAATCAAAATTGTTTGTGGGAAACGTTGACCGTTTGGAGACGAAACTAACGCCGCCGGAATCGTCGGAAAAGGTGGCCGGAACGGTGATATTTGGCCGGGTAAGATAGCGGGTCGCATGACCTGTTTGGAATGGAACCGGGTCACCCGTGACCCGGTTGGGTGAAGAAGATGAGATAAACGACGCGTCGTTTGGGTTACTGCTGACGTCATCTGCTGACGTCAGCACGACACGTCGTTTGCTGACGTCAGCAGATGACGTCAGCAGGCCAAAAAAAAAAAACTTATTTATTTTTATTGATTTATTTTTGTTTATTTATTAATTAATTTAGTGATTCAATTGTTCAATTTATTTATTTATTGTTTGTTTATTTGTTTAATTATCACATTCCAATTTTATTAAATTAAATTAAATATTTATGATTGGAAAATTGGATTGTGTGAGCTTACCCAAAGAGGCTTTGTGCCTAGTTGGTATAGTAGTGTGGGATTTTAGGTACTCACCTGTCGTGAGACTTATTTTATCTGCATTATGTGTACCAATGTAATATATATTGGCATAGTGGATGGGATGTTTTATATTTGCCTATTTCATGAAATTGCCAATATGTTATTTTTCTCCCACTTATTAATCAGGGTCTATACGGGTAATTAAGCTACCCTGTCGGTAGTTCTAGTTGCTTTGTATGACGCCTGGAATGGCAGTGGAAGTTAATTAAATGCCATGTATTGCAGGTTCTGAGTTGCCCTGTCGGTAATTCAGTTCAATGCATTTGATTGTGGTTATTTGATTGACTGTCCCTGGCCCGCGTAAGGGTATCTTTAGTGCTACAAAGACCCTAAGCGATATTTATGTTTGTGTTTTTGTGTTGAGGGGCTGGAAAATAGTAATTGAATTTTTTTTAAATTTTTGAATGTCTTGTTGTTTACTATTTTTACAGCTAGTAGCACCCCAAATCTTATGCCTATGACTGCCATGATGAAATTGGATGGGACAAATTATCAAAAATGGAAGAAAACCTTAGTTATGAATTTGACCTTCATGAAATTGGATTTGGCTTTGGAGATAGATTCACCCAAGATACCAACTAATGATAGTAATGCAGTAATTAGAAAACTTTATAAGAATTGAAAACATTCTAATAAGTGCTACATGATGATGATGGAGAATTATATGAATGAAGCTATATATACTAATATTCCTAAGGTTGATGTAGCAAAGGAACTTCTTGAAAAGATAGGAAAGAAATTTATCAAGTTTAATATGAATAAGAAGTATTATTATTTGGACCTTTTAAATAATACTTAGTATGATGATGCTTATCAGATAGGAGAAATAAAAGAGTACTTCAATGGAAGGTGTGGCTACTGCAATGAAATTGGACACAAGAAGATAGAGTGTTGGAATTTAAAGGGAAAGCAAGAGAAGAAAGATAATATTTTAATGATTGTTGCTTCTAAACGTTCAAGAGTTAATGATAATTCCTTAATGTTATGGCATAAACGTTTGGGACATATTTCTAGGCACAGGATGGAAAGGTTAGTGAAGGATGGGATACTTCCTAATCTTGATTTTTCTGATCTGTTGACTTGTGTTGAATGTGTGAAAGGGAAGTTAACTGCCAAGGTAAGAAAGGATAAGTTAGCTAGGTGTGGAGATGTTTTGGAGTTAATCCACACTGACATATGTGGACCTTTTACACCAATTGCTTTGGGTGGTTATAGATATTTTATTACCTTCATTGACGATTACTCTCGTTATGGACATGTTGAGCTTATTCGTGAGAAGTCAGATTCTTTAGTTGCCTTTAAAGAGTTTAAGGTAAAGATGGAGCTTCAAAAGAATAAGAAAATAAAAACTGTAAGGTCTGATAGAGGTGGTGAGTTTTATGGTAGATATGATGAGACTGGAAGGAACCTAGGGCCTTTTGCTATTTATTTGAGTGAGTGTGGCATTGATGCACAATATACGATGCCTGGTATACCTCAGCAAAATGGCATAGCTGAGAGAAGGAATAGAACTTTGTTGGATATGGTGCGGTCTATGTTGGCAAATTCTAGGTTGCCAGATTATTTGTGGGGAGAGGCTTTAAGGACGGCAGCTTATATTTTGAATCAAGTTCCAAGTAAGTCCGTTCCTAAGACACCTTTTGAGTTGTGGTCAGGAAGAAAGCCTAATTTGCATCATTTTCGAATATGGGGTTGCAAAGCTGAAGTAAGGATTTATAATCCCCAAATTAAGAAGTTGGATCCTAAAACCATTAGTGGATATTTTGTTGGCTGTTGCATAGGATCTAGGGGTTCAAGATTCTTTTGTCCTTCTCACATCACCAGGATCGTGGAATCAAACAGGGCTATTTATTTTGAAGATGATTTTGAGTTTGGTGATAGTAATGGTCCAAGAGAATCTCAATTTAGAGAAGAAAGTGTTTTCATTCCCAGTATAGTTGTTCCTGATAGAGATATTGTTGATCTAGTAATTGATGAACCAGTAGTCGGTCAGAATGAACTCATTGTTGAAGAGCAGGATATTCCAGCTATTGCAGATGCTGATGTACCCTTGAGGAGGTCACAAAGGACTAGGAGATCAGCTATTCCTGATGACTATGAGGTTTACTTGCAGGAGCATGTGTTTGACATAAGTGATGATTCAGATCCAGTAACTTATGAGGAGGCCATAAGCAGTTCAAACTCAAATTTTTGGTTGGATGCAATGGAAGATGAAATGAAATCCATGACATCAAATGGAGTTTGGGATTTAGTTGAGTTACCAGAGGGTAGCAAGCTTATTGGGTGCAAATGGATCTTTAAGACTAAAAAGGATTCCAATGATCAAGTGGAGAGGTATAAGGCTAGACTTGTAGCTAAAGGGTTTAGCCAGAAGGAAGGAATTGATTATACAGAGACTTTTTCTCCCGTATCCACAAAGGATTCTTTTAGAATTATTATGGCGATTGTGGCGCATTATGACCTGGAGTTGCATTAGATGGATGTCAGAACTGCTTTTCTGAATGGTGATTTATATGAGGATGTATATATGGTTCAACCAGTTGGTTTCCAACAAACAGGGAATGGTAATTTGGTTTGTAAGCTTAAGAAATCTATTTATGGTCTTAAGCAAGCTTCAAGACAATGGTATCTTAAGTTTGATGACGTTGTCATCCAAAATGGCTTTAAGGAGAATGTTGTTGATAGATGCATATATATGAAGGTCAGTGGGAGCAGTTTTATATTTCTGGTGTTGTATGTTGATGACATACTTTTGGCTACTAATGACACTGACCTATTAGCTGAGACAAAGCAGATGTTGAGCAACCATTTTGATATGAAAGATCTTGGTGAGGCTTCTTTTGTTTTGGGCATCAAGATTGTTCGAGATAGGACTAATTATGTGTTGCAATTGTCTTAGAGAGCTTATATTGATAGAATTCTTAAGAGATTTGATATGCATAATTGTTCTCCTAGAAGTGTACCGGTTACGAAAGGTGAAAAGTTTTCTAAAGATCCGTGTCCCAAGAATGATAGAGAAAGGATGGCAATGAAGAATGTTCGCTATTCTTCAGCAGTAGGTAGTTTGATGTATGCTCAAGTATGTACACGGCCTGATATAGCTTTTGCTGTGGGTGTGCTTGGTAGATTTATAAGCAATCCTGGTCCTATTCATTACCAAGCAGTTAAGAAGGTCTTTAGGTATCTTCAGGTACTAAAGATCATATGTTGACATATCGTCGCACCAACTCTCTTGAAGTAGTGGGTTATAGTGATGCAGACTATAAAGGTTGTGTGGATGATAAGAAATCTACCACTGGTTATATATTTATCATGGCAGGAGGTGCTGTGTCTTGGCGGAGTGCCAAGCAGTCACTGACAGCATCCTCGACTATGGAGGCAGAATATGTGGCGTGTTATGAGGCTACCCGTCATGCAGTTTGACTACGGAATTTTATCCGTGATTTAGGAGTGGTTGACTCCATTGAGAGGCCTATTATGATGTATTGTGATAATACTGCAGCGGTGTCTTTCTCCAATAATTTAAAAGGTACTCCTGGTGCGAAGTACATTGATGTGAAAAATTTTTTGGTAAAGGAGAAAGTTGAAGAGGGCCTCATTACTGTTGTTCACACGCCGACTTATAGCATGGTGGCAGATCCACTGACCAAGGCTTTACCGGTAGGCATATTTGAGGAGCATGTGTCCCGTATGGGATTGTTAGGCAGTTGAGACTGCTGTGGGTCAGTGGAAGGTTGTTATGTTTTCTGTAGTAATATCCATGTTGAGAATTATTTATTTCTTTGAATATTTTAATACATTGATGTATGTGGATCATTATTTATTTATGAGATGATTTATTACACATATTATTGCTCCTTGTATTTACAGGCCTGTTGAGACTATTAGTCTATGTATATGTGTATGTTGATCCACAAGTGCCATGGTGAATCCCTACTACCTAGTTTGGGTATATTGTTGTATCCTGTCGATACGCAATGTACTTGAATGAAATGGTTTTGTGTGTTGGGGAATTGCACATGGTTAGGTAAATCTCTACTACCTAGACTGAGTTTATGGCATGCAAAGTGCTCAGTTGAAATGGTAACATGTTTTGGGAGATTTACTGAGAGAATCTCTACTGCCTAGTCTAGTATATTGTTGTGCCCTGTCGGTATACTATATATATTTGGATGAAATGGCATTATGGTTCGGGAGATTCTATAGTAAGTGAGTTTGGATTTTATATGATGATGATTATGCAGTCCAAGTGGGAGAATGTTGAATTAAATTAATATTTGTGGACTTGGCATAATCAATTACTCACTTACAGGGCCTATTTATGCCATTAATGGGACTGACTTATTTTATTATTTTGTAGTAGGGCCCTTGGTCACACACTCTCTATAAGACTCTAGTTGGCCCATTGGACTGGAGGACCAACTCTCTTTATAAACCCAATGACTTATCCATATTTTTCCTAGTATAATTATATTATCAAATTATTATTATTTTATGTGTGTTAAAATTAATGGATAAGTCTGACTTGCAGAGACTATTTAAAAGTCTAGGGCAAGCAAACAA
This sequence comes from Ziziphus jujuba, assembly GCF_031755915.1. Taxonomy (NCBI): domain Eukaryota; kingdom Viridiplantae; phylum Streptophyta; class Magnoliopsida; order Rosales; family Rhamnaceae; genus Ziziphus; species Ziziphus jujuba. The sequence continues at coordinate 8,677,030 of NC_083379.1, forward strand.
TATATGCCATACGGTATTTTTGATATTAGGGTTTTCAGAGATTTGAGAGTGGTTTGAGAGTAGTGTGTCCATAGGCACTACTTTACATTGTTTTCTATTTTGCAGGATTAAAAATCTAATTTATCAATGGCTGCGTTTGGAGGTTAGTAATTTATGATTTATGGAATTTATTATGCATATTTAGATCCATAAAAATCTAACAAATATTTTATAAAAAAAAAAAAATTGTTTTTACACATATTATGCTGCAAACCAAATTGAAAATGGTTGGTTGGTTCGACTTTTTAGATTGGTTGGATTTGATTTATAAAAGATCAATCAAATTAGACTGCATGATGACTGTAACAAAGCTCAGCAAGTTTTTGCCAGCTCAGTTTGTTATGTCATTAAGCAAGTTAGATTGTTAACCATGTTTGTTAAAGTCGGATTATGGTTTCTTAGAGTTTTGTTAATATAAATAGCTTCGTTAATTGCGTTCTTTGCAGTCAATCAGTGTGGATTAATGAAACACACTCTTAACTTTCTCAAGAATTTCTTATCCGACTTTCTCTTATTTTTCGCACACTTTCTTGAAGTTTTCCATCTTGCAATCTAGATCTATACTTATAATTCATGTTTTATTTTGTGATTTGGTGACTTTTTTATTGATGGTATATTACAGTAATTACCAAGTTTGATTTACGTCAACTGGTATTAGACACAAGTACTATTTGTCCCCATAATTGCAAAAACATGCCAAATTAACTCAAACTATAAAATTTCACATCATGAATATATTCTCATAGGAGAATACAAATTTTTTTTTTTTTGGGGCTCAACATAGTAGAATACAATTATTCCAGCACTAAAATAAAACCATCTTTCTATTTCGATGAAATTCCTAATATAAGAATCAACCAAACTATACATATTTTATCAAATGAAATTAATTTAATTGTTCAATTATTTAAAATATCAATGAAAAAAAAATGTTGCAAATGATTAAAAAAACCTATAGATATTTTAGTTAAAAAAACCGCACGTGGTAGCAGTTGTTGTCACATGGATAAATGTATTTATTTCAGGCCTACACTGATTTTTTTTTTTTTTTTTTTTTTTTGGGGTAAATTCAGGCCTACACCGATTTGCTACTACGATTGTTATTTTTATTTATTGCTTTTGGGATTTCCACGTAATAGTTTATTAATATAATACTTTTAACAAGATAACCTACTACTCCGTTTATTGAAATAACACCAAAAAAAGAAAAAAAAAAAAAAAAGAAAAATTCAAGGGACAAAAATCAATTAAACCAATATATATATATATATATATACACAAACAATAAGTTAAACCACATATATATATATATATATATATATATATCTATATATATATATTTAGGGTTGTGACTCTTATCTAATACCTTTAATTCTATTTGATCACATAGACTTTATCTCTAAAAAAATAAATTCTATCGAAAATCAATAATTAATAAATATAAATTAAATCTCAATTATATCTAATAGTTAAAAAAAAAGAAAAGTTAAAAAAAAAGATGAAGAAAGTTTTTCTAATATTGAAAATCTTATTCAAATATTATTATATATAAAAACTCAACCTCATTTATCCCGTATATCTTTTTAAAGACTCAAATTTAAATTTGCTTTTGTAATTTATATGGATTCTCACAGGTTCCATTGCCTCCTTTTGCCTTTCTAAAATGTTAATATTTTATTAGATTTATATAAAACTTTAAATATATTTTCAAATTTCAAGATCCAAAAAACTAATAAGTAATATTTTCATGAAAAATCTATTAAAATGTCATGATGAAAAATCGACTGAATTAATCAAAACCAACTCAAATCAATGGTTAACTTCAGGATTTTTTTTTTAAATCACATTTGAAATTCAAAATTACATTTACTAATTAAAATTTTTAATATATCATTAAATTCATATTAAATTATAGTCTTTGCTATCATCTAAAAACTAATAAAAAGGCTGATATTAATAAAGAAAAACTAAAAGGTGATATAAGCTTCACTATATATATATAACAAACTATGAGCTTCACTGTATATATAACCAATCGACTAAACCATCTTTTGCTTATTGCCTTCAAAGAAACTACGGGTTAAGGTTAGACATCGGTAAAACAAGTATTGTTGTTTTCCATAATTCTTTCTATACATATAATCGAAGATCAACAAACCATCTGATTCAAAATCCCTTGCAAATTAGGACATCAGAGTGTAGTACCTTAAGTAGAAGATATTGCTATCTTCGAGTCAAACAAAATTGGAATTTCAATGGAAAGGTATCAACAATGGGTATAATAAAGTCAAACAAAACATAAGACTCCACAGATGGTCAGAGTGTTTAAAAGAAAGTTTCAAAAAGCAAGCAAAATGTTACATCTGCGATATCTTACAGAAGGGTCATATCGACATCGACATGCGATGATGATCAGACAAAAACCTGTATCAAGTATAACAACGTTTTTGAAACATGTCACGGTGTTTATGTTTTCAACTTATTTTACTTCCATTTTACAAGCTCTTCTCTAATGTCTATCAGGTATCCCTTCATCTTCATCTGTGCAAGAAAACAAAAAGGGTGCCAAAATTCGAATACGAAATTTGAAACAACCTATTTGAAATTCGTCATGGTGTTTATGTTTTCAACTTTAACTTCCATTTTTACAAACTTTTCTCTGCTGTCTCTCAAGTATATTCTTCGTCTTCATCCCTGCAAGAAAACAAAAAGGGTGCCTTACCACGATGTTAAATTAGTAACCCACGTTGATAATATCCAGTCCTGCTGCATTAACTTAAATAACTTCCATTTTTACAAACTTTTCTCCGCCGTGTCTCAAGTATGCTTCGTCTTGATCCCTGTAAGAAAACAAAAAGGGTGCCTTACCACGAGGTTAAATTAGTAACCCATGTTGATAATATCCAGTCCTGCTGCATTACAATTAGTAACTTTTGCTTTCACAAATAAATTACGAAATTGCTTTAATTTACCAACAAAATGCAGCTTAGAAATCTTTTTAAGAAAATAATAATAATAATAATAATAATAACCCTTTAACCAAGCTCTCAAAAAATTACCTTTCTCCAACCTTGCTTCTAATCTAACACGTCTGGTTGTTTTGCCTAAAGCACCAACTTGAAGCCCTCCGATAGGAAATCATCCCTGAGACAAACAATTCAATAGTTACAGAGTCAAAATCATGTAAAATATAACCAAAAATAATTGCATCATACTTGAAAAACTAATACCTTTTCTTGTTCTTGTCGTCTCGGGATTCACGGTTCTTCCAATTCTTACCCCTATTACCAACCGTGAGAGGAGCAAGGCTTCCTACAAATACCATGGCCTCAAAAGGACGAGGCATACCTCGAAGCCTAACAACCTTTAGTCTCTGACTTTTCAAATCATACCAAACCAGCTTTTCATGGTCTTGCTCAAAAAGAACTTCTTGACCCGCTTTCGAATAAGCCAGAGGCATAACATTTTTTATTGTCCCACGGGTATGTGCAATCTTAAACAGCCTAGTCCAAGACTCTTTAACCCCATATTCCTTCATCACCCAAACCTCAAAATCACCTTCTTCTTGATAATTAGCAACAATACAGAGGTTATTCTCTATAACCCCAACTTCCATTTCAAAGTGATGGTTCACATTATCAGGTATTGGTACCTCCTGAAATCTCTCTGTTCCCATATCAAAACCAACAATCAATTCGGTCTCTTCGGGTTCTAGCTTCCGGGTCACAACCCAATGCAAATAATTGTTAACGAGAATACCCATTTTGCCAGTATAGCACAGCACATAAGGCATAGATTCGATCTCCTTCCACGCATTTGTCCTCAAGCTATAAACTTTTACCTCAGATTCGAATGACTGGTAATCTAAACCGATAAACTGCGAAATGCTCACCAATTTATAGTCATCAAGTACGGGTTCGTACCCGAACCCGTAAACTCTAGCACCGCAGAAATACCTATTCGGTTCGCGATTTGACCCGGTGGGCAAAAAGGGCAAAACCCTATGCTTTTTCGTCGATGGGTTCCAGAGAGCTACGTCTCCCGCCACGTTGCAGATGCAAAGCAAGCCGTTGCAGGTGCCAAGGATCCGAATCCGATTGTTGTAACACATGAGAGGGTGGGTGAGCTCGGCAACGTCTTCGAGCGAATCGAAATCGACGCAATAGAGCTGGAAATCTTTCCTGATTATTAGCCCGAAATGGGATTTGTTTTCCAAGCTGTTCTGGAGATGCAAATGGATGAAATCCATGCTGTCGATTAAGGTCCGCCATGGCTTAGAAACGCACCTGAAACGGAGCAGTTGTTTCGCCGAGAGGCGAGAGAGTATGTCGGTGACAACCTCCGCAGGGAGGTCCACCATAGCTAGCCGTGCTCGTATTTTCGGAGAATTTGGAAGAATCTCAAGCTCTGCAATTGCTCGGAGGGCTATGGGGAGGGTTTTGCTTGCTTCCGATCTCGTCGATTTTGGGTTCTTTTTTAGGGTTTTCTCAGTGCGAATGAACAGCAAGACGTTTAAGAGAGAGAAAGCGAATGGAAGAGTTGAGAAAGGAGGTGGAGTCCTGATTTTGCCAGATTTATCCTTGGTGTGAGGAGCTTTGTATGCGGATAAGAAATGGGTGTTTAGTCATTTTACATGTGTTACATGTGTCATTTTACATGCGGATAAATCCTTGGTGGGGACCATATGATTTAGTTATACCAAACAACTAACAGTATCGTTTGGCAAGTGTAAAGTTCTCTGCCATTTAACGCGGAGAAAAAAAAAAAAAATAAATAAATAAAAAGAAAAAATAAAAAAGAAAAAAAGAACGCGGAAGCTTTGTGGGCTTGGGCTATAACGCGGTTTCACTGGAAAGCCCTAGCCACATGTTCATTTTTGGAAAAATATAACATTTATTCTTTATTACTTTTTATGCTTCTTGTTTTTTTAATAAAATGTTGAAAATAAAATAGTAGTGGAACAAGATTATTCAGACGCAAATGGGTGGTGTTTGTTGTCCCGTGAAGAATGGTTGAATGTTAGAACAAAAAGAAGTAGCTGGACCATCAGTTTCATTGTAAACCTAGTTTATATCACCAATCTTCACATTTTGACATGGAAAATCACTGCTACAAACTAGACTAACTGCAACCTTTGAAGCTGAGGTACCATGGATGTTTGTATAGCTCAAATTGCTAACATTTATGTGTGAAGCCAACTAATTAAAACAAGCAAACAAACAAACAATTAATTAATTAGTTCATTTAGAAAACAGCCTAAATAATAATGACTAGGAAAGAATCAAAATTCGAATCCGTCCAAAGATAGAGAAAAAAAAAAAATGATGAAATATTTGAGCATACCTCAGGTCTGCATTTATAATAGGGACAGTATTTCTGATCGATGATGATGGGATTTCCTACATTGTTCATAAAAATATCGTCGAAGACGATATTGGAAACAAACCCATCAGTAGTATTATCAGGCCATGTCTTAATTCTCACCCCATTTTGTGTTTCATTCGAAGTGCAATTCCATACACTCAATCTAATAAGCACTTCTCTCTCATCAGGGTAATTTCCGAGGCTACCTACACTTATTCCATGGCCCGGTCCACAAGATATGTCGAAAATGTTAATGTTTTTACTGCCTTGTCCAAGAGAAACACAATCATCTCCGGTGCCTATCGTAGAACTCGAAATCTCAATGTTCTTTGAGTATCCAATATGGATTCCATCTGTGTTGGGACTGTCTTTTGGTGCTGAGATATTGAGGGACTCCAGCTTCAAATTGTTGCACCCCAATAGGTTAATGTGGAACATTTTACTGTCAGCAGCTTGTACTCCTTGTATTGTCGAATCGTTAAGGAAGTTGAATCGCAAAGACTATCCAATAAAATTCCAATTAAAACCTCATTTGATCTTTTCTTTTACCTAAATTGGACTAATATTATTTACCTCCTTCTAAAGTTTGGCCTAGATTCAATTGGATCTCTTTGGTTTTTTTAAAAAAAAAATAAAAAATAAAAAATCATCTTCTACATTTACAAATATGTTATGTTTATTATAACCAACAGAATCCAATTGAAATAAGGCATATCTAAAAGGAAAACATAAATTGTTTTGGTGATCAATATATATAGAACTTACAATAGGGCGTTTGGATTTCCATTGTCAGGACTCGTCCAAAATTTCTCACCGGAATCCTAAACAAGCCTTGATCCCGGGAAAATCCTACCGGATCCTCCAATGAAAAATCCGGCAGAACCTCCCCTAAGGGTTGGACTTACCAAAATTTTTTCTGCACCGAAAACACACTTCTATATACATCCCCTTATTCCTCCCATATTACTACAATTTAATTCCACAAATTTGCAGCACTTCAAATAAATAATAAGAAATCAGTGCATAATTAATATATAAATGTCCAAGACAGTATACAGAGCTTCATAAAGTACTATTAAGTATAGAAATTATACAACAAGGATGAAAGAAATATTACAATTGAAATAAATGAAGACAAAGATAACTTCTTGAATTACGGCAGCGACGGAGATTAGGTTCGCTCCGGAAGAACGTCTACCAATCTTTGTATCTAAGGGAAAGGAATTTAAAAATATGAGATGCTAATCATCTCAGTGATATTAATAATATAATATTAATAATATTATAATAAAAGAAACTTAATTAACCAATACCAAATAATTACATAATTAATAAACAATAATTAATTGAAAATAATATTTCCTCTCAAAATCCTCACCATTTACTCCGTTGGAAAGGTTCCCCTTTTAAAACATTTTCGCAAAACCCAATCTTTTATGCCCCAAAAATCAAGAAATAATTAATTTCATAAATAATAATTAAATAATCCAAATATAAATAAAATGTAATGAAATATAATAAATAAATTTAGAACACTTGCATTGAAGAAATATAACATAAAGGAAAAACTTTCAATATATCTAATTCATAATATTTGATTTGATAAATCAAAATAAACAATGTTAAAAAAATATAATTTAAATAATTATAAATAGATGGTAACACAAATTAAATACATTTAATTTAAATACAATTTTAAAACCTTTAGGATTTAAAATTTCTATCTGAAAATTTATACTTGACGCACCATATTATATACCAGTGATGCCCTATGATACCCAGCGTCCCGAGCACTATCTGGTGGGAGGTTAATGATACGAACCTAGGACGACCTGCTCCTAAACCCGTATTATATTAGCCCGGATCTTAATTAAGTTCAAGTTCTAATGGAATTGACCTCAACCCCTAACCAACCTGTAGTTAGAAACCTTGGTATAATGTAGACGCCACAATAGGGGATGGAAAACCTATTGATAAGTCAAACTAAAACAACCAATTCTCTAATGGTGTTTTAGGTGTTCTCAAAGAACAAAGAGATAATTAATCTCACAAGTATTTTCTTAATCAAATCAAAGTTTTATTCTTATTGAAAAATAAGCCTTTAAATAGGCTACAAAGCCACGAAATAAAACCCTAGAACATAATGAAAACCGGCCACCACACATAAAAAAACCTAGTTGGCCGAAACTATACTTCCTTTCCTAATCTAAGTTTGATTAATTAATTCCTTTATATTAAATTAGGAATTAATTAATTTACAATGGAAAGAATAAAATAAAAACCTTCCTAAAGTTATTTTTCCAGAAAATAAATAAATAAAAGCCAAAAAGTAATGGTAGTTTCCTAAAACAAAAAGTAAAAACAAATTAGGAAACTAAAAATGCTAGCTTTTTTATCAAGTTGAATTTGATCAATCTTTGACCTCTTTGAGCTTCAAATCAGCTTCTAGATGCTTTTTAGGATGCCAAATAAGCTGAATATGAAGTCCCACACGTTGCCCATGCTTGGAAAAATAAGAAAAGGCTAATACAGTAAAATACAGTAAAGCCAGCAAGCAATACAGCAAATTCGGCCAAATTTTTGATGCTGTCCGTACAAGCCCTTTTTGATTGCATTTGAGGCTGCTTTAACTTGATTCCATGACCTCTTAGGTATATGTATTGAACCCATAAATCATTGGAACCATTTCATGCTTCCCGGACTCCAAAAATGTACCAAAACCGTCACCCGGGTCCGTATCGGCTTCCACCACTTGGATGCTTAGAATAGGCTTTGTATCTTCAAGTATGGACAAGCTCTATTGAGATTGATTACCCCCTGTATAAATACTCCCAGGTTTTCCTTAAATCTCTTAATTTGAGCTCTTGTGATTGGCCTAGTCTTCATCTGTGTCGAGTCAGCACGCCAGTGGGTTATCGGTGGAGCCGGCTCGGGCGGAATCACATCAGTTAAAGAGAGAAACTTGCATACGGTCGCTTCGGCATCCCGACAGCGCCGCTGCTTAAACCGTCATCCCGGCTATGGAGGGGGGCGGCTTATATGCATTATATAAAACTTGCCTGCCCTCGGTTCAATGGCAACTCACGGGAGACATTATAACTTGCGCGCTCATCCACATATACAATACAGAACACCGGTACTGTATGAGTGCGTCTAAAACAAATAACCAAATTTTATTATAAAAAAAAATATGTAATTTTTTCAAAATTCACCGTGGGAATTATACCATTTTTCGAACTCAACCTTCCACAATTTTCTTTAACATTTCCAGCATAAATCCACTGATAATAATATACAAATAATTTTAATTTTTTTCCCAAATCGTAAAATCAATCAAATAATGTTCCATGGGCATAATTATATAATTTGAAACCACCAACTTAAACCAATATTTTCCTTGAAATATTAAAATCAAATCATGCCCAAAAATAATATTAAAATCCAAATACAATTAATTAAACGAAAACACCTTGCTCATGCGTAATAAATACAATTAAATCACAATAATAAAAATCAAGAATTTCTTAATAACCCAAACTTTCATTTAGCATCAATGGGTATATATATATATATATATAATAATATTTTTTTCCACAATTATATTTAAATTCCAGCACATGAGCATAATTCTAGATATTAAATTAACACAAAATAAATATAATTAATCACCCCAAAATAGTTTTGAAGGTGGGCCACTCACCTCAAGCACGTATCTTATTCGAGATCCTCTGCAGGATCAACTCCACTACCCACACGTGCACCTAAAATATCCACAATACACAAAACTAATTATTTTAATATTTTAATCGGGTAACTCCCAAATGGGTACCCGGGGAGCGAACACAAACAACAACGAAAATTGATGAGTAATATACCGAATCGAAGCTTGAGTAACGAGGATTATGAATCTGGTCTTACTTCCCGAAAATCGGACCCGAGGTGGCCGGAATCTCGCCGGAAAGCTCACGGATTTTAGACCCTCAATTCTCACAATCCGTTGAGATTTGAGGAAAGGGAACATCGGATTTGGGTTCAGAGGGTTGGAATTAGTGGGAAAAGAGGGGCGGTACAGCCAGAAACTCGCCAGAAAATCAATTTTCCCGGCGACCCGTCGTGATCACCGGAACCCGTCACCGCAGGCGACGCGTCCGGTGGCCATTGGCCGTGATTTTTGGCTGGCTGGCCGGTTTTCAGGTGGTCTTTAAGGTGGGTGGTGTGTGTGAGGAAAGGTGGCCGGAAAACGGCAGCGGTGGCCGGTCGGTTTCTCTCTCTAGCTCTCTCTCTCTCTCTCTCTCCCCTCCCCTCTTTCCCTCTCCTTCCGCCGGCTCATGC